>NW_024070210.1:2381433-2703286 GCF_014754425.2 Oryx dammah
CCAATCACAGCGTGGCACGGTTACAGGGCCAATCACAGCGTGGCAGGTTACAGGGCCAATCGCAGCGTGGCAGGGGCCAGGAAGGGTGCTCTGATCATGGCCCTCCAGGGACATGATGGCTTCTGCATCACCCCATGAAAAACGGGGAAGGGTTCTGAAACAGACGATGCCTGAGGCTCCCTCCAGCTCAGATATTCTGGGAGATGGGACATCTGCAAAGTCTGTTGCTGACTGGCCGCTGGGAGGGAGGGGTGAGGAGCTCACTGTTGAGGGCATAATCCCTGCGAGGGTTTGGAGGCAACAGAGGAGGTTAGGTGACACTTCGGACAGTCAGGAGCCTCAGAAGAGAAGGCAGTCGGGTTCTTGGCAGATCTGTCCCTAGTTTGCCCTGAGACCTGGAAGCTGCCACTTGGACTGTGAGGCAGAAGATGGCGGCAGGACCCACGTCCTCGCCCCAGCTTGAAGGGCCTCACCGTTACCATGGCGATGGCTAGGCGGTGAGATGTGGAGCTTCTGCGGTGACCACTTCCTTCTTTGTTCTCACGCCCACTGCCCTTACCACCTCTGGGGCTCTAAGAGAGGGCCCAAGTAGGGGATTTCAAGGCTTGGTTGACTCACCTCAGGAGCAAATCTCTTTGTCTCCTGCCATTGTTTTTCTCTTCCAAGGAATTCCACATCCTGACTAGAAGTTCTGAGGCACTTGGGTCCTATTTCTTGAGGGAGGCAGAGAACAAATCTGAACTATAAAAGCCACTACGTGAGAATGGAATAGAGTTTGGTGTGTCCCTTTCTTCGTCTTGGATAGTAACAGCAAGAGATGTTTTATGCGAAAGACACAGTGGTTGCCTTCGATGAGTCAATCTCCCGAGGTTAGAGATGTGAGCCCCTTTGACTGGCCCTGAATAACTCATTCTGGCTCTATCATTTATGTGAGCTCCTCTAAGCCCTTCTGGAACTTATTTATTCTCTCAGCCTTTATTGGATTTCAAATGATAGAGTCAACCCCTGAGACTTGCGGTTGAGTCGTGCCCTCATCCATCAGCTGCAGACTCCAGTTGTGAACTAACATTCTCTGTAGAAAATTCTCTGCTGGGGTCCTTTCCTTGGCCCTGCCACTCAAAAGCTGTGACTGTGAGCAAAGTCCTCCCATCTCCCTGAGACTAGGTTTTCTATTGAGCAAACAAAAGTAGGAGCATCTAACAACCCCTAGCTCATGGGGTGGCTGTATTTTGAGGTTGTATTCATCATAGCATCTCCAGAGCCCAACATGGGCCTTGACACAGCACAAAAATCCAGCGAATGGCTGTCAGTGGAAGAGAGAATAAAACATTAGTGGCACTTCTGTACCAGTGGGAACTCTTGATGGCAAACAACAGAAACCAAGTCAAACTAGTTTAAACAAACACAGGGAGTTGCCAGCTCATATAACTGGGAAGTCCAGTGGTGCAGTTGTTTTTAGCCATGACTAGATTCCAAGGTCTCTAGGAAACTCTGAGAACATGAAACATTGGAGCAAAAAATAATTTTTTTCTTGGTTTGGGGCCCACCTCTGCAGGGACAGAGAGGAACAAAGTTTCTGTGTCAAAAGACACTTGGATTTTTCGTCCTCCCCTCCCCTTGCAAGGTAATTGATCTTGGGTGAATCACTTTTTTTTAAGTCCTGGCTTTCAACTCTCTAGGATAGGATAAGGATATTTGCTTTGCATAGGATGGTTGAAAGCTAAAAGAAAAGTGAAAATTTTCTACCTGCCTTAAAATGTAACTTAAATGCAAGATGAATGACATGTATACTATCTTTGGTTTAAGTAAACATAAAAGCCTAATTTACTTTGCAGGAATTCATCTCCAGAAGCGTGTTCAGGATTATGTAAGCCTATTCTGGTGCTGGGTCTTCCCTGGTGGTTTAGTGGGGAATATGCCTGCCAATGCAAGAGATACCATTTTGACCCCTGCATTGGGAAGATCCCCTGGAGAAGGAAATGGCAACCCACTCCAGTATTCTTGCCTGGAAAATCCCATGACAGAAGAGCCTGGTGGGCTACAGTCCATGGGGTTGCCACACAACCCAGACACAACTTAGTGACTAAACAACAGCAACAACAATTCCTGTGCTGACTTACACTCAGTATTTACTGACTGCTTTAGGTGGATTATCTTATTTAATTCTTACCTAACTCTAGGTGATAGGCACTGGTATTAGTTCCATTATAAAGAGCAGGAAACTGGGGCTTCAGGCAAACTCTGCCAGAGAACACGGACAGCAGGCCGTGGAGGCAGGAGGCGACTGCTCAGGTCTGCCTGAGCATCCTGTACGTGTCACACCTGGGGATGCAGCTTTTGTTCTCCACGTTCTCCTGGCCTGTCACGGCATGGTGGGGCTGGAAGGGACTCAGAGAGTACAGGGCCCCACGGCCCCATCTCACTGAGGCCCAGGGAAGCCAAGACTAAGCCTCAGCCTTCTGATTCCCATTCTCCATCTGCCAGAGCTAAGAGGAAGCCATAGGAATGCCAACCAAGAATGTATTGAAGGAGAGCTTGCAGAATTGCTGGAGAACCAGGAGCAGCCCATGCGGCAGGAGTGATACCTGAGCTATGCTGCGGAGTTGGCCTGCGGGACACTCCTTCCCCCGCTGGCCAACACCAGATGCAACAGTTGGCACCGCAAAACTGCTAACACAGATACCAAGCGTCGCCCCTGGCCGAGGTCTCACATACACAGTAACGCCATTCTCCAGCATCTGCTATGGTTCCTGCCTCCTTATTTTGCTATAACTCTTCACTCAAAATCTGGTTAGGTTCAGGTGATCGGTGGGAGCCCATGTCATGCGCCCAGGTCCTAGCTGCAAGAGAGGCTGAAAGCAAGGGTCTGGTAATTTAGCTATTAGAGTGAGAAGCACCCATGTCATCCACCAAGACTCAAAAAGATGATGAGCTTCCCAGACCTTGAAAGGGGATTCAAGTCTCTGGTGGCCAGAACTAGGGTTCCTGAAATTCTGAATGGGAGTAAATGCAGTCTCAGGAGCTGTTGACTCCCCCCAGTCCCTACCCTAGGAGGCGAGAAGCAAATGTCGTTCTCCTTCCCTGCTTCCGGGAGGTTGTGCCCTCCACCAAGCCCTTCCAAGGCCCACTCTCCTCAGCTCTCTGCTCTTTGCAAGGTGGATGCGATCTGCAGCCTCTCTACTGGGTCTGATTCACAGGCATGTGTTACTGTATCATGCTGTAACATAAAAAAAAAAATACTTTACATAAAACCGCAAGGATGGAGGCCTCCTTGAGCTCCCACTCTCTATTAGCAGCCTCAAGCTACGACTAGGGTGCATGTGGAGTCCACATCGCCTCTGGAAGATGCTGGGGGCGGACTGCCTCTCTCCTGCTGCCCATGTAAGTCTTTCTCCTCTTGTCCTCCCCCAGACCTGACTCCCAAGGCAGTTAACCAGACATGGTTTGGAAAGGCAAGGGCTCACCGTGTAAGTGTGCAGGGACCTCGCAGGACAGGAGCTACCACCCCCCAAATACCCTCTACCTGCCTCCTGTCTGCAGAAAAACATTAGCCTCCTAGGCCTTCTCCAAGTTCCAAAGAATACTTTTATTCAGAGAAGTGAGAAAAAGTAGGAGGAAAGGAAAACAGTAAAGCAAGACAAAATAATAATAGTTTGGCCATTAAACAAAGTCAAGGACCTTTGGTTCCTCCTCAAGGGCTACAGATAATATTCTTGGCCATGCCCTATGAGCTGTTTGGCAGATACGGAAAGCCCCACCAGGTGGAAGATGTTAACAGCATAATGGCAGCACATAGACAGACCCCAGACCAGTTGGAACCAGAAGCTTGATGATTCTGACTCTCGATTACCTCACCACCAGAATCAGAAGAATGGCCATGAGCCGATCATGCCTCCCACAAGCCCCCTTCCTCACCCTGTCTTCACAAGCCTTTCCCTGAAGATTATCGAGGAGTTCAGGTCTTCTGAGTGCTCACTGCCTAGATTCCTTGATTGTCACCCGCAATAAATGCTGTGCTTTCCTTGACCGCAGCCTCGGGCCAGTAGATTGGTTTTACTGTGCAAGGCTGAGTGGCCCCAAGTTTGGTTCAGTAACACCCGGATCGAGGTGTGAATTTCCCAAGAATCCAGTGGAGAGAGAGCACTTAGGAGGGAGAAAACCACACCTGTCGGTCAGCTGATGGCTCTTCTGGCCCCAGTCTATGGGCTCTGCCTTGGCTCACGTCCTGGGGTGATAATCTGCGGCAGCTCAGCCTCCTGCTCCTTTGAAGACATGAGCTTTTGGGCACCTGATTTAAATATTTTAAACAGACTCACTTATGTAGACCCGATGGTGTCAGAAGCCTCCATCATCTGATGTCTCGTTGTCACCAAGTTATTACCCTTTGTTGTAAATGGGTAAACTCAATAAAGCAGGGAAATGACTAGCCCTGCCCCTATCACATGACTGGTTCATGAAGGTGCAAAGATTAGTACCCAGGTTTCTTGACTCCCCAGCCAGAATTATTCTAGACTCAAAGATTTTGAGTCAGAGGGGACCTTAGGATCCCTCTCGTTTTATAGGTGAAAGCACCATGGCCCAAGTGGGTTAAATGACCCGGCACACATTGGTACAGCTGGTGAGGGGCCCAGTGGACCCCAGTACAGGCACACACTGTGGCTCTGAGAATCACACAAACCAGGTTCAGATTCTGCCTTCACCTCATTGCCAACCAGCCCATCCCTCTAAAATGGGGACTGCGCTGTGCTGTCACTCAGTCGCATCTGACTCTCTGCGACCCCATAGACTGTAGCCCACCAGGCTCCTCTGTCCATGGGATGCTCCAGGCAAGAAGACTGGAGTCAGTTGCCATTTCCTTCTCCAGGGGATCTTCCCGACCCAGGGAGGGTCAGTCTCCTGCTTCGGCAGGCGGGTTCTTTCCCACTAGCACCACCTGGGATCAAAGGGGCACAGTCGGATCCATTTTATAGCAGTGTTTAGCTACCAAAGGAAATAGAAACTTTAAACTCTTTGAGCAGTGGCTGGCACGGAGCAGGCATGTCTCACGTGCTGGCTCCTCTTTGCCCATCCCCTCTGGACTCCTAGTCCAGTGCTCTGGTGGCTGATTTGCCTTCACGGTCCCTAATACTCGAGACACCTCCCGTCCCCTGCCTTGTGGGGGAGGGTTAAGCCAACCTCCTCATAAACCACAATGACTTGATTAAGTGTCAGCCGGTAATCCTAAAAACGTCCCATTATTGAGACCTACTAGAATCCCCAGTCATAATCCAGGAAACCATCCTCAAAAGAGCCAGATGACCAAGCTTTTCCTCTTGTGTCTCCTGCACCAAGATTTTATAAGTGGTGATTATCATTGTCATTTTTTCCAGTTTCTCATTTTCAGAGGTTATTTACGGTCACGTCCTGCAAATACGTGCCCCCCGCCCCCGCCCCCCGGTGCATTCTCAGGGTGGGGACTTGGTTGAGTGTCCCTCCCTGGTCCCTCTCAGCTCCGATTTTAGGCTCGGTGATATCTCATTATATTCTAAAGAGCTACCCACAAAGCAGAGCACCACAGATGCAATTAAATCTGCTTCTGTAGCCACAATGCTCTTAAGCAAAATATATTGATCGCCAAAGCTCTGGACCCACTTTAATCAAGTAATCTAAACAGGGCTTAAGCCTCAGAAGCCGAGCGATATGCCCGGCTTCAAAGCGCTTTCTTACACTGAATTAATTTATCCAGGATGTACTGATGCTCCCCCAGCCCCCGTGGATTATAATGTTAGAGGTCGCCATCGGGGCTCTGATAATACCCCCGAGGCCCGGCCTCTATTGACTGTCATGTAACAAGACACAAAGGGGAGGGGGCGCAGGGGAGGGGTGGGGTTTGACTGAGTAGGACTGATCCGGCCCTGTCCCCTGCGCCCTGAGGGCGCTGCTCTCTGCCCCCGGCTGCACGGCTAGTTTCCGGGATGGGATGGGGAGTAGCCGGGGTCTGCGTCCAGAAGGGCTGCCTGAACGGGGGAACTGCTGCGGGACGCCCCAGCTGAGGCTGAGTGGAAGCCAGAGGGATGGCAAGTGTGTGTGTGTGTTCGCGTGTATGCATGTGTGCGCGCATGTATGCGTGTGTGCGCGCGTGCATGTATGTGTGTGCATGCGTGTGCCCGTGTGTGCGTGCGTGTGTGTGTTGTGGGCTGGGAGGGAAACCTGACGTCTGCTGTTCTGGAGGCCAAGCTGCCAGTCACCCTCCGGCGGTACGTGCCCCTCCCACCATTCAGCCGCAGGACTGCCCCACCGGACCTCAGTCCCGTTCCAGATCTGGAGCCTCCGACCTTGTTACTCATTCAACAATGGACTGAGAACTTGGTCTGTGCTCAACATTATTCTAGAGCCTGAGGATACACCCATGAATAGTAAGGAAAAAACCCACAGTTTTGGACTTCCCCGGTGCCCCGTAGTTAAGAATGCACCTGCTACCGGTCCGGCCGCTGGTCGGGGAAGACCCCACGCGCCATGGAGCGGCTAAGCCCTGTGCCACAGCTGCGTCCAGAGCCGCTGCTCGGCAACGAAAGAAGCCCCCGCAGTGAGGCCTGCCCACCGCACCCAGACAGTAGTGCCCGCTCCTGCAGCTAGAGAACGCCAGGCACAGCAACAAAGACCCGGCACAGCCCAAATAAATAAGCACATATTTTTTGAAAACCCACGTGTGTTAGTCGCTCAGTTGTGTCTGACTCTTTGCGACCCCCTGGATCGTACCCGGCCAGGCTCCTCTGTGCATGGAATTCTCCAGGCAACAATACTGCAGTGAGTAGCCCTTCCCTTCTCCAGGGCTCTTCCCAGCCCAGGGATCGAGCCGAGGTCTGCTGCTTTGCAGGCAGGTTCTTCACCGTCTGAGTCACCAGGGAAGCCTCCCGGAAACCCATGGTTTCATAGAATTCGCTTGCCACTGGGGCGGATGGGAGAAAATTGACGTTACATTTTCACTTATTGATTTGGTGATAGGCTGACTGGGAACACACCCTAGAGGAAACAAGGCAGGACGCAGGGACAGGGCGTGTGTGCGTGCAGGTGGAGTGTCAGGGCTAGTGTGAAATCTAGGGGCCCCGATTGGGAAGGTGACCTCTGAGCAAAGGTGCGGGAGAGGCAGCACAGACTTCTGGGGAGGAGCAGGCACAAAGGCCCTGAGACAGAGCTGTCTGAGGGTTTGAGGGGCAACGAGGGCCAGTGTGGCCGGGACAGAGTAGGCAAGGGGGAGGGAGGAGGCCGTGACGTCAAGGGCCAGATGCCAGCAACGTCGGCCGGTGTGTTTCGTTCCCTCGGCACAAGGACTGGTTCAGGGCTGGACTCTAAAGACGCAGACGGAGGGCATGTGTGCTCAGCCCCTAGGTCACGCCCGCGTGTCTGTGACCCCGTGGATTGTGGCCCGTCAGGCTCCTCTGTCCACGGGGTTTCCCAGACAAGAACGTTGCAGTGGGTTGCCATTTCCTTCTCCACACACAGACTGAGGAGTTAGCGGTGATCTCGTCCCCGCATGGAGCACCGTGGAGCTGAGATGGGTGATGCTGTTTGAGTCTCTTAATCCTGCTGTGCCTGGAAACCTTGCACTTAGATTTTTCCATTCATGGGAGCCAGTGAATCCTTCTTTTGGCTTAAACCATATTGAATTGTTTTTCCTAAATAACTCTCACAGCCATAAGATACTTGAAGCGGTTGATACTAACTTCAAAGGCAGAGCATACAACCCCAGCATCATTTTCTCTCTGTTTCGTGCTGGAGACCTGATCTGACGCTCATCTCTTCTTAGAAGGCCCTTCATGACTCCTTGCCGTGGACCAGGAGAACGTGTCCTTCCCACGTGACCCTGCCCGCTCCCTCCTTTTCCCTCTCTCTGCCTCTGAACACACCTGGGCTCACAGGGATTGGGGGCGGCAGAACTCTGACCCCTTTCCAAACGCTTTTCTGCTTCCCCCCACTCCATCGCCCTTAAAACTGTCTGACCTTGTCAACCCTTTCCCTCCTAAAGTAGAAAGAGGAGGAAAGCCACTATTCTTCCCAGGGGGCACTGGTGGTAAAGAACCTGCCTGGCGGTGCAGGAAACGTTAGAGGCGTGGGCTGGATCCCTGGATCAGGAAGAGCCCCTGGAGGAGGGCGTGGCAACCCACTGCAGTATTCTTACCTGGAGAATCCCATGGACAGAGGAGCCTGGCGGGCTACAGTCCGTGGGGTCGCAGTGAGTCGGACATGACTGGAGTGACTTAACACGCACTCAATGACCTAAAATGTGCCAGCTTTTACGTATGTTGAGTTTTTACATATTTAGTTGCATTTTTGCAATTTTGGCTCCTCTGGGAGTTCTGATATTCACCTGTTATTATCACTCTGGTGTAAGGCCTGCATCCAGCCCTGATCGCTTATACCCATGCCTCATAGGCTTCTAAGGTTCTTAGCTGTTCTTGGTTATTAGACACTCTTGGGTATTATCATCGCCTTGTACCCCAGGTGTCAGCAGAGACTCCCTGCCCGTTGAGGTTCAAATGAAATGGAATCCAGTGCTCCTCTGTGCGTGGTCACAGCCACCAGACGTCCTCCAATCTCTTCCACTCTCTGGGGAGCAGAAATGGTGACTGACACGGTGTTCCTATTCTCCCCTGACTTCAGGCTCCTCTGAGTTACTGATCACGTTGCTCAGGTGTGGGCCCCCCACCCCCAGCTCCCATACTATTAACAACTCTTTCTGACACAAGGCATTTGTAAGCAGAAGACTTCACTAAGGCTTTAGAGAGATGCAGGGAGGAAAGATGGAGGGAGGCAGAGTCACGGAGCAGGGAAGGAAAGAAAGCACATAGTCCTCCCTCTGCATGTATTATTTGTCTGTTTCCAACAGGAAGACGCTCCCTCGTGCCCCTTCTCAACCTAGCCATGTTGCTAAATAAACCCCTTCTCTTCTTCCAAATCCCTCACTCCTCACTTCTCCAGATCCATCCCCTTTGCTTCTCATTCTTTCTCTCATCTTTCCAACTCAATTCCCAGTCACTTTTGCAAACAAAAGAGTTAGTTCTTCACCCCTACAGCTCTGGGCTTATCTGTCGGTCCTCGGTGGGACAGTCGCTCTGGGTCCCTTTTTTGAACAGCGCAGAGAAATCAACTTGGCTTTGAACTTTGTCCCACCCTTCTCCCAGCCACCCCTTTCTCTGCTGGGGGCAGCACGGTTTAGCTCTCATTCCCCAGCGTTACTGTGAGTGAGTGTATCGTCTGCAGGAGGAAGAATCTACCACAACCAGCCTCGGCTTTAAGAGCTTTGGTTCTTCTTCTCTTTATTATTAATGATGAGAAAAGGGATGTGGTGTGAGGTTAGATGGATAAATAACTATCCCAGTCTAGCACGGTTAGTACCCAAGAGAGAGGAGATTTGAATCCAGGTGTGATGAAGGCAAATTTATGCCATTTCCACTATATGATCACGAATTCAATGGAAACTGCCTTGTTATACCTGCCTCGATCATCTACACACATTCACAGGGTTTCCTCAGCAGAAGCACTAGGCTGGGAAGGTTGATGAGGGCATGAGGATGGAGAATAAATGGTCCCTTCGTCAGAGTGATCCTTCCTCTTACAGAGAGCCAGGCCAGATGGTCGATAAACTAAAGTGAAAATTTAGGAGAGAGAAGGAGAGCAGGATAAAACACTCCAAAAATCCCTTGCTGCTGCTACTGCTGCTAAGTCGTGTCCGACTCTGTTCGACCCCATAGAGGGCAGCCCACCAGGCTCCCCCCCCCCGGGATTCTCCAGGCAAGAACACTGGAGTGGGTTGCCATTTCCTTCTCCAATGCAGGAAAGAGGAAAGTGGAAAGTGAAAGTGAAGTCGCTCAGTCGTGTCCGACTCTTCGCGACCCCATGGACTGCAGCCTATGAAGCTCCTCCATCCATGGGATTCTCCAGGCAAGAGTACTGGAGTGGGGTGCCGCTGCCTTCTCTGCCAAAACCCCTTACCTGTCTATTAACAAAGGTGGCGCTAGTGGAAAAGAACCATCCTACCAGTGCAGGAGAGGGGAGAGATGCAGGCTCCGTCCCTGGGCTGGGAAGATCTCTAGAGGAGGGCACGCAACCCACTGCAGACCTCTTGCCTGGAGAATCCCACGGACAGAGGAGCCTGGCGGACAGCAGTCCACGGGGTCGCACAGAGCCGGGCTCGACGGAAGCGACTGAGCATGCGCAAAAGAAGCAGGGCAGCAGTGCTTACGAGTGTGATTCTGAAACCCTGGGGAGTTACTTACCTGCTCTGTGCCGCATCTGTTTTCAGTTGTAAAATGAAGACAGTAAGTGTGCCCTCCGTACAGGATCGCTGCAAGTTAGGTGAACTAATACCCGTAACATACTCAGTGCTGGCATGCAGCAAGCCCGCAGTAAATGGGAGCTGTTGCTATTTAAAAAGGCATGGTGTGCTTGGCCAGGAACGATTTTCTTTGACAAATAGCACCGTCCCTTGTGAAGCAGCCTCCTCCACACCACGGGGCCGTTTCTGGCAGAGGCAGGGATAGAATGATGGCCTTTGGAGGCTGGTCTGCTATTGTTCCCTATGTTCCAACTGAGAGAAATCAACTTGAGATCTTGAGATCATAGAACAGGGAAAGAAAGAAAGCAAATATACATCCCTCTGCATTTATTTCCCGAGAGAGCAGGAAAGACTGCCAGGCGAGTTTATAGAAAAGGTGGGGTCGACCTCTTTCAGATGACTTATTTGTTTTTAATTCTTGGCCGCGTTGGGCCCTCTCTGGTTGCAGAGGGGGGGCTCCTCCTCACCGCGGTGACTGGCTTCTCGTCGCCATGCACTAGGCTTCCTTCCTGTTGCACTGCACAGGCTCCGGGTGCAGGGGCCTCGGTGGTTGAGGTTCACGGGCTCAGCCGCCTCGGGGCACGTGGGGTCTCCCTGGATCACAGACCGAACCCACGCCCCCTGCATTGACAGGCAGAGTCCCAACCCCCGGACCGCCGGGGAAGCCGGGAGGGACTGATGTGAGATGGAGCAGATCGTGTCTAGGAACGCGGTGTGATGAACAGCAACAGCGAATTCTGCACCCAGACTCACGGTCCTCACTCTGAATGGTGGTCCCATTGGAGGTGCACACATGCTGTCGAGGTAGGGACTCTGTTCCCCAGTTCGCCTTGTGGCTGAGGGAGCGGCCATACTGAAACGTTCTCGCCAACGCAATGTGAGCAGAAGAAAGGGGTCCCCTCCCAGGCTGGCACCATCAGACTTGGGGTGTGCCTCTTCCATGCTCCCTCCCCTCTCTCGCTGGCAGGATTGACCGGTCAGGGCAGCAGCACCCTGGTGCCGTGCTTCTCAGGCTTCCTGGGGAGATGGGCTCTGCAGGCCCCGCTAGCACCCCCACAAGACATGCCTGTGCACCTCTGTGTCTCAGATACTAAAGGATGACGCAACGGTATCCTTTGCTGGATGCATTATAATTTGCAGGCTCTTCGTATGTCTTGGAATAATTCAGATACAAGTAAATCCATGTTCTGAGGCTCAAATGAAATTACAGGTGTCGAAGTGCTTTTTGAAAAAATATGATAAGTGAATTTTAGTTTATGAAGCAGCCAGAGATGAGAAGAGCCTGAAGGAAGGGTTCAGGGAGCCCCAGGAGGCCGCAGAGACCCTGCAGGCAGTGAGCAAGGCCTAAACTTGGGAGTGAGACTGAAATGCTTTCTGCGCCCAGAGTCACAAATCCCAGCTGTGTGGCCTCGAGGGGAGGCGTGAAGCGTACTCTTGGTGAGGGAAGATTCTTATGGCGACGCTGCAGGATGGGTAAGAAGGTCTGCGAGAGGGCACATAAGACCTGAGTGCTCCAGTGTGCCAGCCAGCAGGAGCCAGCTGGCACATTCAAGCGGGGTGATTTGAGAGACTGTGATAAAGAGCAGTTTACACCGGTGGGCGAAGACGGGGAAACGGACGGACTGCAGTTTCGGGTCCAGGCTGGGGAGCAGCCCTTACTGCCCTAGGCCTGAAGGAGGGAGAAGCACATAACAGTCATCAGAGTCCCGAAGCCGCGCTAATCCAGGCGGCAGGAAGAAGGCCGCGCAACAGGAAGGGTGGCTGGTACGCAGACGGACGCTGCTGGCTGGTGGGGTCTCTGCGGGGAGAGGACTTGGGGGTACAAATGCCCACCTTCCTCTCTGCCCACCCTCCCACTGCCAGACTCCAGCGGGACGCAGAGGAAGCCAGGACCCTTGATCAGTGCAGAGCAAGGAAAGGGGATGGGTCCAGGGATGCTGTTCCCCCGGTCCAGCACACGAAGCTGCCTAACTTACAAGAGCACTGAAAAAAAAAAGAAGAGGGAGGAAAGAAAAAGAATTTATAGGCTGTCGATGTAACTGCAAATGAGAGGTCCACACGCTCCTTCCGAGGCGCCACTTAGCTGAAACTTGGACCTCCCAGGTGCCGGCGTGCAGGCCTGTTCTCACCTCGAGCAGAGAAGATGAGCAAATGCTGGCCTCTTGCCAGGCCCTTTTCCACCTCTTTATTCCTTGTTCTCTGCTGTCCTTGCCTTAGAAACCACCATCTGGCGGCAACCCGCCTAAAGGAAGGGATTGGTGAGCCGAGGACCTGGGGTGCATCCCCCGCAGCCTTGAGAGATGATGAGTGGCTGCCTGTCGGCAGATGCAGCTCGGTGGCATTTTAATATCCAAACGCCCCCCCACCCTCAGAAGGGAGGCCGCGGACAACTGGAGGCGTTTCACACAGAGAGCGGTGATTGCGGCAGCAATAATTTCCTTCAACAGCCATTCAAGCACTTCTGAATGTGTTTTAAAAAAGAAGAGGAAGAAAGGGGAGGGGGAGGGGCAGGAGTCCTCCCTGTTTCCTGGCGAAAATCAGCGGTCACACAGCGAACTTGAGTTGAACGGGACTTTAGCATCAGCGTGGTTGTGGTTTTGAGTGCCTTGTCAGTGACCACCTTTCCGCCCAGAGATGTGGGCGAGAAGATGAACCAGGGCTGTCCCCAGACCCCAAGGTACACCCCCAGCCGAGTCTGGCTGTCTTTAGGGAGGGTCACGCCTGGTCTGCCCATGGGTCCTGAGCAATGCTGTGTCAAGCCTGCAGGAATAAAAGACTCTTCTCCGTCAAGCTCCTTCAGTCAACAGAGCAGCTGGTTCTCTGGCCAGAGCCTGTGCTCAGACCTGTGGCCATTTATCAAAAGGCAGGCAGAGTGTGGCTGAACTGTCATTCATGCTCAACAAATACTTATGGAGGGTCTACCCGGTGCAAAGCAGGGCCCCAGGTACTGCAGGCGCAGCAGGGAAGGTCTGCAGAATAGTAACAGCTGGCAAAGCCCCAGCGACAGCCAAGCAGAGCAGAGGTCTGGGACAGTGTCCTGGAGGCCCAGCGGGTGCCTGCCAGGCACCGACCCTTAGGTGCTGGATCATAGCAAGGCCAGGGGTCAGCTGGGTCGGGGTGGGGTCAGCTGTGGCAGCAGGGGGCACTGGGCCTCAGAACAGGGGCTGCCAGTTGGTCTGGAATTACGTCAACCCCTTGCCAATTGTGACAGGCCCGCCGGTACGTGGCCGCTGAAAACTACGCAGCGCTCTCTCCCATGTGGACTCGGTGCTTTCTCTCAAGCGTCAGGAAGCAGTCAGCTTGTCTTTTCCATGCTTATTGCAGGGACGTTGCTTCAAAGTCTTGCCAAAGTTAGGGGCAGCTCTCTTTTCTGTGCCAGGTCTTCAGAGACTCTTTTCAAAAATGATGAGATGGAAGTTTCAGGCCACCAAGGCACTGGGGTTGCTCAGCAGAGCCCTTCGGTCCCTGCTTTAAGGCAAAACTGAGCCACACTGGAACGTGTCCTCATTGTTCCTGCCGGAGGTGCCTCTGGACAACTGTCACTGAAAAGCCCTTCCCCACCCCCCAAAAGTGAAGCTTGTGCACGTGTCCAGACACACCAGCAACTGCTTGAGAGGAGGCGGGTTCTGCCCCTTTCTGCCTCTCCTCGGACCACAGTGATGGGCTGTGGTGCCCTGACCGCAGCTGCCTGGCATCACGTTCACTGCAACGGACTGGATGTCTTTACTAGGCCTCTTTCTGACCTGGCTCTCCTCTGGAATAATGGGCAGAGATCACATGTCCGGTTTTCTCTCTGGAAAGGAAGGAGGGTCACATGTTACTCTTGGCATCCCTTGTCCATAAGAGGGGTTTAGCCACATAATCTATTCATCGCCCTTGGATTTCCGGGCACCGTCTGTTCTGAGGACTGTGAATGATACCGAGAAGGGTGAAATGCAGAGAAAAGACAAGAGAGAACGAAAGTACAGGTTCCCATTTACCAAGATAGAAACATTATGACTATTTTACTCACTAAAGGGGAGGACAGATGTCATCTCTGGTCTTCTGGGGGGCTTTCTGGGGGGCTTCCCGGGGGGCTTCCCAGGTGGCGCAAGGGATAAGGAACCCACCTGCCAATGCAGCAGACGTAAGAGACTCAGGTTCGATCCCTGGGTGGGGAAGATCCCCTGGAGGAGGGCACGGCAACCCTCTCCAGTATTCTTGCCTGGAGAGTCCCATGGACAAGGGAACCCGGGGTGGGGGGAGGGGCCTGGGTCGGACACAACTGAAGCGATTTAGCATGCACACACATGCTCTTCTGAATTACTCTTAGATCAAGTTACCAAAAGTCTCCTGAACATCCAACCGTGCCAACAGGCTTGTAGACCGGAGAACCGTTTGCAGAAGAGCATATGACTCATTTGCATAAAAAAGGAAGGTATGTACAAATGCATATAAACCTACACCGAGAATACGTGCCCACACGCGACTGTGCGGCGAACGTTAGAAGAGGACACATTTCCGTGACTTCCTTCAGATTCAGAGGCAGAAAAAGCTCTCTTATCTTCGAGACAATGTGTTATGAAACTTACCTGGTTTCCCTTTTTAATTAATTTATTTTTTAATTGGAGGATGATTTCTTTACAGGATTTTGCTGTTTTCTGTCAAACCTCGACATGAGTCAGGCATAGGTACACGTGTCCCCTCCGTCTGAACCTCCCTCCCAGCTCCCTCCCCTCCCACCCCGCTAGGTTGGTCCGGAGCCCCTGTTGGGTTTCCTGAGACAGACAGCACATTCGGTGTCCCTCTTTGGCTTTAGCTCCTGGGGGGCTCGGATGTCAGCTTGTGTTCTCATTTTCATCGTGGTGGGAGTTGGTGATGGACAGGGAGGCCTGGCATGCTGCGATTCATGGGGTCGCAAAGAGTCGGACACGACTGAGCAACTGAACTGAACTGAACTGCACTGAGGCGCCTCTTGAGAATAGTGACTCTCAACCTTGGCTGCAGTTAGTCTCACTTGGGCAGCTTGAAAAAATCCTGAGGCCCAGGCCACACTCCAGAGCAATAAGTCAGAACCTCTGGGGGTGGGGCCCAGACAACCTATTTTTGAAGGATGTGCAGCTGTGTTTCAGAACACTGCTCCAAGGACTGTGCTGGTAGTAGAGTGGATAAGAATCCACCTGTCAATGCAGGGGACACAGGTTCGATCCCTGGTCGGGGAAGATTCCACAGGCTGGGGAGCAACTATAGTCCGTGAGCCGCAGCTACTGACCTCTGCACGCCTAGAGCCCGTGCACGACAACACGGAATAGCCCCCACTCACAACAACTAGAGAAAGCCCACGTGTAGCAACGAAGATCCAGCGCAACCAAGATTAAAAAAAACACAGCACGGCTCCAGCCTTAGGTCTGAATCCTGCCTTTCCCTCCCCTACCTTTATTGACATTTTCCTTGGACTTGATTTTTATTTATGTCTAATTTTTTCATTTGATTTTGTGTATCTGTAAATTGCCACAAGTCCTCTCTGGGACAAGATATAATGTAGACAATAATGATAAATTTGTATTCAAACCATATAGCCACCAGGCCAGAGCTGTGTGGTCTCAGTGGGGAGAATATTCTCCATATATGAGGGGATGGGGGAAAGCTGAAATCCCATCATGCGCCTGGGCGTGGGGCCAGTCTGTCCCGCAGAAAAGCCCTCCTCTCGAAGATCTCAGAGGAAGACGTCCTTTGGCCCAGTAGCCGCCCTTGCAGACACCGTATTTGTGGGCGGGAGTAAGGCGGAGAGAATTCAGATTCTGTAGGAAATAAGTTCCAGAATGTGTCAGCGTATTTTCTTCCTGGTTATTTGAGGACAACTTGACCTGCTAAATAAAGCTTGTGTGTGACTGGGAGAAGATGGATATGACGCCTTCCCGAGAGGAATCCCCCCACCGTCATTTGCTAACGCGGGGCTGATTGGGATAACTACCTCCTACGGGAATTATGCTCACTGTGTCTCGGGTGGGAGCCAGGGGGGCTAGCGCCAGGGTGGGGGAAGCAGGTGGTCCATTCTCTCCTCCCGCCCAGATTACCCTCTTTTGAATGTTCACCTTATGCGTCTGCCCCTGGTATCTTGCAAGGAGATGATGCCTTGTGGATAAGTAGGATTGGAGAGGAAGGCTGGCTTCTGCCCTGAACTACAGGTGCAAATTCAAATGCCCGTGGAAGGCAGAGAAGCTGGGGTATGGGCGTGAAGACCTAGGGCGAAAGGACAGGGCGCCGGTGGGGCTGCAGGGATAAAAGGATCAGAGAGCGCTTGAGGGAAGCGCCACCTCCTGGTGAAACGGGGGTGGGAGAGGCTGAAGGGCAAGGAGGATTCTAGAGAGAGAGGGTCCAGAGGAGAAAAGCCCCCCTAAAGAGAAGCGAAGGATCCACTTTGAAAGTTTGCCCAAGGGCACCGGTTGCCATGGACTCAGGTGGAAGTTTTAAACTCAGATGCCTCACACACCTGTATCTTCGGTCACAGGCAGGACCAGGCAAGGCAAGGGAATGTCGGTCAATAGCCCAGTGGCAACTGGAGAAAGAGTGCTCTCAGGAGCACGAGGGAGTCCGCGCATGTTGCTGCAGACTCCTGAAAGTCCTCCCAGCAGTCGCAACGTTCCTTGCCCACCAGGCAGCCAGTTCTTAGATAAGTCTGGGGCAGAGGTGACCAGGGGCGCTTGAAGGAAATGAAAGCTCGCACTGCTGAGAGCAAAAACTTCCAGAACCCCTGAGGCTGACGCTAGCCAGCTTATTGCCCAGGAGACTCTACAAGAGAACTTAAAAATAGCAGCTTCTCTAATTGCTTGAGTCTCTGGGTATTTAGTAACCATGTCTGGCAGAGTCTATTCCCGAGGCAGGCTGGCTGTGGGGAAAGACATTGTTAAAATAAAACCATTAGTTTAATAGGCTTGATGAAAAGAGTGGCAGGCCGGGAATTTCCCCTCGCAATTGTTCTCCACTCCAAACAGTTCTTGAAACCAGTGGGCCATGTTAGTTGCTGACTAAAATGTCCCAGTATCTCTCAAGTTGTTTTATTTTTCTTATGAACCTAACCACCATTACCTCTGAAAACAGCCGGAAGTCCCAGAGTTTCCAGCGTCAAATAGGACCGTGTGTCACTACCTCTTTTTTGCTTCTGATTTATTTATGATGCTTTGTTCCCTAGTGACGATGCACACACACGTGAGCACACAGACACGTGCACATCACAAGCATGAGGGCACATTCACACATGAAGTCTTGCCATCTTTCAGGGAAAAGAAGCATCCGCTGATGAGCTGGAAGCATGGAGTTGTGAAGACGGTTAGCAAGGCCAAAGGTTCCGTGATGTCAACATACTGAAGCACGCCAAGCCAAGAATAAAATGGTGTCTGAGCACAAAGGATCAAGATGATGTGAAATTCTCTGAGGGAGTGTATTAAAAATGAGTGCTGGGACTTGCCTGGTGGTCCAGTGGTTAAGACTCTATGCTTCCAATGTAAGGGGCACAGATTCCATCCCTGGTCAGGGAACTAAGATCCCGCATGCTGCACAGCAAAAAAATAAAAGAAAGATCATCATAGATTGCTCATATTTTTAAAAAAGTCCTTTCAGATCTTACTTTTGATAGGTTTAAAGATGGCCCAAGAGTGTCTGCGAAGACAGGTGACGGTCACTGTCTTCACACCACCATGCTGCTGGCCAGCGTCTCCAAAGAGAATCACGTGACCTGTCAGGCCAGAAAGGGGATGGTGTTGTTTCTCAGTTGCTCAGTCGTGTCCGACTCTTTGGGACCCCATGAATCGCAGCAGCACGCCAGGCCTCCCTGTCCTTCACCATCTCCCGGGGTTTACTCAAACTCATGTCCATTGAGTCTGTGATGCCATCCAACCATCTCATCCTCTGTCGTCCCCTTCTCCTCCTGCCTTCAATCCTTCCCAGCATCAGGGTCTTTCCCACTGAGTCAGTTCTTCGCATCAGGTGTCCAAAGTATTGGAATTTCAGCTTCAACATCAATCCTTCCAATGAACACTCAGGACTGATCTCCTTCAGAATGGACTGGTTGAATCTTCTTGCAGTCCAAGAGACTCTCAAGAGTCTTCTCTAACACCACAGTTCAAAATCATCAGTTCTTCGGTGCTCAGATTTCCTTAAGGTCCAACTCTCACATCCATACATGACCAGTGGAAAAAGCATAGTCTTGACTAGATGGACCTTTGTTGGCAAAGTAACGTCTCTGCTTTTTAATATGCTGTCTAATTTGGTCATAACTTCTTTCCAAGAAGTAAGTGTCTTTTAATTTCATGGCTGCAGTCACCATCTGCAGTGATTATGGAGCCCCCCAAAATAAAATCTTTCACTGTTTCCATTGTTTTCCCATCTATTTGCCATGAAGTGATGGGGCCAGATGCCATGATCTTCGTTTTCTGAATGTTGAGCTTTAAGCCAACTTTTTCACTGTCCTCTTTCACTTTCATCAAGAGGCTTTTAGCTCCTCTTCACTTTCTGTCATAAGGGTGGTGTCATCTGCATATCTGAGGTTATTGATATTTCTCCTGGCAATCTTGATTCCAGCTTGCGATTCATCCAACCCAGCATTTCTCATGGTGTACTCTGCATGTAACTTAAATAAGCAGGGTGACAATATACAGACTTTTCCTATTTGGAACCAGTCTGTCGTTCCATGTCCAGTTCTGTTGCTTCTTGACCTGCATACACATTTCTCAAGAGGCAGGTCAAGTGGTCTGGTATTCCCATCTCTTTCAGAATTTTCCACAGTTTATTGTGATCCACACAGTCAAAGCCTTTGGCATAGTCAATAAAGCAGAAATAGATGTTTTTCTGGAACCCTCTTGCTTTTTTGATGATCCAACAGATGTTGGCAATTTGATCTCTGGTTCCTCTGCCTTTTCTAAAACCAGCTTGAGCATCTGGAAGTTCACGGTTCACATACTGCTGAAGCCTGGCTTGGAGAATTTTGAGCATTACTTTACTAGCATGTGAGATGAGTGCAATCGTGCAGTAGTTTGAGCATTCTTTGGCATTTCCTTTCTTTGGGATTGGAATGAAAACTGACCTTTCCCAGTCCTGTGGCCACTGCTGAGTTTTCCAAATTTGCTGGCATATTGAGTGCAGCACTTTCACAGCATCATCTTTCAGGACTTAAAACAGCTCAACTGGAATTCCATCACCTCCACTAGCTTTGTTCATTGTGATGCTTCCTAAGGCCCACTTGACTTCACATTCTAGGATGTCTGGCTCTAGGTGAGTGATCACACCATCATGATTATCTGGGTCGTGAAGATCTTTTTTGTACAGTTCTTCTGTGTTATTCTTGCCACCTCTTCTTAATATCTTCTGCTTCTGTTAGGTCCATACCATTTCTGTCCTTTATCAAGTCCATCTTTGCATGAAATGTTCCCTTGGTATCTCTAATTTTCTTGAAGAGATCTCTAGTCTTTCCCATTCTGTTGTTTTCCTCTACTTCTTTGCATTGATCACTGAGGAAGGCTTTCTTATCTCTCCTTACTGTTCTTTGGAATTCTGCATTCAGATGCTTCTATCTTTCCTTTTCTCCTTTGCTTTTCCGCTTCTCTTCTTGTCACAACTATTTGTATTTTAATTTAGCACCCTTTTAATTAAAGATAGAAAGATTATAGCCAAAAATAACACAAAGGCAACTTAGGGTCGAAGAACCCATTTGCAATATTTATTACCTTTGATAAAAGTGGAAATGTAGCAACATAAATGTTTGAACAGGTACATCTTCCCCCTTCAAATATGAACACGTCAAGAGGTATTTTAAAAGCCCTTCCTCCTTGATTTTGTAATTCACGTTTCACCCGTACATCTGAGCAGCTTCAACATCAGATCATAGTAAACCATTTCCTTCTTATTTAGTAAGTCAGGAATTAAGGCATCAGTTGTATTTGAATACACCAAGAGCTTGCAGAGGAAGAGAGGGGACTTTTAAGTACTGGGGTTTTGTTGATGTGTGGAAGAACTCGGTTCCTGCCACTCACCAGACACATAAAGGTGATTGGGAGAAAGGGTTCGTGGTAGAGATGACCTGCTGTTTTCTGCGTCTGCTGAGAAAGACTTAAACTGCTGAGAGATGAAAGGGTTTCTCATCAGTGAGAGCTGTCAAGCACCAGGCTCAGCTCAAATGGTGATGAAACGCTTTTGCATATGTGTGTTTTGCAGAAATGTTTGGGAATAGCAATTTTTGAGGCAGGAAGTCACAGCTTCATCATTCCTGCTACATGTATTAATGAGTCACATTTCATTTATTTTTAAAAGGAGCTATAAATAAAGTCAGGACATAGTTCCAGTACTGTTTATATTGAAAAGTTTTTTTTTTTCCTGCATTTTTTGGGGGGGGATCACTGGAGTATAAAAATACTTTATATTCACTGGAGTTTGAAATATTGATGATACCGCTCCCCTCAGGATTTTTCTAACTTTAAATATTGTGCCTTTAGAAGACAGTATTTTGGGGACTTTCCTGGCAGTCCAGTGGTTAAGACTGCAAGTTCCCACTGCTGAGGGCTTGGGTTTGATCCCTGATTGGGGAGCTAAGATTCAGCATGTTTTGTGGTGTGGCCCGGGAAAAAAAGACAATGCTTTGGTCTGAAATATATATACACACAATACTTAAAGATACATGGAGAAAAAAAGCCAAGAAGTGGATGTGTTAGATTACCACGTCGGTTCTTTTCCACATTCTTCCGTCCCTCCCCATTCTTGCCAAAGCTCCCTGATGCAGTCTCCCTGTCGCACGGCCATACTGCTTTGGCTAACATCATCAATAGAAGGTGAAGTCAAAACATATGCGATCACCAACAAAAAGGTTTTAAATGTTGTTTATGTGGATTGGCTTGACCGCTTGCATTCCTATCTGGCAGCGTGAGAAGAACCTGCCCTGGGTAGTGGCTGATCTTAAAAGATCAGATCTTGGTCAAGACAGATGAGGAGTACACTTGGATTTGACTGGAAGCCTGCGCCGAGACACAACAGCCAACTCACAGACCTCTGAGCGGGAAATAAACATTCGTTGTTGCAAATCACTGAGATTTTTGGAATTGTTACACAGCAATAACTAATAGAAGAGGCTTCAGATGATTTTTAAAATTTGTTTTCTTGTTCGACATCTGTAGTTCCAAGCTTTACATAATGAAAAAGGAATGTTATTTCATTCATTCAGCCAATAGTTATAAATGAATCACCTCCTGCATGCCTGCCTTGTGCTAAATACTAGGAAAAAAAAACAGGTGATGAAAAACAGTTGATTTCCACATCCTCATAGAACTTGGAGTCTAATAGGGAAGATGGACTTTCATTAATCACAAATGTACACACACAGAAGTAAACTGCACTGTGAATAGTGCTACAACAAGGCAGTGCATGGGGCTGGAAGCACACAGAGAACAGAAATGTGACGTAAGCAGAGACGCCAGGAAGGGCTTCACAGAGGAGGCAGCAACTGGGCTGAGATCTGGAGAATGAGTAAGAGTTAACCGGATGGAGGGGGTGAGGAAAAAAAGAAACTGTTGGCAATAATAGCTTTGTTTTTATCTTTCAGGTCCTGTCTGACTGCCATAACAAGTAATATTTAGCCTGAGGCCCAAATCACCATTGATCTTGATGCTAACAGCCTAGCTATATAGCAGGAGCTCCTAGCTGTCCCTCAAAACCCGTGGTCCCTCTCCCATAGTTTGGGACGTTCCTGGGATGTGGCCACCCTGACGGACTCATTTCCCAGCTCCCAGATCATTTCGCAGCTCCCCATCTGTGTTCAGTTGCCACTGCTCTTGCCAGCGAGCCTGAACCCCAGTGATGGGTGTCACTTCTGGACCAAGACTATTAAGAAGTAGGTGTGCCTGCCCCTCCTGGCTCTTTCCCCTCACCCAGCAGATGAAGCTGACAAGAGGACTCTGGATGACCCCCTAGAGGAAAGCTGTCCACCACCTGGAAACACCTACCTTGGGATACCCGCTCATTGTTCTGAACTATTAGGTCAAATTGCTGAAGTCTGGAGACTGATGAGTAACAAACTTCACAAAATTTTATGCTGGTGTCTGTTATGTTTTCAAACCTTATTCAAGATTCCACATTGTATTTAGTTGCATTGAACAGCTTCAGTTGTATGCTACAAATTCTGATAAATCCTCTTTTCATTTTCATTCTGTTGCAAATATTTTGTATTTTTCCTTATTACAGCTTCTTAGATGGCAGCCCACCAGGCTCCCCCATCCCTGGGATTCTCCAGGCTGGACACGACTGAAGCGACTTTGCAGCAGTAGCAGCAGCAGATACACCAGGGGCTTCCCAGGTGGCTCAGTGGTAAAGAATCTGCCTGCCAATGCAGGAGACACAGGAGATGCGGGTTCCATCTCTCTGGAGGAGGATACACCAAGCCACTCCAGTAGTCTTGCTTGGAGAATCCCACGGATGGAGGGACCTGATGGCTTACAGCTCATGGGGTCCCAAAGAGTCAGATACAACTGAGTGCCTGAGCACACAGCACAGATACACTCATCATGTAAAAGCAGACATTTAATATCCGAATGCATGGGGTTTTTAAAGTATCTTTCATATCAATTTCTCACTTCAATATTAATCTCTCATTTAAATACTTTCTGCTCCGCAATCAATCTCTGTGTTTTTTCAGTCTTTTGACTTTACTGGGGCTTCAATGGCTACATCAAAGACCTCACATTGCACTTGAAAATATGTGGGTTGTTTCCAAATATCTTTTGACGTTGATTTCGATTAGAATGTATATTTTCAAAATGAATTCAGCGTTTTCCTGATTCACACATGCATACAGTCAACCTCGTAACTGAGTGGAATATTTGTTTTGTGTAAACTGAACTTCAGGTTCAATTTTGTGGGGTAGGGGTACCCCACAACCCCACTTGCCAGACACCTGGTAGGAGCTGTGTTGTTCCGTGTGTGGGGATCCTGTTGTCTCAACCGATCGGTAACTTTGATAGAACTGCTTGATTTTATATACTATTAATTTTGCTTGCTTCTCCACTTTTTATGGCTTCTTATGGGTGCTACTGGCATTTTCAGGATGAGGAAGGCTTTCCACAAATCAAGGGTGTTCTGCTGGAACCTGAGACACATTGCCTTGAAAGAAATGCCGTATTTACTCACATAAATCTGAAAGGCTACATTTGTGAGGGTGGGTGCCAGACGGAGGAGCCTGATTTGAGAGCCAGAGGGGAGCCATTGCAGGCTGGCTAGTGCAGGAATGATATGACTGAAGAGGTGTTTTAGGAGATGAATCTGATCGTATCACAGAGAAGAAATGAGAAAGAAAATAGCTCAGAGGCATAGGGACCAACTGTTGCAATAATCCAGCTGAGAAATAAAAAGGCCTGGCTCGGGATGCAGCGGTAGGAATGGAGAGGAACAGGTGACTAGAGGCTGAAGAAACGAAGGAGCAACACGAAACCACTGTTCCCAGCTTATCAACTGCTCGCACCAAACCCCAGCGGTTCTGGTAGCAGTTCACGACTACGGTTCCATCAGCACCATCTTCTCCACAAAAATAACGATTCAGTCATTAAACGTACAGTGAAAAGTGAAATGTTAGTCACTCAAAGTCACTCAATTCTTTGCAACCCCATGGGCCATATCCTGCCAGGCTCCTCGTCAGTGGGATTCTCCAGGCAAGAATACTCGAGTAGGTTGCCATTCCCTTCTCCAGGGGGTCTTCCCAATCCAAGGATTGAACGTGAGTCTCGCACATTGCAGGAAGATTCTTTATCCTCTGAGCCACCGG
This sequence comes from Oryx dammah, assembly GCF_014754425.2. Lineage (NCBI taxonomy): Eukaryota > Metazoa > Chordata > Mammalia > Artiodactyla > Bovidae > Oryx > Oryx dammah. The sequence continues at coordinate 2,405,526 of NW_024070210.1, forward strand.
GGAAGTTGTCATAGAAAAAAAAGGAGTAATTGCTTCACTAATAGAAATGAAACAAATGAGCTATTTTCCAAAATCATGTTTAGAGCGGACTACTCTCTAGAGAGGAAAGGATTGCACATCTTGGTTGGAAGGGAAAATGACTTAAATACATTTTTAAGAGAAAAGAAACAAGCTAAAGGCTAGGAGGTTAGCACGAGAGGAGAGAGCATGCCTGAAGATGATGTTGGGGGATATAGGAAAGCTGCGTCTGTGTGCGTCTTACTGGAGTAATGATCAGACTGAGTCCTGGGCCCCCCTCCTCCCTGACCTCCACTCCCACCACTTGGCCCTGGCCACTGCGCTGTAGAAACAGGCCTGCTTTTTCTTTCTTTGGCCCAGCCCGTGGCATGCAGGATCTTAGTTCCCAGACTAGGGATCGAACCTGTGGCCCTTGCAATGGAAGCGCCGAGTCCTAACCATTGGCCCACCAGGGAAGCCGCAGAAGCAGGCCTGCTTTCTGCTCCTCAAACGTGCATGCTCATCCTTACCTTAGGCCCCTTCCCCAGCACTCTGCTAGGTCTGCAGCACTCTTCCCACTGGCTTCTTCCTGCCACTTACACTTCACCTTAAAAAGCCCCTTGGAGAGGATTTCCTGGCCTCCTAACCCAGAGCAGCACCTCCATGCACCCCCCTTGCCATTTATCCCCGTTTCACTGTAATCCTGTCAGAGCATCTATTCTAACTGCTGTCCTTTCATTTATCTAACTGCTGATTGTCAGTCTCTCCAGCTAGAGTTTAAGCCCCCTGAGAGGGCCCCTAGCCAATCTGATTCCCCACAGTATCTAGAACAGGCCTCACTTTAGTATGAGTGCAATAAATATTTGTACCTCATTTGAAAAACTAAGATCATGGCATCTGGTCTCATCACTTCACGGCAAATAGAAGGGGAAAAAGTGGAAACAGTGACAGATTTTCTCTTCTTGGGCTCCAAAATCACTGCAGACAGTGACTGCAGCCACGAAATTAAAAGATGTTTGCTCTTTGGAAGGAAAGCTATAACAAATCTAGACAGCATATTAAAAAGTAGAGACATCACTTTGCCAACAAATGGCCGTCTAGTCAAAGCTATGGTTTTTCTAGTAGTCATGCAGGAATGTGACAATTGGACCATAAAGAAAGCTGAGCGCTGAAGAACTGATGCTTTTGAACTGTCGTGTTGGAGAAGACTCTTGAGAGTTCCTTGGACTGCAAGGAGATCCAATCAGTCCATCCTAAAGGAAATCAACCCTGACTATTCACTGGAAGGATTGATGCTGAAGCTCCAATACTTTGGCCACCTAATGCAAAGAACTGACTCATTGGAAAAGACCCTGATGCTGGGAAAGATCGCGGGAAAGAGGAAAAGGCCACAGCAGAGGATGAGATGGTTAGGTAGCATCAGTGACTCAATGGACATGAATTTGAACAAAATCCAGGAGATCGTGGAGGGCAGGAAGCCTGGTGTGCTGCAGTCCATGGGGCTGCAAACGTCAGACATGACTTCAAAGGTGAACAGCAACAACTTACTGGATGGCTAGATCAGGGACCAATGATAACACTGAATGAACCACCCCCCAAATAAATTCTCTCTCCTTGGAGGAGATTATTCAAATAAAGTTTTTTCCCTTTGTGGTTACATTTGATTAAGAAAATATTTTCACAATTATGACTGAATTTTCCCAATCTATATTCAGATCAGATGGCTAGACTCTAGGAAAATGTAAGGTTCCTAATCAAGGGGGGAGAAAAACCTGAACATGTTTAAAATCATCTCTGGGGAATTATAACCTGAAGCGTAAGTCACGAATTTTAAGCGCTGTCTTCTTTGCTACTGATTAGCTTTCTCTCACTTGTTAAAGTTATAGTATCTTCTTGGTAGGGTCTATCACAGGGCTATGCACACATTCGAAGTTTAGAAAACACCGGTCAAGGATAAGAAATTTGTAATCTGTGCATCTGGGTGTGTCTGAGAAATCCAAAATATCCTGCTTGTCACCACCTCTGAGAAGCTTTTCTAATTTTCCATGCAGAACTGAATTTTTTTTCTCTGCTTTCATATCACTATTTTTTTGACTTTCTAATCACCCTGGGGTCCAACACCAATGAGACACTTAATAGGTAATTCATTAAAGTGATTGCAAAAATGAACACAATGCAAATTGTACAAGAGAAACATCTTCAGAATTGGGACGGGCTTTAGAACTCACCTAGGTAATGTTTCCCAAAATGCAGTCCTTTGCATCGCTCATGGCAAGTTTTGGCACACTACTAATTCTTACAGACTTCTTGAAATCAGCCTTTCTACCACTTAAATACGTTTATATTTTAAGAAAAATGTGTATATAGTCATAAATGGAAAACCAGCAAGGCGTTAGTAAAGCAACTGTGACCCTTCCCAAACCAGTGAACACTAAATATTACCCTTAAGATCTAGTTCGGTGTTATTTGCTGAGCTGATCCCTCTTTCCAAGTTCTTATGTTGAAGGCTTGATCCCCCAGGGTTTCAGGATGTGACTGTATTTTGAGCAGATCTCTGGAGGTAATTAACTTAAATTCAGCCCCAATCCAATCTGACTGTGGTCCTTGTGAGGAGAGGAGGACACACACAAAGACGTAAGCAACTGAACACACGACAAGAAGACACGCCCTCTACAAGCCACGGAGAAGCCGAGCCTGCTGACACCTTGGTCTCCAACTTCCAGCCTCCCGAACTGGGAGGAAATAAATATCAGCTGTTTAAGCCCCCCAGGCTATGGCTCGCCTGGTGACTCAGAGGTAAAGAATCTGTCTGCAATGCAGGAGACCTGGGTTCAGTCCCTAGGTTGGGAAGATCCCCTGGAGAAGGAATGGCAATCCACTCCAGCATTCTTGCCTGGAGAATCCCATGGACGGAGGAGCCTGGTGGGCTACAGCCCATGAGGTCACGACTGAGCGACTAACAGTCGATGGTGTTTTGCTATGACAGCAGTAGCAGACTAACACCCTGGGTGCCACCGCCAGCTAAAGATGCTGAGCCCAAAGTCTCTCAGCTGAGAACTGAGAGTGTAAGAGTCAGAAGACTATTAAAGGCCTGCCATCCACAGCAGAGACTTTCTCCTTGACAACAAATGAGAATGACTTTAGATCAGTCAGGCTGGAATATGCAGTACCTTTTTAAAAATCTCAATGTCTTGGTATTCACTGTGCTAAGTCGCTTCAGTCGTGCCCAACTCTTTGCCTCCCCGTGGACTGTGGCCCACCAGGCTCCTCTGTCCACGGGATTCTGGAGGCAAGAACACTGGAGTGGGTTGCCAGGCCCTCCTCCAGGGGATCTTCCCAACCAGGAACCGAACCCGCGTCGCTTACATCTCCCGAACTGGCAGGCGGGTTCTTTACCACTAGTGCCGCCGGGGAAGCCCCAGGGTCTCGGTACAAGGAAAGCTCACTTGTTCCTCATGCTCCGTGTCCCACGCGGGTCCACAGAGGCCCTGCTCTATCCAGTCTCTTGGGGGGTCTCAGGCTGATGAAGACCCTGCGCTTCTGAGCTGCACCCTCTGCGTAAGCAGTGGCCTCCCTCACCACGTGTGGGGAAGAGAGTTTGGAGAGTTGTGGGTGGGCTCCCCCGTCTCAGATCGGAAGCGATGCGCCCCGTCATTCCTGCTCACATCTCATTGGCCAGGACCAGTCACATGGCCCCACGTCTCAGATCGGAAGCAGTGCGCCCCATCATTCCTGCTCGCATCTCATTGGCCAGGACCAGTCACATGGCCCCACCCATCAACCAGACAGCCGCGAAATGTCAGCGAGCGAACCCATTCTTCAGAGTGTGTTTCTCTCTCTTCCACAAGGTCTTCTGCTTCTTCATGTCACCTTCCTGTCCTTAAAAAGTTATCCTGAGTACCTCTCAAGGGTGCATCCCATGCTTTTGGGGAAAAAAAAATTAAAAGGTCTGGGCCAATCTCTTCATTGCGTAACTGAAGTCCACAGTGTAAAGCTAATTTGCTATTCCATACTTTCCACCAAAGAATTGATGCTTTTGAACTCTTGAGAGTCCCTTGGACTGGAAGGAGATCAAACCAGTCCATCCTAATGGAAATCAACTCTGAATATTTTTTTGGAAGGACTGATGCTGAAGCTCTAATACTTTTGCCACCTGATGCAGAGAGCTGACATTGGAAAAGATCCTGACACTGGGAAAGACTGAAGGCGGGAGGAGAAGAGGGTGACAGAGGATGAGACAGTTGGATGCATCACTGACTCAATGGACATGAGTTTAAGCAAGCTCCGGGAGATAGCGAAGGACAGGGAAGCCCTGCGTGTCCATGAGGTCATGAAGATTCAGACACGACGGAGACTGAACAACAAGCTTTACTAGTGCTGGATTTGAGGCCAGATCTCTGGTCCCTCGAGTCCTATGCTTAACTCTCTTTCCAGTCAACCATGTGAACACAAAAACGGTAGTAACTGCAACAATTTGGATGTCTATTGCTGGTGCAAGAGACTTTCATCGCTCCAGTAAGATCATAACAGGAAACATCTAAAGACTGATACTGCTGTCGAAGAACTGGAGAGAAACGTGGCCATTTAACGTTTCCACCGGAACACGCAGAGACCTTTCCCACTCATATTTGAGACGAATACATCTGTGGAATCGATGAAAACATATGATTGCTCAGTGTCGTCTGGTTAGCATCCAGTTATGTACAGTGTATTTATTTTAAATTTAGAAGACACACACACAAGAGATTTCCAGGAACAAAATGAGAAGAAATTGGCAGCGTGCTGAATGGAAAAAAATTAATGACATGAATTATACAGCCTGTGAATCGAAGCCGATGAGCAGGGGCTGGCAGGGGAGAGAGGTGGGCGCCGTTGTTCATGATGCACCCTGCCTGCGGTCCTGATCGGTGCTGAAGAGCGGTCATCCTCCAGGCAGCCGTCGCATCCTGTATCTTTACGGTGAGGCCGCTTTGCGGGTCACACATGTGTTCCCATTTCAGGAGTACAAAAGCAAGGCCCCCGAACAGACTTCAGCAGCCAGCTTCCTTTTAGAGAATAGATCCAGCCTTTTTTTTTTTTTTTTAATCTGGCCATGCAGCATGTGGGATCTTAGCTCTTCACCCGGGGATGGAAATCACAGCCCCTGCGACCCAGCATCGGAAGTGAGGAAGAGTCTTCACTGCTGGACCACCAGGGAAGTCCCTAGGTTCAACGCATAAGTTAAGCTTGATCGCTTTTTCAGCTCAACGGGGCCAGAGGGAGGTGGGGAGGGAGGAGGGGAGAAGGAAAGGCTGGGCTTCGGACACCTCCGCTGAAGACCACGTCCGCACTCTGCGAAGCACCTAGTACAGTGTGTTAGGGACCTTCATGCGTCTTGTGCTGTTCATCCCTCAAGATCATCAGTCCTTTAGAGGCAAAGAGACTAAGGTCAGAAGCAGCTCATTACCTTGTCCCAGGTTGAACTGTGTCCCTTCCAAATTCATACATGGAATTCCTGGTCACCTGGAGAAGGAAATGGCAACCCACTCCAGTATTCTCGCTTAAAAAAACCCGTGGACAGAGGAGCCTGGTGGGCTACAGTCCATGGGGTCACAAAGAGTCGGACACGACTGAGTGACTAACGCTTGACACTTTAGGCTGTGACCTCACTTGAGAAGAAGGACTTTGAAGATACAGTTTGTTAAGCTGGGGTCACACTGGAGTGACTTGGGCCCCAAATGCAATATGACTGGTGTCTTTTCCTTTTCCCCCTTTTCTTTCTTTCTTTGGCTGCACTGGGTCTTAGCTGCAGCCTGTGGGATCTAGTTCCCTAACCAGGGACGGTACCCGGGGCCTTGCTTTGGGCCTGTGTGGCGTCTTAGCCGCTGGACCACCAGGGAAGCCCCACGAGGTGCCTTAATGAGGAGGAAGAATTGGAACACGGACACGTATTCAGTGAGGATGCTGAGCGCACAAGGAGGTGGGATGGTGTGATGAGCCTACAGATAAGGAATATCCCAGAGGGTGGTGAGGGGCTCGGGGCGAATTATCCCTCAGGGCCTGTGCAGGGAGCTGAGCCATCCGGTCCCCTGATCGCTGACTTCTAACTTCCAGCACCGTGAGACAAGGCCATGGTGTAAACCCCCCAGACTGGGGTCTGAGGTTCTGGCAGCCCCAGCAAAAGAACACCACAGGGTTATGAAGCAGAGGCTGCCAGGCTCCTCTGAGTCTAAGCCTCGACCGTCTCCAGGCACCTGGCTGGGCCCCTGCTGCCTCCCGGCCCGCAGCCTGCCCGACATGCCAGCACCTCCTCACTCTACAGCAGGCAGAGGCTGAGGCCCAGAGGGCTCCCTGTCCTGCCCCAGGCTGTGTGGCCAGGGCGGGAGGGGAGGCAGCAGGTCTTCCTGGGCTCCCCCTGTCCTGTATCACGATGCTTCCCTTCATCACTCACCTTGCGGAGTGTTCTCAGCCAGCTTCTCACAATGCTGGTAAATCAGGAGCAGAAAGCAGCAAATGAATGTTCCTGGCCTGGAAACGCTGGAATCCCTTTCAAGAGGAGAAGGATCAGGGTCCTGGCTGGCTGTGACATCAGCCCTGAGAGGTAATCTCAAGAGCCTCGCTGAGTCCGACAAAGGGGCTGGGGGCCGGCCATCGCTTCTCAGCCCAGCTGACCCCGCCAGGGCATGGAGGAAGAGCGGACAGCGCCTCCCTGTCCACTGCCCTGGCCACGGAGTTGAGGCTTGCCACAGATGGGGTGTCGTAAGCCTTCCCGTTTGGGAGCCCTCATGACAAGGTATGTATATGTGATATGTATTCCTAGATACATGAGAGAGAAAGGCACCCACTCCAGCGCACAGCTCAGGGACCTCTCTGGCTGCATACCCGAGTGCCTAGCTCCCAGACCCAGAGGCAGACCACACCCCCTCACCACCCCACTCCAGGGGAAGCCCACTCCTGACTGCTAACAGCGTCTGTTTATTTTACCCCTCTGCATACTTGATGTAAATAGGATCCCGTAGGCTCCCCTCCTTCGGGCCCTGTGGTACCTTTCGTTCCCCATTTGGGAAATGCAGCCACGTCTGGGGAGGCGGTCATGCAGAGCGCAAGCCCTTCCTAGTTCTGACTCTGCCACAGTGGATTCATCTCTTCTATTTTGGATGGACCTTTGAGCTGTTTCCAGCAGGGAGCAACAACATGGCCTCTGCTTTCACACCTGGGCTTTGCAAAATGAGCCAGTTACTCTGCAGGAGATACTGGACACAGAGGAGAGTCATTCATTCGTTTAGACTACATCTTGGAGGACTTGCAATGTGTCAGGCATGTGGACAAAACCTGGGGCCTGCCTGACAGAGAGCAAGGTCACCGTGGCCCGGTGCCGACCGTCTGTAAGGCAGATGGGGGTGTGGACAGACAGAACACAGAGAGAGGAGGGCTTGGTCAGGGGTGGAGAGGAAACCAGGGAAGGAACGACTTGAGAGGAAACACGTGAAGGGGGCTGGAGAGAGTCTGTCCATGGTCGAAAGAGGGGCTTGTCCAAAGCGTGCATTTGCAAAGCTCTAACGTGTCTGTTCCTGGGGTGGGGAGCGGGGTGAGATGGAGGGCAGAGGTAGACAGGGCAGGATTCAGGAGGATTTAGAAGGGCCAAGGAGCCATTTGAGGACTCTTCTGGAAGACAACGAGGCTCCGCCCATCTAAATTGACAAGCGGCAGGAAGCACTTAGCCTTTCAGAAGTCCTCCACAGGGTGCCACTCTCCTGCAGGCAGACGGAGGAGGCGGTGGGCCGAGGACCCAGCCCCAGCCCCAGCCCTAGCCCCAGCCCTGCCAGCAGACGTGGGCCGCGGAGCAAAGCCTACAGAGGGGTGGCTTCCTAGAAACTGAGGCCAGAGGGTCCTGCCTAGGACGGAACCCCGAAGATTTCTACTGCTCCCCAAGGCTGTTTAGTCTGGAAGCCACAGGAAGCTCCCGTCTGACCTCTCTGTGGGTCTGTGTCTCCTCCCGCTCAGAACTCTGACCCTCCGCAGCCGTCTGCCCCTGAGTCACCCAGCCGGCTCCCCTGAGGCAGGAAGTCTGGGAAAGGCAAGGCTGGATGTGGCCTCCAGGGAACGAGGCAACTGGCCCTGTCTCCTCTGCCTTGCTCATTCTGCATTTTGGGGCGAGCTGTTTTTGTTTGATGTAAGCAGAGCAAATCCATCCATAGAAAAATCAGAGAAAATAGCTTGTTGATGTGTAAACCAGGATGTCACAAATAACCCTGTTTAATTATAGCAGCCTGAGTGCAGGCATCCGGGAAGGGGTATCAATGGAGGGGAATTCAGGATGCCGTTGCCGGTGCCCTAGAGGCCCACGGATGATGTCTGGGGGAAGATGTGAGCACCCGGAGCCACGTGGATAAACATATGGTGCGTGAGTCAAGCTCAGCTGAGTGGGTAGATGGCTTTCTGAGCTAATGGGAGCTTGCTGTAGGAGTCACTAGACAGAAAAAATTAAATCACAGGTGAAAGGACAAAAAAAAATATGCCTGGAAATAATCAGTCTGAGAACGTAGGAAATTTTGACTTTATGAGTAATTGCTTTACAAAGACAGTGTGTTCTTTCCCATGAAATATACCGATCTGGTAGAGGACAAAGGATATGGGGCATCAGAAGAAGGGGCTTCTACCCACCCCACCGCACCCCACCGACCACTGCCTCCCCTTCCACTCCAGGAGGAACATGGAACCCGGGCCTTCAGAAAAGCTGGAAGCCATGTGGGGCAGCATTTAAGATCCTGACTCTGGATTTGGGTTGGCCTAGGTTCAAGCTTGGGTTCAAGCTTCCCTTCTCTCTTACGTGAATGTGGGAGTCAGCTCACCGCTGAGGGTCTCAGTTGGTGGTGAGGGGCTGGGGAGAGCCAACTCAAGAGGCCTGGACAAAGTGCTCTTAGCTTGCCTGTACCTGGCATGGAGGGAAATACCAGGGAATGAGGCGTAGGTATTCGAATGAGAAATGAATTCGAAGAATAGGATTGTGGAAGGAATTCCATTCCAGCACACGCCAAGCCATCTCTTGTCCCTGTCTTACCTCTGGTAGCTGTCCCATGTCCCCATTAAGCCTTTTAAAAAAATTGTTTTTGATTATTTATTTAGCTGTGCCGGTCTTACTTGCAGCATGCAGGATTCTCAGTCTTCGCTGCAGCACTCTGGATCTTTAGTTGCAACAACATGTGGGATCTAGTTCCCTGACCAGGGATCAAACCCAGACCCCTTCACTGGGAGCACAGGGTCCTAGTCACTGGACCACCAGGCAAACCCCCCTAAGCAAGCCCTATAGAGACTCAGTTGCTCCTCGGGGAGGGTTACACAGTGATGCCGACATGGGTGCACAGCTGACTTTTCTGGAGATGACAAAACATTCACCTTCAGAAATGTAAAAAGGGGCTTTGAGGGAAGGCGATGCAGGTAGGACTGTATTATAACTCTCCTGGGTCCAAGGCACATTTGCCTTCGTGGGCCTTGTCTTCCATTAAAAAAAAATTAAATTATATTGTATGATTGCGTTGGTATAAAGATGAGTATAATATAGCTCTGATTCATGATCATATATTAAAGCAACTTTCATTATTTTAACTCAGTTTTAAAAGAAATTAAAATATTTTTGCAGCCTCTAGGCACAGTGCCTGTTGGTGGGTGGGAGTTGGGGACATGGAAAGTAAATGCATTTTCTACCTGAGCGACGTTTTTGTGAAAAGAGGAAAATGTATCAAGCTTTGTATAAAGCTACCTGTATTTAAATAAAAGAGAACTCTCTGTTTGGATAATTTCTATTCTGTTTTTGTTCCATGTTTAAAATGGTCTTTCCTTCAGGAAATGATCATGAAATTACATAGTAATTGTATTTATCTTATTTTATTTAATGTACTATTAATCTGACAAGATAAAAACAGCCCTGGGATTGCAAATTACTTTCGTCGGCCCCGGCTCCTCCCTTGCTTTTTGTAACCGCACTCTTCTGTGGAGCCTGGCCTTCCCCACGCTCAGTAATTCTGATTGGAGTGGGGCTGGCCACACCCCTGTGAGCTGGTCTAGCCAATCAGAGCAGAGATCTGAAGAAGCAGAGCATCTTCTGGGCATGGATTGGCTCGATGTTGATGGGCACTTGATTACAGACTGGCCAATGGGAGTCAAACCTGGGATTCTGGCTGGTGATGTGGAAAGGAGGCATTTTCTTCCTACTAGGGTTCTGGCTATCAAGGCGATTATAAGTTTCCAGCTCCCCGACCCTACTGAGTGTTAAATGGCCACCTAGAGTGAAGCATCCCAGAGGAAAACAGAAGAGAGAGAGAGAGCTGGGGACCTGATACAATCATTTGAATACCTGGGTCCACTTAGGCCTGCAGTTAACAACCCTTGGGGTTTAAGTTACAGGGGATCAATAACCCACTTTTTTTTTTTTTTTTTGCTCAAGTCTATTTTAATGTAGGGTTTTAAAAAGCTGAAACAAGGAGTTCTGTCTAATCCACTTGGCAACCTCAGAATTTCTTAAGTGGTTTATGAAATGACCTATGAATGTCAGAGAATGCTTATTTTATGCCCGAGTAAGAGAAGGTTGTTCCTAGGCATGGTCTACCAGCATTTCCACGTGAGTGGCCTGGCTTCTGCAACTGCCCTCCTCTTCCTTTTACTTAGTTTTAAAAAATTACTTTAGGACATTTTGGGCTTCCCTTGTGGCTCAGCTGGTAAAGAATCCACCTGCAATGCGAGAGACCTGGGTTCAATCCATGGGTTGGGAAGATCCCCTGGAGAAGGGAAAGGCTACCCACTCCAGCATTCTGGCCTGGAGAATGCCATCGGCTGTATAGTTCACCAGGTTGCAAAGATTCCAACACGACTGAGCAACTTTCACTTTCACTTAGGACATTCCTTCATCAGAAACAGGCTTTCTTCTTCTTTCTTTTTTAAACAGTGTTAAGGACAGATATGTTTTAACGGCTAGAAAAGTTGTGCTTATATGATTTATCACCCTGGGACATTGTGCCCTAGGTTGTTAATATGGTATTATGTAGATGATTGGAGATTTTGCTGTTGCTGTTTAGTCGCTCACTCATGTCTGATTCTTGGTGACCCCATGGACTGTAGCCCGCCAGGCTCCTCCATCCTTGAGATTTCCTAGGCAAGAATACTGAAGTGGGCTGCCATTTCCTTCTCCAGGGGACCTTCCCAACCCAGGGATCCAACTTGTGTCTCCAGAAGCAGGCTTTCTTGAACGACATTCTTCTGAATCAAAAATCACCTCTTCTTGGTAATCAGGGATTTGTAGGACCAGCCCCCCCTTCACTGGGTCCCAGAACTGTGCTCTTCGATAAGCACGAAAAGAAAGTGGAGAATCACCAAATACTGGCAGTTGTGTGTAATGGGGACAGTGGTTCTCAAAGTGTGGTCTCTGGACCACATCACCTGGGAACTTGTTAGAAATGCAAATTTTTGGTCCCCAAACTCACTGAGTCAGAAATCCCGAGGGTGGGGCCCAGCCATCTCTATTTATGCAAACCCTGAGAACCACTGGCTTAGGGATTTCCTCTTACACAGTTACTGAAGAAACAGCTGCTAGGTGATTAAAATCAAACCTGAGTTACCTTTGTAGAATCACTCTGGTTTTGAGCATTTGTTTTTTCACTTTGAAGGTAAGGGGAAGAAGGAGTCAAACTGTAATAGATTGACTAGTTTCTTTTTTACCTTTACAACTATTTATCCTCTAGTAGTTTGCTAAATCGGAGAAGGCAATGGCACCCGACTCCAGTACTCTTGCCTGGAGAACCCCATGGACGGAGGAGCCTGGTGGGCTACAGTCCATGGGGTCGCTAAGAGTCAGACATGACCGAGCAACTTCACTTTTCACTTTCATGCTTTGGAGAAGGAAATGGCAACCCACTCCAGTGTTCTTGTCTTGAGAATCCCAGGGACGGGGGAGCCTGGTGGGCTGCTGTCTATGGGGTCACACAGAGTCGGACACGACTGAAGCGACTTAGCAGCAGCAGCAGCAGTTTGCTAAATATACATTCTGATTCCATTATTTTCTTCAAGCATTTATTTTTTACATTTTACTTAGCATAGCTGAGTGTATATATTTCCACTGATGTTGAAAGCAATTAATGCGTACTGTCTATCCCCATTCAGAAGGCTAGACCTCAACATCTCGGTATGTCTTCTTCCCTCTCCGTGAACTCGCCATTCACCAATTCCCAAGATTTGTTGAAAACTTTTCGAATTGAACAGTTGGAACTTTTTCTCCGCTATTCATTAAGCTTCATAGCCATACATCTGGTGATCTTTGGGGCTTTACTAGTTTCTTTGTGGATCACTGTTGCTTCATCCTACTTCCCTGGTTCTTGGATTCATGTTCCCTACTGTTGGAGTATGTCCTGTAGAGAATCTTTCAGAAAGGGTTCATGGAGAGATACCTCCTAGGTCCTTGCCCGTCTAAAATTAATTTCTTAGGTAACATTTTGCTCACAGAATTCTATGGCATTATAATGTACAGAATTGTAGACTCTGGACTTGAGAAGTCTGATGTCCATCTGTTTCTTCTTCCTTTGATGATGAACTATTGAGGTTTTTTCTGTCTGGGATTTTTTTCTGTATGTTACTAATATGTCTAGTGCTGGGTCCTCCAGACTCTCTTCCCCATGTTTCTTTTCAATAGCTTTTTGACATCATACTAAAATATAAAGACTTGATTCTCTCTTTAGCTTTGAAAATTGGGGATATAGTTTATTTTAGTATTTTCTCTATACATTCTCCTTCTGGATATTCTTTGAGACAGAGGTTGGAACTCTTGGTTCTACCTTAATTGATTCATATTTTTTGTCTCCCATTTTTCAGTACCTGGAATTTTGCACAATGTCTGATTGGATTGCTCTTCTCTGTATTCCAGTTTGGCAATAAAACTCTTCTGTTGTATGTATTTCTTTCATCAGTCCATCTACTGTGGGATTTTTTTTTTTTTTGACAAATTTATAAACCATAGGAAACAGCAGAGGATAACACCATCCATGCACCTCTCCCTCAGAAACAGCAAATGTTAACATTCTGTCATACTGGCTATGGTTCCTTTCTGATAAAACAAACATTAGTGGCAAAATTGCAGTTTATTCCTCTCCTGCAGAGGTCTGTGCTGGCCTTTGTTGCCCACAGGCTTTTCTCTGGCTGTGGTGTGCGGGCTTCTCACTGCGGTGCTTTCTTCCATTGAGGAGCACTGGCTCTAGGGCATTCAGGCTTCGGTGGTCATGGCACGTGGGCTCAGCAGTTGCAGTTCCCAGGCTCTAGGGCACAGGCTCAGTCGTGGCAATGGGCTTTGTTGGACCATGGCTTGTGGGGTCTTCCCAGATCAGGGATTGAACCCATGTCCCCGAATTGACAGGCAGATTCCTTACCGCTGAGACACCAGGGAAGCCCCTTCCCTAGTTTTTCAGCATTTTAAGATAAATGCTATCACAGTGGATTTATCTTTCTATAACTAGCTGTTTTTCATTCAGCAATAAATTTTGAGAAATGTATTTATGTTGTTGTGTATCTAGTTCATTCCCTTTAACCGCAGTGTAATAGACTGTTGGAGGAATACGTGCAATGCATTTATTTATTCCACTCATGGTGGATATTTAAATTGCAGCTAAGTTTTTTTTTTTTTTTTTTTGCTATGAGAATCAGCACTGCAGAGACACAGTGTGCTTCTTCTCTGCTCTTACATTTGTGAGAGTTTCTCTAAAGTCTGTACCTGGAGAGGGAACTGCTGATTCAAATGATGCCCACAAATACCACAGATTGGTGGCTCACACAACAGAAACTTATTTTCTTGTAGTTCTGGAGGCTAGAAGTCCACGATCAAAGTGCCGGGGCTTGGCTTCTCCTGTGAGCACGCTCCTTGGTTTGCGGATGGCCATCTTCTCCCTGAGTCCTCACGTGGTCATCCTGGGCAGGTTTGGGTTTGATCTCCTCTTCTTAAATGGACACCACTCATACTGCATTAGGGCCCATACTTACAGCCTCACTCTAACTTAATCACTGCTTGAAAGGCCTTATCTCCAAATGGTGTCACATTCTGAGGTAGTGGGTTAGGACTTTAACATATGAATGAGGGAGGAGGGGACAAAATTCATCCATAACAGTGCGATTCTACAGTTCTGCTGGGAAAATTAATCTTTCTTTTTTTTGCCAAAGATCTTTCTTTATCCTATTACCCTATCAACAAACTGGTTCCAAGTCAGAAAAGGAGTCCGTCAAGGCTGTATATTGTCACCCTGCTTATTTAACTTATATGCAGAGTACATCATGAGAAACACTGGGCTAGAAGAAACACAAGCTGGAATCAAGATCGCCGGGAGAAATATCAATAACCTCAGAAATGCAGATGACACCACCCTTATGGCAGAAAGTGAAGAGGAACTATAGAGCCTTTGATGAAAGAGGAGAGTGAAGAAGTTGGCTTAAAACTCAACATTCAGAAAACTAAGATCACGGCATCTGGTTCCATCACTTTTTCATGGCAAATAGATGGGGAAACAATGGAAACAGTGACAGAGTTTATTTTCTTGGGCTCCAAAATCACTGCAGATGGTGACTGCAGCCATGAAATTAAAAGATGCTTGCTCCTTGGAAGAAAAGCTATGACCAACCTAGACAGCATATTAAAAAGCAGAGATATTACTTTGCCAACAAAGGTCGGTGTAGTCAAAGCTATCGTTTTCCAGTAGTCATGTATGGATGTGAGAGTTGGACTATAGAGAAAGCTGGGCGCCGAAGAATGGATGCTTTTGAACTGTCGTGTTGGAGAAGATTCTTGAGAGTCCCTTGGACTGCAAGGAGATCCAACTAGTCCATCCTAAAGGAAATCACTCCTGAATATTCATTGGAAGGACTGATGCTGAAGCTGAAGCTCTAATACTTTGGCCACCTGATGTGAAGAGCCGACTCATTTGAAAAGACCCTGATGCTGAGAAAGATTGAGGGCAGGAGGAGAAGGGGATGACAGGGAATGAGATGGTTGGATGGCATCACTGACTCAATGGACATGAGTTTGTGTAAACTCCAGAAGTTGGAGATGGACAGGGAAGCCTGGTGTGCTGCAGTCCATGGGGTCACAAAGAGTTGGACACGACTGAGCGACTGCACTATCTAATTTATAGCATACAAACTGGACAGTCTTATATGAATGTTAAAATTTTTCTTATTAATTTTAAAAATGTATGATTGAATCCTGTGATTAGATATTTAGCTGTACTTCCTTCTCCCCATTCCTTTCTATTGTAAACAGCCTGGGTGACAAACATCTTGTGGCTAAATAGGGTAGAGAATCCGCCTGCAATGCGGGAGACCTGGGTTCAATCCCTGGGTTGGGAAGATCCCCTGGAGAAGGGAATGGCAACCCACTCCAGTATTCTTGCTTAGAGAATCCCCATGCACAGAAGAGCCTGATGGGCTACAGTCCACTGGATTGCAAAGAGTCGGACACAACTGAGCGAAAAAAACCCTAACACTTTCAACCATCACTAATACTTCCACACGAATTTTAGAATGAGCTAGAGATGTGACGGATGAATTAAGGAAACTTATCACAGAGATCTCTACTGATCACAACTCAAATACCTAGTGAGAATTAGCACCAAAAAGGTAAGTGAAAACACTGCGGGACAACCTGGAATGAACACGGGAGCCCCTGCAGACACGGCAGAGCTCTGGTTTTGATGTTGGTGCTGGTGATATGGCTGCATCCAGTTGGGGAAAATGCGCTGAGCTCCACACTCACGATCCAGCTCTGTATGGGCGGTGTATGTCAACAAAAAGTAAGAGAGAGCCCTTGGTAAGCCAGCTGCAGAAGAGCACGGCAACTCAGTGCTGGTTGCTCAGCAGGCGCTGTGATTTTTAAAGACAGTTATGAATTATGAGCTGGCTGGCAATTTACTTCAATGGTCTGGTGGTTCTCCACTCCGGCTGCACATTAGAACCGTCTGGGGATGTGTTTTAAAAATACTGCTGTCGGCCCCACTCCAAATCAGCTAAATCAGAACCTCTGCAGGCAGGGCCCAGCCATCAGTATTTTTACAAACCTCCCCAGTGACGCTAATATGTGGCCAGGTTCAAGCAAAAGTGGTCCAGAAGTGGGATTATTTTTGATCTCCTGTGTTCTGTTTAAATTTGCTCAGTGATTTCAGATTTGGGGGGTTAGTTTCGATGAACTGCTTCATTTTGCAATAATAAAAATTCACACATAATGTATTTTATTACCCAAATTCCTGCAGGGAAAAAAGTAACTTTCTACTATGAACCATACTTTAGCACTGACCCACTTACTTTTTCTCTTAAACCATTGCAACAGCTTCTTTAATAAAAGTGGGTTTTTTTTTTGCATTTTTTAAATTTAAAAAATACATTAAAAAAATTGAAATATATGGCTTAGTGATAAAGAATCTACCTGCAGTGCAGGCACCGGGGGTTTGATCCCTAGATGGGCAGACAGGAAGGAAGAGATGCTATTCCATGTTACCACCTGCATATTTCATACATCCGTCCACAACCTGAGTTGGTGAGAAGATAGCACGTTATCTTCTCCCAATCCCCTACAGTAAGGAGAAGTGGCCTGAGCCTGGTGTCAAGATTACTGTTATTATTTTTGTTCGTTTGTTTTCTATTTTGGGGCCACGACAGGAGGCATGTGGGAAGCTAATTCCCCAACCAAGGATCGAACCCGTGCCCTCTGGGCGTGGTGGAAGCACAATGTCCTAACAGTGGACCACCAGGGGCATCTCGATGACTATTATTATTAAAGAGCTAAGAATCAGGACCCCTGATGTCTTTCCTTTGGCCTCAGGTTCCAACACAGCAGCATGGCTCAGCGCTGCCACAGGCCTTATTCCTGCCTCACACGGGCTCACAGCACAGGAGACTTCTCGAGCATCTTTTCCAGAAGAATGATTGCGCTCCAGTTGGGCTCTAACGGGGACTCCAAGCGT
Organism: Oryx dammah; assembly: GCF_014754425.2. NCBI lineage: Eukaryota > Metazoa > Chordata > Mammalia > Artiodactyla > Bovidae > Oryx > Oryx dammah. The sequence goes on from NW_024070210.1 coordinate 2,422,484, forward strand.
CTGGAAAGGCCACAATCCAAATGCCAGTTACGTACGATTTCCCGCTTGCTCCAGGCCGTGGGGTCCTCAAGCGGAGGGTCTGTCTCTCATCTGTCAAGTATCGGTGCCAGGCTCAGAGCCTAGGCTCAGTGAGCCTCCTGGAGAAGTCTTTTGCGTGTTTGACAGAAGAGACATAAGAAAGTCATCTGCTTGACCGCTTAGAGGAATTAGGGATACGTGACAGTTGTCAACACTGCAGAATACGATGGCATCGGCCAGTCAGTCGGTTCAGTCGCTCAGTTGTGTCCGACTCTTTGTGACCCCGTGGAGTGCAGCATGCCAGGCCTCCCTGTCCATCACCAACTCCCGGAGTTTACTCACACTCATGTCTATCGAGTCGGTGATGCCATCCAGCCCTCTCATCCTCTGTCATCCCCTTCTCCTCCCGCCTTCAATCAGGGTCTTTTCCAATGAGTCAGTTCTTCACATCAGGTGCCAAAGTATTGGCATGGTACACAATGCCATAGTCTACTTATTTAAGAGACCAGGTAGATGTTAGATAAATATTAAGCCCCATTTATTTTTTGGGCTCCAAAATCACTGTGAACAGTGACTGCAGCAAGGAAATTAAAAGATGCCTGCTCCTTGGAAGAAAAACTTTGAAGAACCTACACAGCATATTAAAAAGCATACACATTACTTTGCCAACAAAGGTCTGTGTAGTCAAAGATATGGTTTTTCCTGTAGTCATATATGGATGTGAGTTAGACCATAAAGAAGGCTGAGCACCGAAGAATTTATGCTTTCTAACTGTGGTGTTGGAGAAGACTCTTGAGAGTTCCTTGGACCGCAAGGAGATCCAACCAGTCAACTGTAAAGGAAATCAGGCCTGAGTATTCATTGGAAGGACTGATGCTGAAGCTCCAATACTTTTGGCCACCTGATGTGAAGAGCTGACTCATTGGGAAAACCCCTGACACCAGGAAAGACTGAAGACAGGAGGTAAAGGGGATGACAGAGGATGAGATGGCTGGATAGCATCACCAAGTCAACGGATTTTGAGCAGACTCCAGAAGATGGCGAAGGACAGGGAAGCCTGGCATGATGCAGTTCATAGAGTTGCAGAGTTGGACATGACTTACAGACCAAACAACAATAAGGCCCCAATAACTTGCCAAGAAGAAAAGGCAACTGTGACCCTCTAGTCTAATGCTCTCTTGGTTATTTTAATTAACACCCCAGGGAGGCGGGGCAGCTGATGGAAATCCAACCACCCTTCTCAGAAAAGGTTTGCCCCTCAGTCTTGATGACTCTGCTCAGGCTCCTGGTATTGCCTCGGAGCTACAGCTTTAAATCCTATTTCTCCTCCAGGTTTACGGCAGGTAGATTATTTTCGGAGCTGCCTCTGGAGCACTGGGAAGGTGGGAACACTTTACATACTGTGAACTCGCAATGGAAATGGGCACCGGTGCATTAAGACAAACTGGCTCTCACCTTCCTATTGACAGTAGTGGACACACTCGCTTATGGAGCCATTTAAACAGCTCTGACTGCGCCCTCTTATTTGGGTCTGGTCCCCAGGCAACCTGAAATTCCTCCTGTGACTTTTAAACAACACCTGGTGGAGGTGGGTGGAGGGGCAGTTGGATGGGGAGGATGTCTATCCTTCACCCTCTGGCTTCCTTATTTTAAATACTGTGAACACTGGAAATTTAGTCACACTCGGATTCAGAACTCAGTGAAAATCCCCAAATAATTCTCTGTGTGTTTTCATTTATGCCGTGATTTTCTTTATTTGGTGTAGCAGGTGGAAGAGAGAGCCCCTCAATGAATAATGCTAATGGATATCAGGTAATAATCTCTGGAGCACACACATGTTGTCTTATAAAGGTTTCTTTTTTAAAAGAACTTTGCAGAAGTGATTAAGCTAATGATCTTGAGATGGAAAGATGATCACCGCACATTTCCATGGTGAACCCTAAATGCAATAACATGTATTGCTTAAAATAACGTCTGTGAGCTCTGGTTGCACCACGTACTCCATGTTTTTAGTGTATTAGCATATTAATTGATTGCTTTGGGGCTGTGATGGCCTTCGTGGCTCCGCGGGCTGTCTCTAGTTGGGGTGACAGGAGGCTGACCTTCGTTCACTGAGAGGGCTTCTCACTGCAGTGTCTTCTCTTGTTGCAGGGCAGGGGCTCCAGGTGTGAATGCTTTGGTAGTTGTGGCTTGGGGGTTTCATTGCCCCGCTGCATGTGGAATCTTCCTGGACCAGGGATCAAACCTGTGTTCCCTGCGTTGGCAGGCGGATTCTCAACCACTGGACCCCCAGGGGAGCCTGAGAACGTGTATAAGAGGGAGGTCTTACTCCTACACAGGAGAAGGTCAAGTGCTCATGGAGGAGAGATCTGGGAGGTGCAACCCCAGACCGCAGGATGCCGGGAACCCCCAGAAACTGAAGGAGCAAGGAGCGGATTTTTCCCCAGGACCTCCGGGGGGGGGCGTGTCCTGCCCACTCCTTGGTTTCAGTCCAGTGATACTGACTCTGGACTTCCAGCGGGACTGTGAGAGAATGAATTTTTGTGTTTTAAGCCATCCCAATTTGTTACAGCCCTAGGAAATGAATACATTTGGTATATAGCTGACAACTGATAACATACATTATTCATGCATTCAACAAATATTAGCTCTGGGGAAGGCACATTTGAACCTGGGAGGCGGGCAGCAGAGGGCTGGGGGGTGCTCGTGAAGCTCTGCCACCCAACCTTGATCATATGCAAAACATTCCAGAAAGAGAAGTTTTATCCTTTGCATCAGACTCTGAAAGGGGCTCCTGCCACCCTCACATCAAGGAAGGCTTGATGTAAATGTTGAGGGTCAAAATTCCTTCCTCAGCTAGATGACGTCCCCCGCTGCAAGACCTTGAGGACAGACAAAGCACGGTGCGTCCTTTGCCTCCCTTGGGAGAATGGGCACAGAGGCAGAAATGTGAATAGACTCAATGTCTACACTAAAACTTGAGACCACTTATTTATGCAAATGTGTACTGAGCGCTCAGCCTAAAGTGAGCACTTGGAACAGCTCACGGCCTGCTGCTACGTTGGGTTCCAGGGACACGGCGAGGCACAGAACGGCCCAGGACAGCCCCGCTCTCATGAAGCTGATAGCCTAGTTGAGGAGAGCAGACAAAAGCCCAGATCAACGTATAACGACTCAGGAGACTTTAAGCAGCAACAAAGGGAAGTAGAAGCTGGTGGTGGGCACCAGGCCTCACTTCATTTAAGGACTGGTTGGGGCACGAGTCTGTGAAGGCGACAGACGTGCAGAGGACTGAAGGGGTGAGGAAACGGCCACAAAATCCACAGGAGCATTTGTCTCTCTCCCTCTGACTTGTTTCCCCTGGCGTAGTGTCCTCAGGGTTCATCCATTTAATGCCAATAGCGAGTGTTCATCTTTTTATGGCTGAATAACATTCCACCACATATGTGTGTATACACATACATACATACGTCTTCTTTATCCGTTCATCTACTGATGGGCACTTAGGTTCTTTCTTTGTGGCTCACACAGCAAAGAATCTGCCTGCAATGCAGGAGACCTGGGTTCAGTCCCTCGGTCGGGAAGATCCCCTGGAGAAGGAAATGGCAACCCACTCCAGTATTCTTGCCTGGGATATCCCATGGACAGAGGAGCCTGGTGGGCTACAGTCCACGGGGCCTCAAGAGTCGGATACGACTGAGCAACTAACACTTTCACTTTAAGTTGTTTCCAGACCTTGGCTATTGTATTAATGAGCGTAAGAGTGCATATGTTGAAATCAGTGTTTTCATGTTCTTGGGATAAATACCCAGAATTTCTGGATTATATGGTAGCTACTCTTAATTTTTTTCGGGAACCTTCCCACTGTCTTCCATAGTGGCTGCACCAGTTTACATTCCTACCAACAGTGCAGAAGGGTTCCTTTTTCTCCATATCCTCATGTACCATATGATTTCACTCAAGTGTGAAATGCTAAAAGTCAAACAAACAAAAAGTGAAAACAAATGAACAAACCAAACAAAAACAAACACTTAGATACAGAGAAAAGAATAATGATCCCAGAGAGAGGAGTGTGGTGGGTGGGGCGGGGAGGGATGGAATGAGTAAAGGGGGTCAACCCTGTCGTGATGGGTGGGCCCTTCTTGCTGTTGGTCACACCGTAGGGTATGTGTTGTCACTGTTTAGTCACTAAATTGTGTCAGACTCTTTCGACCCCGTGGACTGTAGCCCGCCAGGCTCCTCAGTCCATGGGATATCCCAGACAAGAATACTGGAGTGGAGTGCCGTTTCCTTCTCCAGGGGATCTTCCCAACCCAGGGATCAAACTGCATTGGAGGGTGGATTACTTACCACTGAGACATCAGGAAAGCCCAGGGTATATAGAAATAAAATATTATTATAGAAATAAAATATTATTGCACCTGTGTAACTTATATAATGTGATAAACCAATGTTACCTTAATTTTTGAAAAAAAAAAATCCATGGGGAAAAGTAGTTCTCAACAGAGGGAAAAGCTAGTGCAAAGGTCTGGAGGGAAGCAAGCTTGGTGAACAGCAGGCAGGCAAATTTATTAAACCTAGGAGCTGGCTTAGTTTAGCTGGTAAACAGATTGCAATGGAGAGAAGGAAACTATTCAAATAAACGAGAATTTTTCCAGAGTGAGTTTAGATCTCAGTGACATGCATTAGATGGTGAATTGTCATACAAAGGAGAGAGCAGCTCTGTTGCGCAGTTTACAATTCTTGGGAAAGGAAGAAATCCACACAGGGCGTTAGGCAGAGCCAATACGGAAAGCAAAATGGGGTGGGCTGTTAAGCAAGCGTGAAGGAATAACGAGCCGGCCCGAAAAAAGGAGTGGGACTTTGTCAGATTCTTTAAAACTTAACTGACGAGCGCGTTTCTGGTTGCACACATCTCCGCTGCCGCGCTTGGGTTTCCTCTGTTGCGGCCAGCAGGGTGCTCTCCATTGCGGGGCGCGGGCTGCGTATCCAGGTGGCTTCCCTCGTTTGGAGCGCGTGCTCTAGAGCGCAGGCTTCGTAGTGGCAGCTTGTGGGATCTTCCTGGACCAGGGATGGAGCCCGGGTCCGCTGTGTCGGCAGGTGGGTTCCTAACTCCTGGAGCCGCCAGAGAAGCCCCTGTTGGATTATTTTGTGTGCGTTTGCTTTCAGTATTTTGTAACTGAGCCTCAGGACTCTGTTCCCAACTTCCTTATTAGACACCAATGGGAAGCAGTTGTTCCTGTTTTCAGGTTCAAGACAGACACCAGGCTCGGAAAGCTTCATTAGGGACAGTGACTGAGGGTATGACCTGGGAAGATCTCCCAGCCAGGGAACTGGCCTCTGGAAGCGCACTTCCAAGGACCTAGAAAGTGTGAAAAAGCGCTGCTCCCTGGAGGGCCTGGACCAGCAGAAATGAGATTTTCAGGGCTCTAGTGTCTGAAATGCTGTTAGGACGCTTGCGTCCAGCAATTTGAAGGTAATAAAACCCTGATTCAATTCCACAAATGGAGAAAACTGAGCGGCAGGAAGTGTGGTGAGAGCGCTTTGGCTCAGGGCAGAGCAGACCCGCTCGAGCCTCTTACTCCATGACCCTGGGAAGCTGATTTTTTGACCCTTTGCGACCCCGTGGACTGTAGCCCACCAGGCTCCTCTGTCCAGGGGATTCTCCAGGCAAGAACACTAGAGCGGGTTGCCACGTCCTTCTGCAGGGGATCTTCCCGACCCAGGGACGGAAGCCACACCTCCTGGTTCTGCTGCACTGGCAGGCAGATTCTTCACCATTGCACCACCAGGGAAGCCCTGGAGGGCAGGGTGTCCTCCCCAAAGTCACGCCCACTTGAAGGGCATGCACGTGGCCTTATTTGGAGATGGGCTTTTTGCAGACGAGGCCGTCTGGGCTTGGGGTGAGACCTGTATCCAAGGACTCATGTCTTTATGAGAGAGAGGAGAGAAAATTCAGAGACGGAGAGAGCCAAGGGAGAGGCCCGGTGACCGTGGAGGCAGGCTTGGAGGGATTCGACTACAAGCCAAGAGCAATGGCAGGTTTCAGGCTCCCAGCAGAGCCTGGAAGAACGGGACAGGGGTCCTCCCCTGCGGGTGGACCCTGCCTTCAGAGGGGGCACGGCCCTGCCACGGCCCAGATTGCGGGCTCTAGCCGCCGACGCTGTGAGAGGGCGCATCGCGGCTGATCAGCGACTTCCATGGAAGGCCACTGGTTAAGACTCTGTGCTCCCGGTGCAGGTGCAAGGGTTTGATTCCTGGTCAGGAAACTAAGATATTGCATGCCACACAGCTCTGCCAAAGAAGTAAATAAATAAAAATACTTTTTAAAAAGTGGTTGTACCATTAAGAAAAATAAAATAAGATCGGCTGGCCAGGGGAAGGCCTTTCTGAAAAGGTGACATTTGAATAAGGACCTGAATGTTGAATGGGTGGCACGTGGTCAGTCAGTTCAGTTCAGTCGCTCAGTCGTGTCTGACTCTTATTGACCGCATGGACTGCAGCCTACCAGGCTCCTCCATCCATGGGATTTTCCAGGCAAGAGTACTGGAGTATATGCTGTCTAGGTTGGTCATAACTTTTCTTCCAAGGAATAAGTGTCTTTGGTCAGCCCTCCATGAATCTTAGTGAGTGTTATAAATACAACAGCTATCATTAAATGGGCAGATGAGACATTAAAAAATGTGTTTCAAATCTAGGCTCTGAATAAGCAGTGTTGTGGTTGTCTCTGAGTCTCCTGGAAAATAAAGATGGTGATACTGTCATAGGTAAAAAAAAAATTGTAAGTCAGTAATTCAGGGACCATCTTTGGTATGCTACTGCTAAGTCGCTTTAGTCGTGTCTGACTCTGTGCGACCCCATAGATGGCAGCCCACCAGGCTCCCCCGCCCCTGAGATTCTCCAGGCAAGAATACTGGAGTGGGTTGCCATTTTCTTCTCCAATGCATGAAATGGGAAGTTTACAATTTCTAATCTAGTCAAATTTATCATTCTTTTCCTTTATGCTGGTCATATCATTCTTTCCTTTATTTTTCTCTTGTTTAAGAAATCCTTTTTCACACTGAGGTCATACAAATACACTTCTAGAGATTGAGTTTCTAACCTTTTTTATGCGATGGATCCTCTGGTGTGTTTTTAAATGGTTAAGATAAAAATTATAGGATTACAAAGGAAATCAATTATACTAAAATTCTGTAATTAATTAAAATTTATGACATACTATGATATATATTAAATGTGCTTCTTTTTAAAATAACAAGATTTATCAGAAAATCTAATAGCTACTATAAATTTCCATAATTTATACTATAAATCTCCATGAACATAAATAATATTTTGAGATACTTACAAAGAATGTAGTGTAATATAAAAACATCTGTATTCTTCAGTTCAGTTCAGTTCAGTCACTCAGTCGTGTCCGACTCTTTGCGACCCCATGAATCGCAGCACGCCAGGCCTCCCCGTCCATCACCAACTCCCGGAGTTCACTCAGACTCATGTCCATCGAGTCCATGATGCCATCCAGCCATCTCATCCTCTGTCCTCCCCTTCTCCTCCTGCCCCTAATCCCTCCCAGCATCAGAGTCTTTTCTAATGAGTCAACTCTTTGCATGAGGTGGCCAAAGTACTGGAGCTTCAGCTTTAGCATCATTCCTTCCAAAGAAATCCCAGGGCTGATCTCCTTCAGAATGGACTGGGTGGATCTCCTTGCAGTCCAAGGGACCCTCAAGAGTCTTCTCCAACACCACAGTTCAAAAGCATCAGTTCTTCGGTGCTCAGCCTTCTTCACAGTCCAACTCTCACATCCGTACATGACCACAGGAAAAACCATAGCCTTGACTAGACGGACCTTAGTCAGCAAAGTAATGTCTCTGCTTTTGAATGTACTATCTACGTTGGTCATAACTTTTCTTCCAAGGAGTAAGCGTCTTTTAATTTCATGGCCACAGTCACCACCTGCAGTGATTTTGGAGCCCCCCAAAATAAAGTCTGACACTGTTTTCACTGTTTCCCCATCTATTCCCATGAAGTGATGGGACCAGATGCCATGATCTTCGTTTTCTGAATGTTGAGCTTTAAGCCAACTTTTTCACTCTTCTCTTTCACTTTCATCATCTGTATTCTTATTAATGACTAAATCACAGGCACCAAAAGATTACTGTGCTGTGTTGTCTACATTAATTGCTGAATTTCTAAATTTTAGTTAGAGCTAGTGAAAATAAATATCAATTATTTTCCCATCCACATGTTCATGAACTGACCTAATTCTACCCACTGACACATTGTGTGTTTGTCTCTCAGTCTTGCCCAGCTTTCTGGGACCCCATGGACTGCAGCAGGCCAGGCTTCCCTGTCCTTCACCATCTCCTGGAGTTTGTACAAACTCAAGTCCATTGAGTTGGGGATGCTATCTAACCATCTCATCCTCTATTGTCCCCTTCTCCTCCCACCTTCAATCTTTCCCAGCATCAGGTAGCCAAAGTACTGGAGCTTCAGCGTCAGCATCAGTTCTTTCAGTGAATATTCAGGACTGATTTCCTTTAGGATGGACTGGTTGGATCTCCTTGCAGTCCAAGGAACTCTCAAGAATCTTCTCTAACACCACAGTTCAAAAACATCAATTCTTCGGTACCTAGCCTTCTTTAAGAATATATGGACCTTTGTTGGCAAATGATATCTTTGTTTTTTAATACGCTGTCTAGGTTTGTCATAGCTTTCCTTCCAAAGAGCAAGCGTCTTTCAATTTCATGGCTGCAGTTACAGGCAGCAATTATTTTGAAGCCCAAGGAAATAAAATCTGCCACTGTTTCCATTTTTTCCCCATCTATTTGCCATGAAGTGATGGGGCCAGATGCCATGATTGTCGTTTTTTGAATGTTGAGTTTTAAGCCAGCTTTTTCACTCTCCTCTTTCACTTTCATAAAGAGGTCCTTTAGTTCCTCTTCACTTTCTGCCATTTGGATGCTGTCGACTGCAAATCAGGCTTCCCAGATGGTGCTAGTGGTAAGAACCCAGCTGCCAACGCAGGAGATATGAGACGAGAGTTTGATTCCTGGGACAGGAAGATCCCCTGGAGAAGGAAATGGCAGCCCACTCCAGTATTTTTGCCTGGAGAATCCCATGGACAGAGGAGCCTGGTGGGCTATGGTCCATAGGGTTACAAAGAGTTGGGCACAACTGAACCGACATAGCATGCATGCATCTGCATATCTGAGGCTGTTGATATTTCTCCCGGCAATCTTGATTCCAGCTTGTGATTCATTCAGCCCAGCGTTTCGCATGATGTACTCTGGCAAAACACTTCAGTCTTGGAAGAAGCTTCCGAAAGGACTGCAGAAAGATCCTCTTCCCATTGGGGAAGGGAAGCTCTCTGCCCAGCTGCATGATCCTCCACCCCCCAGCACAATCATTCTTGAGAGGAAAAAGACGCTCCAGAAGCCTCCTGTTGTGAACACATGTGAGGCAGGAACAAGGTCTGTGGCAATGCTGAGCTATGCTACCGTGTTGGAACCTGAGGCCAAAGGAAAGACATCAGGGGTCCTGATTCTGTCTTTATTTAAAATTTGGATATTTCAGTCATCGTGGAACTTTACTCAGTAATGTGTATTTTAAAAAAATATTGCATTAAGGGAATTCAGAAAATTCAGCATTCAGAAAACAAAGATCATGGTATCTGGTCCCATCACTTCATGGGAAATAGATGGGGAAACAGTGGAAACAGTGTCAGACTTTATTTTGGGGGGCTCCAAAATCACTGCAGATGGTGACTGCAGCTGTGAAATTAAAAGACACTTACTCCTTGGAAGGAAAGTTATGACCAACCTGCTGCTAAGTCACTTCAGTTGTGTCCAACTCTGTACGACCCCATAGACAGCAGCCCACCAGGCTCCCCCGTCCCTGGGGTTCTCCAGGCAAGAACACTGGAGTGGGTTGCCATTTCCTTCTCCAATGCATGAAAGTGAAAAGTGAAAGTGAAGTTGCTCAGCCGTGTCCGACTCTTAGCAACCCCATGGACTGCAGCCCACCAGGCTCCTCCATCCATGGGATTTTCCAGGCAAGAGTACTGGAGTGGGGTGCCATTGCCTTCTCTGATGACCAACCTAGATAGCGTATTTAAAAACAGAGACATTACTTTGCCAACAAAGGTTCATCTAGTCAAGGCTATGGTTTTACCAGTGGTTATGTATGGATGTGAGAGTTGGACTGTGAAGAAGGCTGAGCACCGAAGAATTGATGCTTTTGAACTGTGGTGTTGGAGAAGACTCTTGAGAGTCCCCTGGACTGCAAGGAGATCCAACCAGTCCATTCTGAAGGAGATCAGCCCTGGGATTTCTTTGGAGGGAATGATGCTGAAGCTGAAACTCCAGTACTTTGGCCACCTCATGCGAAGAGTTGACTCATTGGAAAAGACTCTGATGCTGGGAGGGATTGGGGGCAGGAGGAGAAGGGGATGACTGAGGATGAGATGGCTGGATGGCATCACGGGCTTGATGGACATGAGTCTGGGTGAGCTCCAGGAGATGGTGATGGACAGGGAGGCCTGGTGTGCTGTGATTCATGGGGTCGCAAAGAGTCGGACACGACTGAGCGACTGAACTGAACTGAACCGAAGGGAATTCCCTGGCAGTCCAGTGATTAGCACCTAGAGCTTTCACTGCAGGGACCCTGGTTCCATACCTAGTCGGGAAAGACCCTAAAAACCAGTCTGTGCAGCCAGAAAAAGATATTTTTCAGTAAAGTATACCATTAAAATATAAATTGTTTCGATTCCTGACTTGCGGGGAGACCTCCCTTAAATTTTGCATGCTTGACTTTACTCTCCGCACCTTCATTCCTACTCTGGTCTGTGAGTCACTATGTGAAGCTATTTTCTCTAATGATAGTTTTGGAAGGACACTCCTGGCAAAAGTTCAAAACTTTATCTGTAGAGAAACAAGTGGTTAGGATTTACTGAGATAACAGGAAAGGAAGGCCACCTCCCAACCTCGAAAGTGCCTATTGTCCAAGTGGCTCTTGGCTGCCAATTGCCTTCTCCAAGTGAGAGAGAATAAACTAATTTCATACCTATTCAGTCCAATAAAGTGCTTTGTCCTACCTCCACCTCCAGTGATAAGAGAGAACAGTTTCTCTCCTATTGCTAAGCAACGGCGAAAACTGCGCGGCATCCGTACGGGCCCGACCGGCTGATAGGAATCAGTGTCTAAAGTTCTTGTGTGCGTTTTGAAGTCGACAATAACTGCAGTTCTCTATTAGTGTTCATTAAGCTGGTTTACGGCTGGACCCACTCCAACCCCCACTTGGCGAGTCGACTGCGTTGTCCTCCTCGGGAAAGAACTATTTGGCAATAAAAACCCTGGGCTGGTTTCCTCCACTCATTTCCCCTCGAGCGGCTGGGAAACTGGGGTCTCCAGCCCTGGAGAACAAGGCCTCTGTTGAAGGTTCTGGAAGAGTGCGGTGGAGAACAGGGCGGGCAGGAAGACTCTGGTCTCCTGGGCTGGCCTCTGTCCGCTCTGTGCCAAGAGGAGGCCAGTGGAGCAGCAGTCCATCGCGTGAGATGAGCGGGGGCTGCCCCCTGGCCCTGGCGCCAGCCCCAAAGCTTCGAAAGCACTTCTGAGCCCTCGTCGTGGACGAGCTCCAGAGAGGGGCACGGCCCAGGGCTGAGCAGCTCGGGCCTCTCCAGCCGGGGAAGGGGTCAGACGATGGCCAAGTGTGACGGTAGAAAGTTGCAGCCCGCTTCAAAGAGTCCTTCCCAGGGGCTGCCTCAGCCCGGGGGGATGGGGGTGGGGGGCTGCCGGCCGCCACCCTCCGTGACCCGCCCTCGGCCCCCGGTTCTCAGGGTCTGCTCTGAAGACAGAGCCAGAAGCCAGCGCACGGCCGTCAGCGAGGGCGCTGTGCCGCTCGCCGCAGCCCCGCTCCGCAGCCCCTTTCCTCTCTCCGCGCTGCAGGGCGGAAGCGGCCCGGCCCGGCCCGGCCCTGCTCGCGGGTGAGCGCCGGGGGCCGGGCGGGAAAACAAGCCTGCCTGCGCCCCCTGGTGTGCACCGGCGCCCGGCGCCGCTCGAAGCTGCGTTCCGGGGAGGCCGGCTGGGCAAGAGTGACGGTGCAGACCGCGGAGTGACCGCGCCCGGAGGGCCTAAGTCCACAGAGCCGGGGCAGGGCAGAGGCAACCGGCTTTACACTCGTGGGTCAGTTCGTGACCCAGCAAACTGTCCTTCCTGAGTCCCCGCGTCTCTCCTCCTCTGGGGTATGAAGCCAGAGGTCCTTTGGGACTCCATTCCCGGGGTGAAGGGACGACCAAGCCATCGGAGTGCTCTCATCTTCCTGGGGAGCTAGAGGACGGCCTTTGTTATTGCTGTCCGGTCTCTAAGCTGTGTCCGACTCTGTGACACCCCCCCTGGACTGCAGCGCACCAGGCTTCCATGTCCTTCACTCTCTCCTGGAGTTTGCTCAAACTCATGTCCATGGAGTCGGTGGTGCCATCCAACCATCTCATCCTCTGTTGCCTTCTTCTCCTCCTGCCCTTAATCTTTCCCAGCATCAGGGTCTTTTCCAATGAGTTGGCTCTTCACCTCAGGTGGCCAAAGTATTGTAGCTTCAGCATCAGTCCTTCCAGTGAATATTCAGGGCTGATTTCCTTTAGGATTGACTGGTTTGGTCTCCTTGCAGTCCAAGGGACTCTCAGGAGTCATAGAATGACCTTGGCTTGTGGTTAATATGTGCAGAAGTCTAACTGTTGTTAAGATAAGAAGATAATCCAATAACTTCTCTAAGAAATTCTGAAAGTCCAAAGTCGCTTGTTATGCTATTGTTACCAAAATGTGTACTCAGTTCTATACAGAGATACCTCCAGGCCACGATTCCCAAACAACAGACCAGCGGTGAAAGCTCGGGAAGATAGGAACAGCAGGGCTCAGTTGTGTCCAAACCTTTGCAACCCCACAGACTGTATCCCTCCCAGGCTCCCCTGTCCAAAGAATTTTCCAGGCAAGAACATTGGAGTGGGCTGCCATTTCCTGCTCCAGGGGATCTTCCTGACCCAGGGATCAAACCCGTGTCTCCTGCACTGGCAGCTGAATCCATCACCCACTGTGCCCCCTGGGAAGCCCACAGGAGAGAGCTTAGGTAAATGTGAAAAAGAATCTGCTCTCGAGGTAAGCCAAGGCAGGGGGGGCACTGGAATGTGTTGTAGATACCAAGAACCATTCATTAAAAGAACCGACTGTAACTTATCCCAGGGGTAACCAGGAGTCTCACCTACCTAGCAGCTTTAAGCAAATGGTTGTTTAAAAAAATCTCTCCAGATTGACTAGTTTGATTAAAAAGTCAAGAACAAACACAAACAAAAACCGAACAAACAAAAATGTCAAAAACAAGAATGGGAAATAAGTTTAACTTTATGTACTAACTTTTGTCAGCTGAAGAGCCTGACACGTAGAGAGTAATCCTGAAGGTTCAGTCTGAAGAAAGGTAACAGGATCGATTAGTAATGTCTGCCATGAGTACCCAGAAGGACTAGTGGTCTGCATGGCAACTAAGCAGGAAGAAAAGAGAGTAGACTATGAGATCTATGTTAATTACAAGAAACTATTAAGAAATCTAAGCCACCTCACCTTTTGATGCTGTTTTTGGTCTTTCTTGTACTCAGGGATTGTAATGATGTGGTTTTCCCCACTTCCTGTGCTAGGGAACAGGGTATGTACTCGTCCCATCGTCTCCCTTCTTGGCTTGCCTAACTTCCCAGCTATCTTGAAGGCTGATGGGCAACAGTAACAGGATGGAGATGAGACTGCATTGGAGTCCCGCCTTTCCTGAAATTATGGAGTGATGACTCAGTTCCCAAGTACTAATCGAATGTTGACCATCTACCCTGTAGGGCTACCCTAGTAGCTCAGTTGGTAGAGAATATGCTTGCAATGCAGGAGACCCAGGTTTGATTCCTGGGTTGGGAAGATGCCCTGGAGAAAGAAATGGCAACTCGCTCCAGTCTTCTTGCCTGGAATTCTTGTCCAGAATCCCATGGACAGAGAAACCTGGCAGGCTGCAGTCCATGAGGTTGCAAGAGTTGGATATGACTTGGCGACTAAATCACCACCACCCTGTAGGCTAGTAAATGCTGGGGGTGTGCAGAGAAAGAAGGCTGGGTGCAAAAAATTCAAGGTTTACACTCCCCATAGTTTCTTGACCGGCAAGAAGCAATTAGAACAGTGCCATGGTCTGCGAAGAGTCGGACACGACTGAGCGACTGAACTGAACTGATGGTCTGTAAACCACACTCTCAGAAGAAGCAGGGGTAGGTAGAAGGTGAGATAGCCAAAGTCTCCCCTCTCTGACCCTGTAGACCCTTATGCAGTTGTGGATTGGAAGGAGACCACCCAGAAGCTGTGCACCCTGTCCTGAGGGCCGCCATATAGCACCGCGGAGTCCTGGCCAACTCCTCCCAAAATGTGCCTTGAGCTTCCCCCTTCTCTTCATTGCCACTGCCCCTGTTCCAGTCCTGGATGCTGTCGCCTCTCCCTGGACAGTGCCAGGGCCTCCTAACAGCTCTCCCTACAACTGTACCCCTACTTTCCACCGCATCCCCTGGTTGCCCTTTCTGGAGTCCACTCTTTAAACAAGTTAGTGGCGTGATCTTTTAATACACGAATCTGACTCCATCATCACACGTTTAATTATTCTTCCCTTGGGGCTTCCCATTTTTCTCTTGAATCTCACACTTAGTGGGCACACTGGCCTTTAGGTGGTCCTTTGCAGTGCACCTGTCGCTGTGGGGTCATCGTGCAGACCCTCTCACCTAAATCACCCACCCTTCCTCTCCCTCCTTCTTTACTTTATTAACACCCACCTCCTTGTTGGTTTGAATGTCACCTTCCGGAGAATCCAGGCAAGGTAAGGTCCTGATTGTTAGTTTTGCAAAGCACCTCATACTCTCTTTAGAGACAGAGATTAAAACTGTAGCTAGCTATTTGTAGAATTATTTGCATAATGTCTCCTCCCTGCTAGACCGTAAGCTCTAGGAGAAGAGGTCTTTTTACTGCAGCATTTCAGGGTCTTAGTATAGCCCCCTATGCAGCTCTTGGCATATGCTTAATATTTATTGAATAAATTAGTAAATGGAAGGGGACAGTGATGGGTGGATGGATGGGTAGGTGGCTGGGGCTTTCTGTGATTAAAGGTGATTTCAACTCCTCTTTGGTATCTTTAGGAAAAGCAAGTATAGGGGAGGAAGATAGATGGATGGATGATGGATGGATGGATGGACGGATGGATGGATGGATGAGTGGATAGACAGATGAGTGGATGGATGGTGGATGGATGAGTGGGTGGATGGATGGATGGATGGATGATGGATGGATGGATGAGTGGGTGGATGGATGGATGGGTATATGGATGAGTGGATAGACAGATGAGTGGATGGATGGGTGGATGGATGATGGATGAGTGGGTGGATGGGTGGATGGATGATGGATGGATGGATGGGTAGATGGATGAGTGGATAGATGTTGGATGAGTGGACAGATAGATGAGCGGATGGATGGGTGGATGGATGGATGGGTAGATGGATGAGTGGATGGATGGGTGGATGGGTGATGGATGGATGGATGGATGGGTGGATGGATGGACGGATGGATAGATGGATGAGTGGATGGATGGGTGGATGGGTGATGGATGGATGGATGGATGGGTGGATGGATGGACGGATGGATAGATGGATGAGTGGATAGATGGATGAGTGGATAGACAGATGAGTGGATGGATGGGTGGATGGATGATGGATGGATGGATGGATGGATGGGTAGATGGATGAGTGGTAGATGATGGATGAGTGGACAGATAGATGAGCAGATGGATGGGTGGATGGATGGATGGGTAGATGGATGAGTGGATAGACAGATGAGTGGATGGATGGGTGGATGGATGATGGATGGATGAGTGGGTGGATGGGTGGATGGATGATGGATGGATGGATGAGTGGGTGGATGGATGGATGGGTAGATGGATGAGTGGATAGACAGATGAGTGGATGGATGGGTGGATGGATGATGGATGGATGAGTGGGTGGATGGGTGGATGGATGATGGATGGATGGATGGATGAGTGGGTGGATGGATGAGTGGATAGATGATGGATGAGTGGATAGACAGATGAGCGGATGGATGGGTGGATAGATGGATGGGTAGACGGATGGGTGGATATGTAGTTCTAGATTGTGGTTTCATTTCCCAGGAATCTGAGCTTTGTCTCTTCAGGACTCCAGAGATGAGTGTCTAGAATCCCATCCCTCAAAATGTTATTTAAAAAGGAAAAAAAATAGAAAGCAAATGAGAACTTAATATATCAGAGAGAAGGAAATAAGACTTTGAGCCTTCATTTGTGTTGCAGGGAAAGCTGGGTGGAAGAAGGCCCTTGTATGAGTGCTGGTTGCCCTTCCAGGGCGTGGCAGCAACCTACCTGCCACATGATGCTGCTTTGCCCTGGGGCCTCCTGAAAGCCAAGCAGGCAGGTGAGCCCAGCAGCTTCACAAGCCCACTTTTGCATTCACATGGCAAGACTCCAAAGACTTCTCCTCACTACTGGCCCTGTAAATGGCTGCTTCATGTATCAGTAGCAACACAAGGGAACAAGGGGAAATGGAATACACATTGTTCTCGGCTCTCTTGGATCTAACCTAGGTATCTTACGCCTGTGCTGCCAACGTATTTGGTGGCATGAGAGTTAGGGAATGGGGCATGAAAGACTCAACAGCAGAAAAAATCCAGTGGATCTTCCAGAGACTGCTCTCTGGGACAAGTTCAAGGACTTACCCATGGCTTCCCCACTCCCTGTGATGGCCGGGTCTCTGCTCTCGTCTCGGTAATGCATGTTGCATTGAGGTTTTCTGTGATTGTATCAGGGGTGTGGGCTCCGTTCAACCACCAAGGCCAATCCAAAGGTGGATTGATGGACCCGAATGGCATGGATAAGTCTCGGGGGATTGGATAACTGCAGCCCTGCAGGACCGTTGTGTGGACCAGGGAGCATCCTTTCCTAGGATGTGGCACAGGGCAGCTTGGCTGGGTGAGGCACTCACTCTGTGTGCCCACGGCACCTATGCAAGGGTCCCCAACTGATCGGTGCCCATCAGTTGTGGGCAGAAATCTCAGGGGCCAAAGGGAACCACCTGGGGCTCCCTAGAGCTGTGCCCCAGTGTCTGGCACCATGTCCAGCCGCTGGACATGGACAAGGACGTTTGTTGGTGAGGAAGAAATAACGAATGACGTTTCAGGGATGTGAATATGGGCCGAATATCAACCAGAACATTCTGGTCACTAGAACTGCCCATGATGGGATGGCCTGCCTTGGGAAGCACCAGTGGGGGTCAGCAACTCCCCGGTACACATTCTGGTTAGACTGGAGCAGTGAGAAAGCATTTAGTGGCGGGGGCCTGATGCTGAGTCCAGGGGCTCAGACACACGTGGGGTGAGTCCTGGCTCCGCTACACCCAACTGTGTGGGACTTAAAGGCAGCTGGCCTCAATGACCTCATCTGTGAAATGGAGGTGATAACCCACGCTCGGTTCTCTTAAAGCAGCACCTGAGACAAGGGCGTGAGCCCAAGGCATTTGTTTGGGTGGTGATCCAGGAAGTCCAAGAGAAGCAGCAGTGAGAAGCGGACAAAGAAGTGGGTAAGGTCTACCAAGGGCGCCTTAGTAAGCCCTGCCTGGCCACCGGGGCTCACGCCTGTCAGGGAGCCTCGGAGAAGCTGAGTGGAATGCCCTTCTCTGAAGGATGAAAGTGATGTCCAGTGGCTTGAAGCAGGTCTTCAGTTCCCGGCCAGAGATGAAGGTCAGGCTGCAGCCGTGAGCGTGCTGAATCCCACGCCCTGGACCAGTGGCCAGGGACAAGCCCCCATGGCTCTGCCGAAGATGAATTCCCTTGAAGAAATGGGGAGCAGTGTTTGCCAGGAGGAAAGAGAGTTCATGTGGATAAACAGATGTGTGGACTCAGAGAGTGTCGCCCACGTGGCGCTTTGAATCACTCTTACGGGCCATTCTGCTGGGTTTCCTTTGCCCAATCATCTTGCTTTCCCTGGTTCTAAGTCTGTATTTGGGTCTCCCCGGTAGCTTAGTGGCAAAGAATCTGCCTGCCAGCCCAGGAGACGGAGGAGATGTGGGCCTGATCCCCGGGTCGGGAAGATCCCCAGAAGGAAACGGCAACCCCCTCCAGTATTCTATAGCCTGGAGGATCCCACGGACAGAGGAGCGTGGTGGGCTACAGTCCCAAAGTCAGAGAGTCAGACACGACTGAGGGACGGAGCACACACGTGCGGGTCTGTGTGTGGGTTATCCCACGGGTGCGGGCACACCTCTTAGCCAAGGCGGATCCGAGCGAAGAGGTCTGTGGGGAGCTGCGTCACTGACTCTGAGGGGTCGCCCCCTCCCTTCTGAACTCCAAGGCGCCTTCCTGTGCACAGGTAGTTGGGAAGGTCTCCCACACCTTGAGAATGAGAGAATCGTGGTCTCTTATCTGGGTAGGGCTCAGCTCCTCCTGGTCTCCATCCTGGAGTTTCTGCCCGCAGGGACACACCCCAGCTGTTCAGCCTGGCGCCCATCTGTCTCTCGCCTCTAAAGGCCCGCCATCTCTCCACCACCGCCCATCGCCAGCCTTCCAGGCAAACCCACCTGCTCTTCAGGGCAGACCCAGCTTCCTCTCTCCCCAAATCAGAAGCCACTGGAAGTGGGGAGTGGTCTCTCCAGCCACAGCTGCGGTCAGAGGTGGACAAATGTTTCCAAAGTTACAGGATGAAACAGGAGCTCCATGAGAGAGGGACTTGTCAAGACAGTGGTCACTCAATAAACGTATTTTGAATTAATGCACATTATAAGGATTAAAGAAAATAATACTCTAAAATGTTCAACGCTCTACCCGAGATAGTAAAGAGCTACACCTAGTTGCTATTTCTGTTATTACTGATTTCCTTTTCTTAATAGACAGTGGTACTTTCCCAGAGGAATGGAAACCATCTGGGGTGATGCTGTAACCTTTGGGCTTGTGTGTTTGCTTGGAGGACTCGCTGTTTTGGAAAAGATGGAAATGGTTCTGACCTACAGAATGAAAGCTTTGCAGGGATCCGGGAACAGTGGAGATTCTCAGCTGGCTTTTAGTGAAGGCACTTCCTTTAATGCCCTCTGACATGTGGCCTAATGGTTTTCTGAGTTAAACTGACAGTTTTAAAGCAGGAACAATAGGGCTTGTGTCAGGGAGGATTACCTGGTGACCCCCAGATGTCCTAAGTAGTGGTTTAACTGGATGGATGATTTGAAAAAAAAAAAAAATACAGAAAGTTGTGCAGTCTCTCGACATTGAGCTCAAACCCTACCCCAAGGTGCAAAAAAATCAAGAAGCTGAAGCATTTTTATCCTGTGAATCCATGCTCTGAACTGTCTGAAGCTGCTTCAGCCACGTTAACCATCATATACCTCCCGGATGAAGGCAGAGCCCCACGGCAGGAGGAAACGAAGAGACAAGCAGGTGGGGTTTCTCATTTTTCTGCCAGAGAAGCCCCGTTCTGCAGAGTTGCTTTTGAAAGCTGTGGTCTTGACCCGGATCTGTTTCCTAAAGGAAATCTTTTCTCCACCCTGAACAAAGTTGGCCTCAGGGAAGAAGGCAGGTGAGGCACGCTGGATGGCTGGTGTGCCCGGGATACCATGGAGAGAAAAAACAAAAAGGATACTTTAGAAAGAGTTCAGGGGGACTTCCTGCAGGCACCTTGGCCTGGTTCCCTGCAGCTTCCATTTATTCTTCTTTGGCTGCACTGAGAGGCTTGCAGGATCCTAGCTCCCCAACCGGGGACTGAACATAGGCCATAACAAAGAGCTGGGTCCTAAGCCCTGGCCCTCAGGGGACTCGCCCCTGCAGCTTCAGAGTCCCCAGCAGCGGCCCCTTCCTGCAGGGATGGCAGCTTGGGTCTGAGCCCCCCTGGCCGCTACACTGAGGTTTCTCCCACCGCCCAGCTAGCGTTTTCACACGGCACGGGTCCACACCCTACTGCATGGCCACCCTGAAGACTGAAGCTCTCATTTTCAGGCATTTGATATTCTTCTGGCCTGGGAAGATGGGTTCCAGAAGCCAGCTGTTTTTTTTTTTTTCCCCCTCCTGTGGTCTAAGGTGTCCAACCTCCTCTTCCTCCAAACAAATGCTCCTGGATCACACTGCAAAGAGCAGCAGAAGAAAGAGTTTTTAAAATACATTGGCTTGAGCTGCCCTGTCGATACTAATGCATTCAGGAAGCTGAAGGTGGCTCCCAGGACAGCTATATCAGGTCTGGCATTCAGATATTTAGTGGCCAAGTAATTACTGTAATAATTAATTTCCGTTGCTTAATCCAGCAATCAGGCATGTCGCTTTACACATGGGAAAATGTTAGTCCCTGTAGGGGAGTGTGTGTGTGTGTGTAAAATACAGAGCGGCAATTGTTATTTGGTAAGATCTGGAGATCTGTTTATGGAATAAATAAGATGCTTTTAGATGGGTTTTGCAGTCATAGGTTTGGGAGAAAAGCAGAAAGTAAATAGAGAAAGAAAGGAAAATGTCCCCGACTTCCCTGGCGGTCCAGTGGTTAAGATTCCGTGCTTCCAATGCAGGGGACCCGGGTTCAATCCCTGGTCAGGGAGCCAGATCCCACAGGCCGCAACTAAAAAACAAACAAACAAACAAACAGATCCCACACTTAGTGCAATCAAAACAAATAACAAGTATTTTTAAAAAAATTAAATGTCCCAAATTTCAAATGCCACCCTTGTGAGAATTTCTGCAAATTAGTGTGTTAGTCACTCAGTCGTGTCTGACTCTTTGCAACCCCATGGACCATACCCTACTAGGCTCCTCCATCCATGGGATTCTCCAGGCAAGAACACTGGAGTCGGTAGCCATTACCTTCTCTAGGGAATCTTCTCAACTCAGGGATCAAACCCCCATCTCCTGCACTGCAGGCAGATTCTTTAGGTTTGGCCAAAAATAACACTTTGCAGCTTTGGAAATAGCAATGTGAAATGAATTAAGCTTTCACAAATCCTGCCCTGGGCCTTCCTGATCCATGATGCTCCATAGAAATATCCTACAGGACATAGAGATCATTTTAACTTTTCTAAGACCACACATTTTAAAAGTACAAAGAGATAATGAAATTATTTTTAAAATGAAGTTCACTTAATGTACTAGATCTGAAATATTATGGCCTTAAAATCAATAGAACAAAATATTACTGGGATAGTTTGCACTTTTTTTCATATAGTCTTTGAAACCTGATATGGTTTTTACAATTGTAGTATATTCCAGTTTAGTTCAAAATTTGGTTTCTCAGTCTCAGTGGTCACATTCAAAATGCCCAACAGTACTACCCAAAGCAATCTACAAATTCAACGCAATCCCTATCAAGCTACCAGCGATATTTTTCACAGAACTAGAACAAATAATTTCAAGATTTGTATGGAAATACAAAAAACCTCGAATAGCCAAAGCAATCTTGAGAAAGAAGAATGGAACTGGAGGAATCAACCTGCCTGACTTCAGGCTCTACTACAAAGCCACAGTCATCAAGACAGTATGGTACTGGCACAAAGACAGAGATATAGATCAATGGAACAAAATAGAAAGCCCAGAGATAAATCCACACACCTATGGACACCTTATCTTTGACAAAGGAGGCAAGAATATACAATGGAGTAAAGACAATCTCTTTAACAAGTGGTGCTGGGAAAACTGATCAACCACTTGTAAAAGAATGAAACTAGATCACTTTCTAACACCACACACAAAAATAAACTCAAAATGGATTAAAGATCTAAACATAAGACCAGAAACTATAAAACTCCTAGAGGAGAACATAGGCAAAACACTCTCCGACATAAATCACAGCAGGATCCTCTATGATCCACCCCCGAGAATTCTGGAAATAAAAGCAAAAATAAACAAATGGGATCTAATTAAAATTAAAAGCTTCTGCACAACGAAGGAAACTATAAGCAAGGTGAAAAGACAGCCTTCTGAATGGGAGAAAATAATAGCAAATGAAGCAACTGACAAACAACTAATCTCAAAAATATACAAGCAACTTATGCAGCTCAATTCCAGAAAAATAAACAACCCAATCAAAAAATGGGCCAAAGAACTAAACAGGCATTTCTCCAAAGAAGACTTACAGATGGCTAACAAACACATGAAAAGATGCTCAACATCACTCATTATTAGAGAAATGCAAATCAAAACCACATTGACGTACCACTTCACACCAGTCAGAATGGCTGCGATCCAAAAGTCTGCAAGCAATAAATGCTGGAGAGGGTGTGGAGAAAAGGGAACCCTCTTACACTGTTGGTGGGAATGCAAACTAGTACAGCCACTATGGAGAACAGTGTGGAGATTCCTTTAAAAATTGCAAATAGAACTGCCTTATGACCCAGCAATCCCACTGCTGGGCATACACACCGAGGAAACCAGAAGTGAAAGAGACACGTGTACCCCAATGTTCATCGCAGCACTGTTTATAATAGCCAGGACATGGAAGCAGCCTAGATGTCCATCAGCAGATGAATGGATAAGAAAGCTGTGGTACATATACACAATGGAGTATTACTCAGCCATTAAAAAGAGTACATGTGAATCAGTTCTAATGAGATGGATGAAACTGGAGCCTATTATACAGAGTGAAGTAAGCCAGAAAGAAAAACACCAATACAGTATACTAACACATATATATGGAATTTAGAAAGATGGTAATGATGACCCTGCATGCAAGACAGCAAAAGAGATACAGATGTGTAGAGCGGACTTTTGGACTCTGAGGGAGAGGGAGAGGGTGGGATGATCTGGGAGAATGGCATTGAAACATGTATACTATCATGTAAGAAACAAATCGCCAGTCTACGTCCGATGCAGGATACAGGATGCTTGGGGCTGATGCACGGGGATGACCCAGAGAGATGATATGGGGAGGGAGGTGGGAGGGGGGTTCATATTTGGGAACGCATGTACACCCGTGGTGGATTCATGTCAATGTATGGCAAAACAAATACAGTATTGTAAAGTAAAATAAAAATAAAAATTAAAAAAAAAATGCCCAACAGCCACCTGTGACCAGCGGCCTCTCTACTGGCCAAATGGAGATCCAGGGTGCTGGTCAGAGGCACTTCTATGAAGCCGCTGCTGATACAGCAATGTACACTGACAGTGTTGTTTCAGGGGTCAAAGACGATGTGGTTCAGTTCAAGTGGTTCCTGGACACTTTGACAGACTGAGGCAGAGACTGGCATGTCTTCCTCAGCTTTGAGCCTCCCCTTGGCGTCTCCCTCGTGTCTGTTTTCATCCTCCCGGGGTGGACCCAGGCATACAGAATGCCTCATCCCTCACCATGGGAGCAGGTAGAGAAAAAGAATGGAGGTTGACTCTGAACTCAAGGGATTTGCCACCGGGAAGAAGCTGCTGCTGCTGCAAAGTCACTTCAGTCGTGCCCGACTCTGTGCGACCCCAGAGACGGCAGCCCCCCAGGCTCCCCCGTCCCTGGGATTCTCCAGGCAAGAACACTGGAGTGGGGTGCCATTTCCTTCTCCAATGCATGAAAGTGAAGAGTGAAAGTGAAGTCGCTCAGTCATGTCCGACTCTTCGCGACCCCATGGACTGCAGCCCCCCAGGCTCCCCCGTCCCTGGGATTCTCCAGGCAATAATAGAGGCTGCATCAAAACAAAAGGATGTGCAAGTCCCATCAGACAGTACAGAGTCTGACGTCAGGTGAAATGTGATTAAACACCAAAGTGAAAGGTGCGTGGGGTTAGAGAGGGTGGCCGCACTCACCAGGACAATTTCCAGGGAAAGGCAGGGTCCTTCAAGGCTGACTAGGCTTCCCGCAGGCCCAGAAGAAGGGTGTGTGGGGAGGGGAAGGTGCCGTGGAGACGCAGCGAGCACCCCCCGACTCCACGCTCACAAAGCCGGGACTCAGACCGCACCTGCCTGGCTCTGCTCAGTTCAGCTCAGTTCAGCTCAGTTCAGCTCAGTCGCTCAGTCGTGTCCCACTCTCTGTGACCGCGTGGACTGCAGCACGCCAGGCCTCCCTGTCCATCACCCGCTCCCGGAGTTTACTCAAACTCATGTCCATCGAGTCAGCGATGCCATCCGACCATCTCACCCTCTGCCGTCTGCTCTATTCAAGGTCAGCCCAAAATTGCTGTGCCTCTCGGCCAACCAGCTTTGCCTTCTTCTCTGAAAGTCTCCGTTTCCCTTTTTGCCCTGTTTCAGACTTCCCTTTCCTCACCTGCTATGTAGCCATGCTTGCAGCAGACTGGCTCCCCATCTTCTGGGGGGGCTGTACTTTTAGCCCGCATGTAGCTGGGTGGGGCCATGTGACCAGCTCTGGCCAGTGAGCTGAGAGCAAAAGCGAAGGGACCCGCTCCCAGGCCAAAGCGCTTAACTGCCGGTGCAGGGCCCTCCAGAACGTCCTTCAGAGAGACGGCATGAGATGGCTGCTCCATCAGTAACCACAGGGATTCAGCCTTTGTGCTGACTTCGAACGGGCATGTCCTGGAGGCAGGTCCACGTTGTGGGGGGTTTCAATTCTATTCCATAGATGCTGAAGCTAAAGCTCCCATCCTTTGCCACCTGATGCAGAGTCAGCTCATTGGAAAAGCCCCTGACGCTGGGAAAGATTGAAGCCAGGAGGAGAAGGGGACAACAGAGAACGAGATGGTTGGATGGCATCACCGACTCGATGGACATGAGTTTGAGCAAGCTCCAGGAGACAGCTAAAGACAGGGAAGCCTGGAGTGCTGCAGTCCATGGGGTCGGACACAACTGAGCGACTAACAAGAACCACCAAGAGAGGTTGGGGTGCAGGGATTGGGCAGAGGGGCCAGGAGGGTAAGGTCTAAGTATACATAAAAAGCCTTGGAATGCCTTGCTCTCTGCTGAGGGAAACCCCGTCCACGGTCACCTAAGACCTTAGGAGGCTCCTTCCAGGAATCGGAGGCTGGGGATGAAGACAGACCCCAGTCCGGCGCCCAGCGCATGGTCCAGCCCCTGCCACGGGAGCCAGGCAGGGTCAGCACTCGGTGATGGGTGCCGGGGCGGGCGGGGGGACGAGACCCCAGATCTGTCTCAGAGAACGAGAAGGAAGGGGACGGGGCTCAGGCACTGGTGCTGAAGGACGTGGCGCCAACACGGTTCCCCGGACCGCCGTCCAGGAGGCCCCTCTTCTTCTGTGGGGCTGCGGCCACGCTCCTTCCCAAGCCCTCCCCTCCCAGGCCGTCCTTGGTCACCTCCAAGGTGAGGGACGGGTCTCCCCCGTCCAGTCCGTCATTTAACACACAGGCGTTGAAGACCTCGGTGGGCTTGGCTTCAGGATACAGAAGTGTGCCGATGTACTTCTTCCCCTGAGGATTTCCATCTGGTGGGGGAGAGAGATGAGCTCTAAGTGCTGGGAAAGACCTCCAAAGGGGGTTTCTGGGAGCACAGAGACGCACAGAGCAGTCAGGGAGGGCTTCCCGGGGGAGGTGAGGCAGCAGCGGTCGGGCAGAGTTAAGGGAGGGGCCGTCCAGGCACAGGCAGCGAGGGACACAGGAGAACAAGTGGAGCTGGGCCATTCGGAGAAGGCTAAGTGTCTGGGCAGGAGCAGCCCAGGAGGCCCTGTGGGCGAGCAGTAAGATGTTAGGCTGGAATGGAGGGGGCAGGACCTGGTCACCAGGGCCTGGTAACCATGGTGATGGGGATGCGCACAGGCCAGCCAGGAGCTGCTGCAAGACTCAAGCAAAGGAACATCTTGATCAGATTCGTGTGCAGTTGGAAGGGGTCGGGGGAAGAGCTATTCTGTGACCTGGCAGACAGGAAGCGCCCTTTGTTGAGGGTTTATTTGTGTGTTCTGTGTGTTTATTTGTGTTTAGCGAAACTCACCCTGGCACAGATGATGGGGAAAGATGAGCCCTGGGCGGAGGGCAGAAGGCGGGAGGAGGACGGGAGAGGACGGAAGACTTTTGAGAAGCTGCAGGCACTTGGTTTGCTCTGGGTGAGGGGCCAGGGAGTGGTGGGAGGGGCGGGATGGTGGAGAGAGAGGCCCCATGAGATGGAGGAGTCAGAGGCAGAGAGGGAGCAGCTGGGACAGAAGCTCTCCAGGCGGAGGGAAGGCAGCGAGGCGGCGGCGGCGCAGAAACGGGGACCAGCCTGGACTCAGGATGGCTGAGGCTCTTCTGCAAGTGGCGGGCTGTGTACATGGTCCCTCAGTCGTGTCTGACGCTTTGCGACCCCATGGACTGTAGCCCATCAGGCTCCTCTGCCCATGGGATTCTCCAGGCAAGAGTGCTGGAGTGGGGTTGCCATGCCCTCCTCCAGGGGATCTTCCCGACCCAGGGAGTGAACCCTTGCGTCTCCTGCATCGGCAGGTGGGTTCTTCACCACTAGTGCCATCTGCAAGGAGGGATGTTTACCTTTATTTTATTTAGCGTGTAAGTCAGTGGTCCCCAATCAGGGGCCGGTTTCACAGAAGACAGTTTTTCCATGCACTGGGGCTGGGAGGTGTGGGGGTGCAGGCAGGGATGGTTTCCAGATGATTCAAGCACATTTTCTGTGCACTTGATCTCTATTACTATCACTGTGATATATGACAAAGTAATTACACAGCTCACCATAATGCAGAATCAGTGGACGCCCTGAGCTTGCTTTCCTGCAACTAGATGGTCCCATCTGGGGGCGATGGCAGAGGGACGGGGAGCGGCTATAAACAGATGGAGCTTCACTCGCTTGCCCACCACCCACCTCCTGCTGTGCAGCCTGTCTCCTAACAGGCCCCAGATGGTCAGCGGCCTGGAGGTTGGGGACCGCTGGTTTATACCATTAGCAACACTGGACTTCAGGGTCCTCCTACCCCAACCCCATCGCCCACCAACCCTCATCAAAATGACTTCTCTGTGGATGTGGTCACAACCACAGGTCCAAAGAGGACCCAGAGAAGTCAGGAGAAGCGAGAAACGGGGGTACAAAGAGCCACAGATAAAGGAAGGTCCCCCACGGAGGATTACTGGAGATCCCGGCGGGCGGAGGGGGGTCTCATCATGCGAGCCAAATATATTTATTTATTTTGAACATTTTGGCCACACCTCATGGCATGTGGGACCTCAGTTCCCTGACCAGGTATCGAACCTGGGCCCCCTGCAGTGGAAAGCAGAGTCTTAACCACTGGACTGCTGAGGACGTCCCCAAATTTCTTTAATGTAATAAAGAAAATGATCACCAAGAAGGTGATAGCCACTTGGGCTATAACAACACTTTGAATAAGAAAATACAGGTAAAACATTATCTGTATTTTCTTTAAAACACCTCAGTACAGACAGAGGTTTATGTATATGCAACTTTACTTCAGTTGATGACCAAGGTGGAGGGAGGTAGTTAGTAAACGTGCGAAAGACCCCAGGTTTCAAATGTCGCTTCCTAAATCTTCCCTGGAATTTAATTAAGAAATGTGAAAATACATCTTTTGGCTAAGCGAGCAGTGTCCATGATACATTCATGGCTAGAAAGATACATACAAGCAAGTCTTCATGTTTGCAAGAAAGCAGCGGTAAAATCTATTGCTTTGGGCCCAGAAACTCAGTCTGGTCCTCTCCTCGCCCCATCCCCAATACTCTTAGAGGACTCTGTCACCTCATTCGCTGAAACAGCTAGTTCTGCCAGGAGAATATTACTGCATTTGCCTCAGAGGAACCCAAGGTAATTGGGGTACCTAACCAACAGCTCCTTCCTTCCACCCCAGAACACAGGGCTTAAAGGATGAGACCGCTCTCTCAAAGAACCACCTCTGTCAAGATGGAAGATCAGGTTGATTCAGGGACGCGGGCGCCTTCCTGGAACTTCCTTCTTGGCACTGCTTCCTCCCCTAGAGTCTCGTCTTCCCAGGTCAGAGCTGAGTCGTGGGATCTCCATGTTTCTCCGTTTTTCTTTCCCTTCCTACAGAAAGGGGAAAGAAGGAAATCTGGGTGCATTTGGTCATGTTGGTTGACTTCTAAGTTGGAGTAGAAGTCCTCGATTGCTGTTTCGGTTGGATGAGTTGGGCTGTCTCTCAGAAGATAGCCTGGGAGTGCACCAGCTCCCTTGTGCTCACATTTCTTTGGCTCAGACTTCGTCATGAACCTCACCACCACCTGTGGTTGGGGGAGACTGGGGAGAAGCGAGGTCCCGGGCTCAACAGCATCCGCTCACCTTCAGGTCCGTTACCGTGAAAGAAGGGAGCATGGACTTCAGTCTCTCTGCCATAGAGCTCTTCCTCACGGTTCTCACTGAAGGGCGTAAAAAAGGCAGAGGGCTGGGACTTCACAGGAACAGGCAGCAGCTAGGCTTGGCACCTGTGGCTTGTATCTGTCTCTTTGAGGCCCGGTGGGCTGCAGCCCGCCGGGCTCCTCTATCCATGAAATTTTCCAGGCAAGGATCCCAGAGTGGGTTGCCATTTCCTACTCCAGGGGCTCTTCCCAGACCCAGGGCCTGAATCCACATCTCCTGAGTCCCCTGCCTTGGCAAGTGGATTATTTCACCACTGGGCCACCTGGGAAGCTCTAATGTTTGTGGGTGTGGTGGGATTTGGTCTCAGAGCTGCTTTCATTGTAATTTACTTGATGGCGAGATTGTGGATAAGAGCCGGCTGCTCTGAGCATGGAGTGACCAGCATCACTTGGCAGCTTGTTAGCAATGCAGGACCGGGGTCCCACCCCTGACCTGCTAAGTGAGAAACGGCCCTTTAACTACATTGCCAAGTGACTCCTGGAGAAGCGGAGTATCCCCAAACCTTTACTTGATCTTGACTTCGGCCTCTTACGCGGACAGTTTTCCATTGATTCTTTCCAGCTGGGAGAGTCCAGACAGCGCCCAGGACAATGTTTTTCAAACTGTAACGGAGGACCTACTAGTGAGCAGTGACGTCCTTTTTAGCAGATCCTACCCAGTATTGAAAGAAAGGCAGGAAAGACAGAATAAAGAGCATCGATTTAGGTTGAGAAGTTTTCAGTTACAGATACTTGGAGATGTGTCAGGGTAGGTCACCGCCCAAAACTACAGAGTCATTTGGAAGTCACAGATGTAGGAGGCAGGGGTGTGGGGCAGGGAGGTCACAGACTTAGGGGGAAACAGTCCTGGGGTTGAATACCACCTCTGAACAGCCTGACTTTGGTCAATACCGAACCTCATTTCCTCATACGTGAAACGGACTTCCCAGGCGGCGTAGGTGGTAAAGAATCCACCTGCCCTCGCAGAAGACACGGGTTAGATCCCTGGGTCAGGGAGGTCCCCTGGAGGAGGGCGTGGCACCCCACTCCGGCATTCCTGCCTGGACAATCCCACGGACAGAGGGGCCTGGTGAGCTGTAGTCCATGGGGTCACAAAGAGTCAGACACGACTGAGCGTCTAAGCACAGCAAAGTGGGTCAGTTTCAGCCTCCTAGGTTGCGGCGCTCACCAGGGAAGGGCTGCGCATAAATCCCTTGCGGGCCCCTCTTTCCTTTTAGGAGCCAAGTGGCTCGCCTGGGGCCTCAATGAGTCAGGATCCCTAACTCTCTGGGTCTCAGTTTCCCTGTTTGTAGAGGAAGGCACCTTAGCCCGGAAGGTGCTCTGCGCTGGGGTCCGTCAGGGAATGCGTCCACAAGGCAGGTGCGCGTGGCGTGCGTGCGCGTGTGTGTGGGAGGACCCTCCTCCGGCCTCAGGGCCCTGCGGGCGCCGAGCCGGCGGCCCCCACCCCGGCGCGGGGACGAGCGGGCCTCCCCGGGGCCCCCGGGCGCGTCCGGCGGGCGGAGCGGCAGCGCCACCGTGTGGCCGCGCGGCGTCACGGCGCCGAGCCTGGCCGGGAGGGAGCGGGCGCCGTGGGGGGCGCTCGCCCGGCCCACCCACCCGGGCCACCGCGGCCCGGTCCCGCCGCCCCTCTGCGGAGCCGTCCGTGCCGCCTGCAGAGTGGCCGCAGCGGGTGGCGCGCTGTCCCTGCGCTCGCAAGATGGGGCGGGCGCGTTCCCCCCGGAACCCCCACCTGGGAGAGGATGCGGATCGCGGCCAGAGGCCGGCATCCAGCCCCGTGTCTCCTGGTAGCAGGGCGCTGGTCTTGCAAGGCGGGGGGTCCCGGCTTCGCGGCCCAGCCGCGCCTCTGGCTTTCCCCTGCCCTGTGGATCGAACCACCGCTCCCAGGGTTCGGGCTCTGCGTTTCCTCTTGGGTCCCGCAGCGGAAGGAGGAGCCGTGGGCAGCTCGCCGCCAGGGAGTCCAGATGGACTTGGCTCGGGGAGCGCAGCCTGGAGGGGTCCCGAGCTGCGGGAAGCCCGGCCTCTCCTCAGGCAGCAGAGGCGCCCAGGCCCCCTGATTCCAGGAATGATAGCCGCCCTCCCGCCCCCACCTCGCCACCCCCCGGCCCCACCATGCTCTCCAGACCCCGGAGTTTTCAGGGGCTTTGGCCTCTGAGGTCAGAGATGACGCAAGAAGACAAGAATTCAGAGACACTCCCGCTCCCCGCCACTGTGGGAACGCACCCTCCCTCCAAGCCCACTTTAAGCTCTTGCTCATTGGCGTTCACCTGGGCCTAGCCCTTGTGCTAAACTCCCCTCAGAAAGGAATCTTTGGGGCATTGAGTATAGCTGAGAAAGATGAGGGCAAAAGACACTAGGTCATTTGCCCAAGGTCACCTTGTTAGTAAGGCCTCCCAGGTGGTACCAGTGGTAAAAACCCACCCACCAAAGCAGGAGACGTAAGAGATGCGGGTTTGATCCCTGGGTCAGGAAGACCCCCTGGAGAAGGACATGGCAACCCACTCCAGTACTCTTGCCTGGAGAATCCCATGGTCAGAGGAGCCTGGCGGGCTACAGTCCATAGGGGGCTACAGTCCATGGGTGTCAGAGTCAGACACGCCTGAAGCAGCTTAGCACGCACCCTGTTAGTAAGTAACAGACAAGAAAACCCCGGTCAGTCATCTTTCTCCCAAGCCCATCACCATTCGAAGAAGACGTCTTTTGCTTCTGCACCCCTGGCCTAAGCG
Source organism: Oryx dammah (assembly GCF_014754425.2). NCBI lineage: Eukaryota > Metazoa > Chordata > Mammalia > Artiodactyla > Bovidae > Oryx > Oryx dammah. The sequence goes on from NW_024070210.1 coordinate 2,453,510, forward strand.
GGGGTGAGGAGCTCTTTATTGAGCTGAATCGGGGATACCTAGGAGCTGGGAGGAGAGCTCACATCTTCTCTTCCAAGAGAAAGGTCTTGGCGAGGAATGGGTCTTGGCGAGGAATGGGTCTTGGCACCACGCCCCTTGCAGGAGCACCCCCCTCCCCACCCCCGCTGCCTCATCTGCAAGATGGAAACCCGGGAGGGGGCTTGTCCCCCAGCTTCTCTCCTACAGCTGTCCGTTTTGACCATTCCAACTCCCGCACGTGAAGGAACAGGAGAGAGAAGTGCCCACTGAAACCTGAGGTTACTCACCTGCCCTGTTGGAGGGACTCTGGAGGCTACTCTTGGGGGTAGTGGGCATGATTAACTCTGGACTTGGTGCAAGTTAAGTATTTACATCTTTCTGAGTCTGCTGTCCCTTGTGACTACTACTAACAACTAATGCTTTTAAAGCACTTGTCAAATCTAAACAGAATCCGTGAATTATCACAGTGTTTACAAAAACATTATAAGTGGTATTATTAGCCTCATCCATAGGAGGGAATTGAGGCTGGAGAAGTTAAATATCTTGCCCAGGACTTTCCTGGTGGCTCAGCAGTAAAAGAATCTGCCTGCAATACAGAACCGGGTTCGATCCCTGGGCTGGGGAGATCCCTTGGAGAAAGAAATGGCAACCCACTCCAGTGTTCTCGCCTGGAGAATCCCGTGGACGGGCCTGGGGGCTACAGTCCACGGGGCCGCAAGAGTCAGACGCAGCTGAGCAGCTAAACAACAGGCAACAACAAAGGGTCCCGGAGACAACAGGCAGCAGAGCCAGACCTCATCCCAGCCCTCCCAGCTCCAGGCGCCCCTCCAGCCAGCGCGCTGCGTGGAGACACCCAGAATCCCGCTTGGGGCTTCTCCGAAGCCAGAGGAAGCAACGCTGTGCCCTGAAGGATACAACAGATTTTGTAACCGTTCTGTGAGAGTCCTCTGTTGGTAGAGCCAAGAGTTTTGTTCATACCATTCACGAGAGAGAGAAAGGAACCTTAAAAATGAATTCTCCCTTGTGCCTGTTCCTGAGACTTCCCTGTGGAAGAAAGACACTCTCTCGGCTTGAAAGTCATATCTTTTCATCCTGTATGACGTAAGACAGAGATCAATACAAAGTCTCCACCCTCCCAAACACTTCAGTCTCTTTTTCTGCATGGAGTTATATTGCTGTCTTGATTAAAAAGATACCCACCCTTTCCTAGCTTTGTAAACAGCATCAAATGAACCAAAATGTCAGTGTATCTCTGTACCCCACCAGGAACAGTTAGGTTGGGCGGCAGACTGTACTTTCTAAAAGTGATCACCCCAATGCATCCCATCCCCGTGGTCTTCAAATGAAACTGGGACACTCCCCTTGAACCTGGGAGGCCTGGGCTAACTTCTCTGTCTGCCTGCCCCTTGACCCTGAGTGGACTGCTGTGATTACCTTGACCTGTTAGTTGTGGCAGAAGTGATGGTATCCATCTTTTGAGGCTGGACCAGAAAAATGCCGTGAGAGTCTGCCTGGTTCTGTTAGGACACTCGTTTCTGGAACTTGGTGCCTGTAGCCCCAGCTTTCCAGCCCCCGCCCCCAACTCCAGCTGATGGAGCAAAGATAAGCTGACCCTACCAAACTCTGCCCAAACTGAAGATTCATGAGTGGAATAGGTGATTATTGTAATTAGAAGCCTTCCGCCAGGGAGGTTTGTTACACAGCGGTACGTGCCTGGCCCGAGTCCTCTCCCCTCTTCGCCCTGTTAGGAACTGTTCTGCAGTGGACTTCTTTAGACCTGTTGTCTTCTGCACATACTGAAGCTTTCCCTAGGGAGACATCTAGAAGCAGCATCGCTGGGCTCTAGTGTGGGTCGTTAATGGAATCACGCGTGGAATGAAAGCGTGAAACCACACAGGGGAGTGACCACTGGAGTGTGAGCCCTGACGCGTGGGTTTTCTCGTGGTGACACAAGCGCCTGACTTCAGCTTCCATTGCTGAGGCGTCCACTCTGACAAAGGTGATCTTGAGTACACGCACGGCCAGATGAAGACTCAGCCCACCTACCCTCCTGAGGGTCTTCATTGATTTAGCTCTCTTTTTGTCGATGTTGATAACTCACCACTCGGGCAACTTGTTTTCTCTCTTCCTGTGTTTTAAATGGGCTTCTCAGGTGGCACAGTGGTAAAGAATTCGTCTGCCAAAGCAGGAGACGTGAGTTCGATTCCTGGATCAGGAAGATCCCTTCTCCTTTGGAAGGAGGAAATGGCAGCCCACTCTAGCATTCTTGCCTGGGAAAGCCCATGGATAGAAGAGCCTGGTGAGCTACAGTCCATGGGGTCACAGAGTCAAACACGACCAAGCGACGGAGTACGCATAAAGAAAGAAAGTGAAGGTGAATCCGCTCAGTCGTGTCCTCGACTCTGTGACCCCGTGGACTGTAGCCTACCAGGCTCCTCTGTCCATGGGATTCTCCAGGCAAGAGTACTGGAGTGGATTGCCATTTCCTTCTCCAGGAGAACTTCCCAACCCAAGGACTGAACCCAGGTCTCCAGCATTGTAGACAGACGCTTTGCCGTCTGAGCCAGAGGAAGACCAGGTGCTTTAAATTCCTGTGCTTGTGTTCTAAGTTCACCAATAAAGAGCGGGCCTTCAAACCGTAGACCCCCATCTTTGACCCCAATATAAACAGAACTCCAGCCCGTAACCCTCTCTCTACCTGTGTCCTCTGTGTGGTCCCAGGTGTGGTGTGTAATTTCTGGGTCCTATAAAATGCCAAAGCCTTTGACTGTGTGGATCACAATAAACTGTGGAAAATTCTGAAAGAGATGGGAATACCAGACCACTTGACCTGCCTCTTGAGAAACCTATATGCAGGTCAGGAAGCAACAATTAGAACTGGACATGGAACAACAGACTGGTTCCAAATAGGAAAAGGAGTACATCAAGGCTGTATATTGTCACCCTGCTTATTTAACTTACATGCAGAGTACATCATGAAAAACGCTGGACTGGAAGAAGCACAAACTGGAATCAAGATTGCCGGGAGAAATATCAATAACCTCAGATATGCAGGTGACACCACCCTTATGGCAGAAAGTGAAGAGGAACTAAAAAGCCTCTTGATGAAAGTGAAAGAGGAGAGTGAAAAAGTTGGCTTAAAGCTCAACATTCAGAAAACGAAGATCATGGCATCTGGTCCCATCACTTCATGGGAAATAGATGGGGAAACAGTGGAAACAGTGTCAAGCTTTATTTTGGGGGGCTCTAAAATCACTGCAGATGGTGACTGCAGCCATGAAATTCAAAGACGCTTACTCCTTGGAAGGAAAGTTATGACCAACCTAGATAGCATATTCAAAAGCAGAGACATTACTTTGCCAACAAAGGTCCGTCTAGTCGAGGCTATGGTTTTTCCAGTGTTCATGTATGGATGTGAGAGCTGGACTGTGAAGAAAGCTGAGTGCCAAAGAATTGATGCTTTTGAACTGTGGTGTTGTAGAAGACTCTTGAGAGTCCCTTGGACTGCAAGGAGATCCAAGCAGTCTATCCTAAAGGAGATCAGTCCTGGGTGTTCTTTGGAAGGAATGATGCTAAAGCTGAAACTCCAATACTTTGGCCACCTCATGTGAAGAGTTGACTCATTGGAAAAGACTCTGATGCTGGGAGGGATTGGGGGCGAAGGAGGATGAGATGGCTGGATGGCATCACCGACTTGATGGACATGAGTTTGAGCGAACTCCAGGAGTTGGTGATGGACAGGGAAGCCTGGCGTGCTGCAATTCATGAGGTCGCAAAGAGTTGGACACAACTGAGCAACTGAACTGAACTGATAAATAGTAAAGTTTGATTTTTTCTAAAATTTCCTGATGGTTATTCAATTCAGTTCAGTCACTCAGTCATATCCAAGTCTTTGTGACCCCATGGACTGCAGCATGCCAGGGCTCCCTGTCCATCACCAACTCCTGGAGCTTGATCAAACTCACGTCCATCGAGTCGGTGATGCCATCCAACCATCTCATCCTCTGTCGTCCCCTTCTCTTCCTGCCTTCAGTCTTTCCCAGCATCAGGGTCTTTTTCAATGAGTCAGTTCTCCCCTTAGGTGGCCAAAGTATTGGTTATTATTGAAGGGCATCTTGAAATTATAATAAAAACCTCAAGGGCCTGTCTAACCATGGCATTTGTTATTGATAGGCTGAGATTGGCATGAAACATACACAGAAAGGGTGAAGCTTTGACAACGTCAGGGAGGAAGAAATTTTCCTCTAAAATACGAGGTTCTTCCAGCTTGTCTAAGAGTTAACTTGACTTGCGACTTATTGACAAGATAAAATCAAACAATGGTTTTGTTTCAAAAAGTCAAAAATCAAACAATATGTATACATAGGAGAGACCCTGGGTAACTGAGTAAATCACTAAAATGGCTAAAGCCCTCATGTTCGGCTAAAGATAACAGAGGATCTGGGGAGTGGTTTGGGACTCCGAAGGGGAAGAAGGCAATTCACATGGAGATGGGGAAGCAAATGCTGAGTAGCTAAGTGTTTGCTGGGTCACGCCAGGCAGTGGGCACAGAGCGGGCTCTGGTCTCTCAGAGTGCTCCCCACTATGCCTGACCTATATTTTTTGCAGATTTCTCTGTCTACATTCTTTTAGGCAGTTAGGGGGAAGGTCAGAGTTTCTTTTTGAGTCTTTTGGGCCTTAAAAATAATCAAATTAATTCTTGTGCCAAAGAGACTCATTTTGGGGTGGCAAACCGCACATCAGGGGCTTCCCACCTGTCTGGGCCCAGGGACCGTTTCCGTGGAAGACAATTCTCCCATAGCCTGGGAGGTGGGGGTGGTTTCAGGATGATTCAAGCACATTACATTTATTTCGCACTGTATTTCTATTGTTATGACATCAACTCTACCTCAGATCATCAGGCATTCGATCCCAGAGGCTGGGGACCCCTGTCCTACAGTAGAATCTCTAATATTTCACTTATTTAAAAAAGGAAAGGAAAAAAAACACCTGAAGGTCTGAAGCAAATATCATAATGCTGCTGCTGCTAAGTCGCTTCAGTCGTGTCCGACTCTGTGCGACCCCATAGACGGCAGCCCACCAGGCTCTCCCGTCCCTGGGATTCTCCAGGCAAGAACACTGGAGTGGGTTGCCATTTCCTTCTCCAATGCATGAAAGTGAAAAGTGAAAGGGAAGTCGCTCAGTCGTGTTCGACCCCATGGTCTGCAGCCTACCAGGCTCCTCCATCCATGGGATTTTCCAGGCAAGAGTACTGGAGTGGGGTGCCATTGCCTTCTCCACTAACATGTCTTAAATCTGGATGCACGGATGTATGGTCTTGCTATTTAATTTCTTTCTTTTTATTTCTTATATGTGCTGTATATTGATATTAGTTATTTATAACTGTGAATATTTTATGATTTAAAAATCTCAACTCAAATAAAATGATCTCACGGCAACTTTGTCCCTTGTGATTTCATTTGTTTGATCACATCCCTAATTGATGAAATGAAGACCTTTGGCCTTTGAGGGGCGGATGGTTCAATTCAAATACCACACACACACCCCGCCCCTCCTCCATCCTGGCCACACTCACAGCCTCTCTGTTTAGGAAAGAGTCAGCCTCCTTTAGCTTCCCTGCTTCCGCAGGAGGTCCTCCTTCTGGATCAACAAACCCAGAGATTCCACTTGGCAGATTACCCTCACAGGCCTCTTCCGATGCGCACGGGCTCCCTGTAACAGCAATAAGAGTACCGGTTACCGGGTGACTAAAATGTACGAGTATTGTGTCAAAGGCTTTATGTCTGTCTTTTCAAAAATAAGCTCTGTTGTTGTCTCTTTTTTGAGAACCAAAAGAAAGTTGGGGTGGGGGGAACTTTCCTGGTGTTCCAGAGATTAAGAATCCACCTTCCAATGCAGGGGAGGAGAGTTCGATCCCTGGTCAGAGGACTAAGATCCCACGTGCTGAGGGGCAGCCTGCACACTGCAACAAAGAGCCAGCACAGCCAAAAACGAAAATAGAAGCAAAACACCGCTTTGCATTCAACATCGTGCGTGCGTGCTAAGTCGCTTCAGTCGTGTCGGACTCTTTGCGGCCCTACGGACCATAGCCCACCAGGCTCCTCTGTCCTTGGGAGTCTCCTGGCAAGAATAGTGGCGGTGGGCTGCCATGCCCTCCTCCAGGGGATCTTCCCGACCCAGGGACTGAACTCGCATCTCTTCTGTCGCCCGCGTTGGTAGGCGGGCTCTTTACCACCAGTGCCCACCTCCTTTCTTCTTGACTCAGGCATTGCCACGTGGGCTGGAGAAGAGGCAGCCATCCTCGGACGATGAGGCATCAAGGCTTAGGGGGGAACCCCACCCTGCTGCAGAGAGCAGAAAGGACAGAGGAGGCTTGTGCGGGGCCAAGAGACAGGGCAGGGACCACTGCCTCTGGGCAGCGTTGTTATTTCCTGAATCTTGACGGCAGGGCTAGAGTCGAGCCCAGACCTGTTCAGAGTCCACACCTTTGGCCAGTAGACTGCCCTGCCTCCGGGGAGAAATCTGTTCTTTTTATTCTCAAAGTGCAGATGAAGAAATGGGTTCTGAGTCTCTCTCCCTGCCTGCCTGCCTGCCTGCCTGATGAATTATTCATCCTCTGAGAGCCACAGGAATTTCCTCTGAGAGTCTGGGAAGCTCTCCTCCAGTCTGTGCGGCCCGCGCCGCACCATCACAGAAGGACGTTTATATCCTGACTCCATCGATGCTGGTCATTGAGTGCCTTAAAGGCAGAGACTGGCTTCTGCACATTCACGTTCCCAGTGCCTAGCACAGCACCTGACTCATTCTGGGCGCCTCCTCTTTCCAGAAATGAATATTGATTAGCGCCTGCCTTGCTCAGTCCCCGAGTGGCACACACGGCCAGGAACTCAGGTGAGCCACTCATTCCTGCTGTGTGCACAGGGCAAGGTTTGTGCAAAATGGCTCCCAGCCTTTGCAAACAAACCACAAACCCCCACTCATCTTTACCAGAGAAATCCAGTCCAAATGCTTGCCCGGCCTGAGAATGGAGACGATGGGTGCCCTGAAAGCTCCCTGATAACGACAGTAGAGCAAGCGTGCATGTGTTTGGGCAGGTAGCATGTGCCGGGACTGTGCTCAGAGATAGACTTGGGTTTATTTTTTTGCAAACAAAACAAAACGACTACTTTTCTTTGTTCAGTGAGCTCTGGGTTTGATGTCAGTGAATGTCCAAATCAGAGTTTTCGGGGGAGGTTTGGAGGAGAGAATAGGAAGTCTTAACTCGAAAGTTTTGTCACGTTGCCATCACTGCTAAGACAGCTCCTGGAGGGGCAGCTGAGCTGAGGGTGGCATCTGTCCCTTCCTGGGGGTAAGTGTGGCGCTGACACTTTATGATGCCAGCACGCCACGCTTTGTCAGAATTTCTTTTCAAACAGCATCAGGCAGCGCTCTGTGGTGTGATCTGCACAGTGACATCAGTTCAGTTCAGTCGCTCAGTCGTGTCCGACTCTTTGCAACCCCATGGACTGCAGCACACCAGGCCTCCCTGTCCAACCCCAACTCCCGGAGTTCACTCAAACCCATGTCCATCCAACCATCTCACTTTCTGTCATCCCCTTCTCCTCCCACCTTCCATCTTTCCTGGCATCAGGGTCTTTTCACATCAGTCAGTTCTTCGCATCAGGTGGCCAAAGTATTGGAGTTTCAGCTTCAGCATCGGTCCTTCCAATGAACTCCCAGGGCTGATCTCCTTTAGGATGGACTGGTTGGTTCTCCTTGCAGTCCAAGGGACTCTCAAGAGTCTTCTCCAACACGACAGCTCAAAAGCATCCATTCTTCGGCGCTGAGGTACTGATGAAGTGTCTTGCATCAGCCTTACTTTCCTCTCGGAGTTCGGAAGAAAGGCTGGCAAGGCTCTCTTTCTTCTCCTCCGACCCCAGGAGGAGTCCCTCATTCAAACCCCTGCCGTGCTGTGCGCAGGAAGCTGCGGGTCCTGCAGGGGTGCCAGGGACACCTGTAGGCCCGGTGCTCTGGGTCTCGGGGTCTTTCTGGTCTACGTGCTGGGGTCATCGTCTCCTTTGCTGCTCAGAACCTCCATACGCTAGGGCGTGTGGTGTGGACAAGCCAAGTCTCATGTCGGACAATTTTGCTGAGAGAGCTCATTCTTCAGTAGGTTGATAAGGAGCTTGGGGCCCTCAAGGAGGAAAGGGTCCAGGGCCCTTGAGAAGGACAAAGAGGCCCAGGGCTCTCAGGGGGAAGAAAAGGACAAACGTTTTTTCTCCATTGCTTTCTCTTAGGTGATGTAATAATGTATCTTGCTCGAGAAAGAGTTTCTCCTTAATAAGAACCTTCTGACGAGTCTTGTTATCTGAAGATATTTGTTGCGGGAGTGGGTCTGGTAAGACCTTTCTATTGTCAGTTCTAATCTTGTTAATTTAAGATGCATGATGTGGGTGTCTGGTAAAAGTATATAAGGCCTTGATAAACTAGAGAGTGGGGGCACTCTCCAACCCCCTTCTGATGTCTGTGTCAGAAGCTTTCTCTGTCCCTTTTCATACTTTAATAAAACTCTGCTACACAAAAGCTCTTGAGTGATCAAGCCTGGTCCCTGGTCCTGAAGCTAAATCTTCTTCAGAGATTATGAATCCAACATTCTTCACTGTAAGCTATCATTGCTAAAAGGCAGAGATTACTCACAAACTGCGTTCGCCAAGCCTTTGCTACACAACAAAGATTTTACCTGGTTCTCTGGGGGTTTCAAGAGAAATTCAAGGCTTGGTCTCTGCCCTCAAAGAGCTGACTGAGTGGGTAAAATGAAAACCTATGGGAAACTTACAAAACAGGTGAGTTGAGAGTATGTCTTATACCCAGGTTCAAATGCTGATGAGTAGAAATTAAGGCAGAAAAAGGATGGGAAAAAAAAATCCCATTCTAACCCCACCTCTCTCTCCAGAGGCAAAAAATGAATCTGATCTGATTGTCATGAAATTCAACTTTTGATATTCCAGGCCTTCAAATCACCCACAGTTGCAGGAATCAGCCCTCAAACATCAGAAATGCAAAGACATCGCCTGTTCTGGTTGGAAAGACCCAATATCTTAAGATGGCAATAGTCAGCCAAGTAATCTCAGATTCAGCACAATCCCCGTCACAATCCTAGCTACCCTTTTTGAAGACTGTGACAAGCTGATCCTAAAATTTGAAAGGTGAGGAACCTAAGCCCCTAGAAGACAGTTCAAGTAGGGTCCAAGTGGGAGACCAGCTGGAGCCAAGGGCTAACGAGAAAGGATTCCTCATCTGCTCTGGGATGTCTCAAAACCATCAGCTAGGCAGAACTAAGGCTTTCCTTGCTTGGACCTGGTACTAAAAGCTAGTGAAGTGGTCCAAGGAGCCACTGATCGCCAAGCAAAACAACGGAGAGAGCTCTAGAAGCTCCCGTTGTCTCTACAGGATTGTTGTTCAGTTGCCCAGTCATATCCGACTCTTTGCAGCCCCTTGGACTGCAGCACGCCCTGCCTCCCTGCCTCACCGTCTCCCGGAGTTTGCTCAAGTCCATGTTCATTTCATCAGTGATGCTGTCCAGCCATCTCATCCTCTGACGCCCTCTTCTCCTTCTGCCCTCGATCTTCCCCACAATCAGGGACTTTCCCAGTGAGCCGTCTGTTCGCATCAGGTAACCAAAATACTGGAACTTTAGCTTCAGCATCAGTCCTTCCAATGAAGGACTGATCTACAGAATTCACGTTTGATAAAATCCAACGTGCTCTGATGATAAAAATGCTAACATAAAGAAACAAAAATGCACAAACAAACAAACAAGGAGCAGAAGGGAACTTCCTCAACCTGATAAAGGACATCTGTAAAAGAACAAAGCTAACCATGAGTGACTGCTTCCCCTTTACCCTCAGAAGCAAGAGAAGGATGTTCATTCTGCCGCTTCTATCAGCACAGTGATACAGACTCTCAGTCAGTCAGTTCAGTCGCTCAGTCGGGTCTGACTGTTTGCGACCCCATGAATCGCAGCACGCCAGGCCTCCCTGTCTATTACCAATTCCTGGAGTTCACTCAGATTCATGTCCATCGAGTCAGTGATGCCAGCCAGCCATCTCATCCTCTGTCGTCCCTTTCTCCTCCTGCCCCCAATCCCTCCCAGCATCAAAGTCTTTTCCAATGAGTCAACTCTTTGCATGAGGTGGCCAAAGTACTGGAGTTTCAGCTTCAGCATCAGTCCTTCCAAAGGAATCCCAGGGCTGATCTCCTTCAGAATGGACTGGTTGGATCTCCTTGCAGTCCAAGGGACTCTCAAGAGTCTTCTTCAACACCACAGTTCAAAAGCATCAATTCTTTGGCGCTCAGCCTTCTTCACAGTCCAACTCTCACATCCATACATGACTACTGGAAAAACCATAGCCTTGACTAGATGGACCTTAGTCGGCAAAGTACTGTCTCTGTGAGGACAGTTAGGGAAGGAAAAGATATAAAAGGCATCCATATTAGAAAGGAAGAAGATGCATACGACATGACCTCCTATACAGAAGATCCTAAGGAATCCACTAAAAAAATGATTAGAATTAATAAATAGGTTCAGCAGTCTTGCAGAGCACAGTATCAGTACACAAAAATCAACTGTATTTCTGTACACTAGCAACTCCAAAAAAGAAATTAAGAAAACAATTTCACTTATAATAGCATTGAAAAGAATAACATACTTAGGAATAAGTATATTCCTAAAACAGAAGTGCAAATTTCTTACTCTCCAAACAAAAAAATTCATCGCTAAAAGATCTAAGTAAATGGAAAGACAGCCCATGTTCTTGTTGCAAAGACATAATATTGTTAAGATGGCAAGAGTCCCCAGTCCCAGGCAAGAATACTGGAGTGGGGAGCCATTTCCTACTCCAAGGGATCTCCGCAACCCAGGGATCAAACCCGCGCCCCTGGCTTCTCCTGCTTTAGCAGGCGGATTCTTCACCACCAGCGCCACCTAGGGCTTCCCTGTGGCTCAGCTGGTAAAGAATCCACCTGCAGTGCAGGAGACGTGGGTTCAACCCCTGGGTGGAGAAGGGAATGGCAACCCACTCCAGTGTTCTGGCCTGGAGAATCCCACGGACAGAGGAGCCTGGTGGGCTACAGTCCATGGGGTCGCAAGAGCCAGACACGACGGAAGGACTAAGCAGCAGCAGCAGCAGCGCCACCTAGGAACCCGGGGCCCCAGGGCCATCCACAGATGCAATACACTCCCAGCCCCAGCTACGCTTTCTGTGGATTTTGACAAGCTGGTCTTAAAATTTATGTGGAAAGGTAAGGGACCTAAATTTGCCAAAACAGTAGTGAAAAAGAACAAAACCGGAAGATTCACATTTTTGATTCCAAAACTTACTATAAAGCTACAGTAATCAAGACAGAGGGGTACTGGCATAGAAACCAGTGCAATAGAACTGGGAGGCTAAAAATAAACCCGCACAGGCAAGATCAACTGACTTTAAAGAAGAGTGTAGAGGCAATTCAATGGAGAGGGTAGTCTTTTCAACAAACAGTGCTCGGACAGAGATACTCACATGAAACAAACAGAAAAAAAAAAAAGGTGAAATGGACATCATTAAAATTTAAACTTTTTGCATCAAAGGACATCATCAAGAAAATAAAAAGACAATCCATACAATGGGAGAAAAAATTGCAATCACATATGTGGAAAGGGACTTATATTTTAAATCAATAACTCTTACAACCCAATAATAAAAGGAAATCCAATTTTAAAATGGGCAAAGGATCTGAATAAACAATTCCCACAAGTTGTACAAATGGCCAATAAGCAAAGATGCTTACCATCATTAGCCATTCAGTTCAGTTCAGTTCAGTCGCTCAGTCGTGTCCAACTCTTTGTGACCCCATGAATTGCAGCACGCCAGGCGTCCCTGTCCATCACCAACTCCCGGAATTCACTCAAACTCATGTCCATCAAGTCAGTGATGCCATCGAGCCATTTCATCCTGTCGTCCCCTTCTCCTCCTGTCCCCAATCCCTCCCAGCATCAGAGTCTTTTCCAATGAGTCAACTCTTTGCATGAGGTGGCCAATGTATTGGAGTTTCAACTTCAGCATCATTCCCTCCAAGGAACACCCAGGACTGGTCTCCTTCAGAATGGACTGGTTGGATCTCCTTGCAGTCCAAGGGACTCTCAAGAGTCTTCTCCAACATCACAGTTCAAAAGCATCAATTCTTTGGCACTCAGCTTTCTTCACAGTCCAAACTCACATCCATACATGACTACTGGAAAAACCATAGCCTTGACTAGATGGACCTTTGTTGGCAAAGTAATGTCTCTGCTTTTCAATATGCTATCTAGGTTGGTCATAACTTTCCTTTCAAGGAGTAAGCGTCTTTTAATTTCATGGCGCAATCACCATCTGCAGTGATTTTGGAGCCCCAAAATAAAGTCTGACACTGTTTCCACTGTTTCCCCATCTATTTGCCATGAAGTGATGGGACCAGATGCCATGATCTTCGTTTTCTGAATGTTGAGCTATAAGCTAACTTTTTCACTCTCCTCTTTCACTTTCATCAAGAGGCTCTTTAGTTCCTCTTCACTTTCTGCCATAATGGTGGTGTCATCTGCATATCCGAGGTTATTGATATTTCTCCCGGCAATCTTGATTCCAGCTTGTGCTTCTTCCAGCCCAGCGTTTCTCATGATGTACTCTGCATATCAGTTAAATAAGCAGGGTGACAACATACAGCCTTGACAGATTCCTTTTCCTATTTGGAACCAGTCTGTTGTTCCATGTCCAGTTCTAACTGTTGCTTCCTGACCTGCATATAGGTTTCTCAAGAGGCAGGCCAGGTGGTCTGGTATTCCCATCTCTTTCAGAATTTTCCACAGTTTATTGTGATCCACACAGTCAAAGGCTTTGGCATAGTCAATAAAGCAGAAATAGATGTTTTTCTGGAACCCTCTTGCTTTTTCCAGCAGATGATCCAGCAGATGCTGGCAATTTGATCTCTGGTTCCTCTGCCTTTTCTAAAACCAGCTTGAGCATCTGGAAGTTCACAGTTCATGTATTGCTGAAGCCTGGCTTGGAGAATTTTGAGCATTACTTTACTAGCATGTGAGATGAGTGCAACTGTGCGGTAGTTTGAGCATTCTTTGGCTTTGCCTTTCTTTGGGATTGGAATGAAAACGGACCTTTTCCAGTCCTGTGGCCACTGCTGAGTTTTCCAAATTTGCTGGCATATTGAGTGCAGCACTTTCACAGCATCATCTTTCAGGATTTGAAACAGCTCAACTGGAATTCCATCACCTCCACTAGCTTTGTTCATAGTGATGCTTTCTAAGGCCCACTTGACTTCACATTCCAGGATGTCTGGCTTTAGGTGAGTGATCACACCATCGTGATTATCTGGGTCGTGAAGATCTTTTTTGTACAGTTCTTCTGTGTATTCTTGCCACCTCTTCTTAATATCTTCTGCTTCTGTTAGGTACATACCATTTCTGTCCTTTATCGAGTCCATCTTTGCATGAAATGTTCCCTTGGTATCTGTAATTTTCTTAAAGAGATCTCTAGTCTTTCCCATTCTGTTGTTTTCCTCTATTTTTTTGCATTGATTGCTGAGGAAGGCTTTCTTATCTCTTCTTGCTATTCTTTGGAACTCTGCATTCAGATGCTTATATCTTTCCTTTTCTCCTTTGCTTTTCACTTCTCTTCTCTTCACAGCTATTTGTAAGGCCTCCTCATGCAGCTATTTTGCTTTTTTGCATTTCTTTTCCACGGGGATGGTCTTGATCCCTATCTCCTGTACAGTGTCACGAACCTCATTCCATAGTTCATCAGGCACTCTATCTATCAGATCTAGTCCCTTAAATTTATTTCTCACTTCCACTGTATAATCATAAGGGATTTGATTTAGGTCATACCTGAATGGTCTAGTGGTTTTCCCCACTTTCTTCAATTTGAGTCTGAATTTGGCAATAAAGAGTTCACGAGCTGAGCCACAGTCAGCTCCTGGTCTTGTTTTTGTTGACTATATAGAGCTTCTCCATCTTTGGCTGCAAAGAATATAATCAGTGTTGACCATCTGGTGATGTCCATGTGTAGAGTCTTCTCTTGTGTTGTTGGAAGAGGGTGTTTGCTATGACCAGTGCGTTCTCTTGGCAAAACCCTGTTAGTCTTTGCCCTGCTTCATTCTGTATTCCAAGGCCAAATTTGCCTGTTACTCCAGGTGTTTCCTGACTTCCTACTTTTGCATTCCAGTCCCCTATAATGAAAAGGACATCTTTTTTGGGTGTTAGTTCTAAAAGGTCTTGTAGGTCTTCATAGAACCGTTCAACTTCAGCTTCTTCAGTGTTACTGGTTGGGGCATAGACTTGGATAACTGTGATATTGAATGGTTTTCCTTGGAAATGAACAGAGATCATTCTGTCGTTTTTGAGATTGCATCCAAGTACTGCATTTTGGACTCTTTTGTCGACCATGATGGCTACTCCATTTCTTCTAAGGGATTCTTGCCCACAGTAGTAGATATAATGGTCATTTGAGTTAAATTCACCCATTCCAGTCCATTTTAGTTCGCTGATTCCTAGAATGTTGACGTTTACCCTTGCCATCTCTTGTTTGACCACTTCCAATTTGCCTTGATTCATGGACCTAACATTCCAGGTTCCTATGCAATATTGCTCTTTACAGCATCGGACCTTGCTTCTATCACCAGTCACATGCACAGCTGGGTATCTTTTTTCTTTGGCTCCATCCCTTCATTCTTTCTGGAATTATTTCTCCACTGATCTCCGGTACCACATTGGGCACCTACCGACCCGGGGAGTTCCTATTTCAGTATCCTATCATTTTGCCTTTTCATACTGTTCATGGAGTTCTCAAGGCAAGAATACTGAAGTGGTTTGCCATTCCCTTCTCCAGTGGACCACATTGTGTCAGACCTCTCCACCATGACCCGCCCGTCTTGGGTGGCCCCATGGGCATGGCTGAGTTTCATTGAGTTAGACAAGGCTGTGGACCATGTGATTAGATTGACTAGTTTTCTGTGATTATGGTTTCAGGGTGTCTGCCCTCTGATGCCCTCTTGCAACACCCACCGTCTTACTTGGGTTTCTCTTACCCTGGACGTGGAGTATCTCTTCACGGCTGCTCCAGCAAAGCGCAGCTGCTGCTCCTTACCTTGGACGAGGGGTATCTCCTCACCACCGCCCCTCCTGACATTGAACGTGGAGTAGCTCCTCTCGGCCTTACTGCGCCCGCGCAGCCGCTGCTCCTTGGACGTGGGATTGTTCCTCTTAGCCGCCACCCCTGACCTTGGGTGTCGTTAGGGAAATGCAAATCGAAACCACTATGAGATACCACTTCACACTCACTGGGCTGGCTAGAATAAAAAAGACAGATAATAACAAGTCTTGGCAAAGATGTGGAGAAACTGGAGTCTTCATACATTGCTCGTGGGAAGACAAAATGTTGCAGCCCCTTTGGAAGACAGTCTGGAAACTCACAGGAGTTACCTTATGACTGAATCAGCAAGGCCAGTTCTACCTAGGTACTCAAGAGAAATGAAAACACACGTCTGCATAAAAAGTTACACATGAATGTTCACAGCAATATTAATCCTATAAAACCCCCAAAATAGAAGTAAGCATCAACTGCTGAGTGGATATATAACACCTAGTATATTCATATAAGGGGGCATCACTGGGCAATGGAAAGAAGTGAAGGGCTGAGACACGCTACAACCCAGACGAACCTTGAAGTCATCTGCTAAGTGAACAAAGTCAGTTATAAAGGGCCGCTTCATGACTCCATTTACAGTTCCAGAACAGGCAAATCTTTAGAGACAGAGAGATGAGGGAACGAGAGCTGAAGAGCATAGTTCTTTGGGGGTGATAAAAAGTTCTTTTTGTAGTGATGGTTGCATAATCTGTGACTATACTAAGAACCACTGAACTGTTTGATTTAAATTGGTGAACTGTAGTGGCTCAGTGGTAAAGAACCTGTCTGCAATGCAGGAGACGCGGGTTCCATCCCTGGTCAGAAAGATTCCCTGGAGGAGGGCATGGCAACCCACTCCAGTATTCTTGCCTGGAGAATCCCCATGGAGGAGCCTGGTGGGCTACAGCCTGGGGTCGCAAAGAGTTGGACACGACTGAGAAACGAAAGAAGTATAATAGCAAATTAAGTATCACAGTAATCAGAAGACGCAGTATGATTTCAGAAATGTGCAAAGTGCCATCTTTGAATTGAGAAAAGTTAGTTTTATACTCATTTTGTAGCTGAGGAAATTGTGTTAGAGAGTTTCAGAACTTGCTTGTGGTTATCTAGTTGGTAAATATAGAAACCGGGACTTGGGTGAGTGAGTTCTTCACCTCAGATTTAGTCTAAAGAAACTGCACAGTGTTTATCTTTTTCAACATTTGGTGGAGTGCCATTTCGGATATGGACGGTTGATACAGGGAGTGAGGAGATGCTGTCTCCCTTCGGCACCTGGCCACACCTCTGCCCGCCTTGGCACTGTGTCCAGGGTGGGCACAAAATGAGGTGATGAGAGGTCGCATCCCAGTGAGGTGTGTGCTCAGATGACTCGTGCCAGGCCTCGGGGGCCTGGGAAGCTCTGAGCCCACCCCCAGGCCTGGGGCCGGGCGGGTTTGCCTCCCCGGGCTGCGGCTTTCCTCCTGACTCGCTTCCCCAGCCCCTCGGCCCGTCAGCCAGGCTGGTTTCTGCTCCTCGTGAGTGTCTTTTGTGTTTGCTTCCCCTCTGACTGCGGGTTCGATATGTTCCAGTGGTTCACTGTGTGAGCAGAAAACGGCGGGTTCTGTTTGAGTTGCAGCAAGACTGTTGGTTCAGTATCATAGTCAAGAGGCCCTGGGTTTCTAATAGACTTTTCTCTTTTTAATTTAAAGAGGTTCTCAATGTACCACCAAGGGTAATTAAACCATGTGCTGCCTTGTCTGTTAACTTTATGTTTTACAAACTAGAAACCCAGGCGCTACAGGCCACGTGCCTTGTTGTGGGGAACATGCAGCCACGTGCTCTCGAGAGTCTGCACTGTTAATCCTGCAGAGCTACGCTCTGTAGATTCTGGTGGCTCCCAGTCTTCCACCTCCTTCTACCCTGTGACTGTGAGGTCAGGGCCATCCCCAAGCAGGGTACCTGCTTGAGAAGCACCATCGATGGCATTCTCATTTTTCATTCCGATTCTCACTTCAATCCTGTGCTTACGATGCTGTTCCTGTCTCTCAGATGAGGAAACTGAGGTTCAGAGTGCTCCCGTGGCTTGTCCAAGGTGGTATAAGCAGGGGTTGAATCCTGTGGAGGGTAGCCTCCAGGCTGAGACTCTTTTCCTGGATCCCTGTCCAGCTTTGGTTTGTGGCCAAGACGCATTACTGATGTTCCCCTACTCCCATCCTCAGCGGCCCCCTTCCTCCCCATTTGTCACCTGGTGAAAATAACTGGTGTTGGAGAAGACTCCTGAGAGTCCCCTGGACTGAAAGGAGGGCCAACCAGTCCATTCTGAGGGAGATCAGCCCTGGGTGTTCTTTGGAAGGAATGATGCTAAAGCTGAAACTCCAGTACTTTGGCCACCTCATGGGAAGAGTTGACTCGTTGGAAAAGACTCTGATGCTGGGAGGGATTGGGGGCAGGAGGAGAAGGGGACAACAGAGGATGAGATGGCTGGATGGCATCACTGACTCAATGGACGTGAGTCTGAGTGAACTCCGGGAGTTGGTGACGGACAGGGAGGCCTGGCGTGCTGCAATTCATGGGGTCGCAAAGAGTCGGACACGACTGAGTGACTGAACTGAACTGAACTGAACTGAAAATAATTTGGCTGCAAAGGACACTAGAGAAAGGAGACAAGAACAGCAACGCAGGCCTGTGAGGCGTGTGGGGACGAGAAAGGCACAACCTTGGCCTTGGTGATGGGGGTGTGGGAGTTGGGGGGGCAAGACCAAAATGTGCAAGTGCCGCGGGCAGGCTGAAACAATTGCCAAAGCTCCCGCACTCATGGTCTCGCTCTCTTTTTCATTAACTGTCTTTTTTTTTTTAATTGAAAAGTAATAAAAGTTCATGGTTAAAAAAATTCAAATCTACTTCTACTTCATACCTCCAACCTCCCAGTCACCCTCCAAGGAAGGACAAACTGTCTTCTTTCTCCTTCAGGGATATTCAGATATTCTAGAGACACACACACACATTTCTCTCTTTCATTTTCACAGATAGGAACACAACCCGCACAATGTCTTGTACCTGATTTTGTCCTCCTGCAGACTCTTCCGCACCAGCTCACATAGGTCTGTCTCATCCTCTTCCTTCTCTCTCACGACTCACAGATTCCATGCTAAGGGTGGTCCTTCATTTATCCAGCGAGGCCCTATTGCTGGGGTCACTTGGGGCTAACGCTGTTATACACAATGCCGGGGAAAGCATCCCTGCCCATTCATTTCCAAGTATATCTGTACAGTGAATTCCTAGAGGCTGAACCCACGCAGGAAGTGCTGAGCCCATGAGAAAGAATGTTTCACTCTGTATCAGAGACTCCGAGCTGTCTTGCATCAATCTGAACTCCTGCTTCCAGGGAGGAGCACCTGCTCCCTCTCAGTGTGACCTAAATTTTCAGTCTATATTAGAAGGCGCCATAGGCTGAATCCTGACGCCTAAATATATAATCCCTGGATCCTGCACATGTTATATAATGTGAAATAACCATCTTCGCAGGTGTGACTAAGCTAGAAACTTTGAGAGGGAGAAATTAGCCTGCAAATTACCCAAGTGGGCCCAGTGTCCTTATAAGAGGGAGAGGGACATCTGATCTCAGACAGAACGGAAGAAGACCCTGCGCTGGAAGCAGAAGGAAGCAGCAGGGATATTACACGCTGGCTTTGAAGATGAAGGAAGGGGCGAAGAACCCATGAACGCAGCTGGAGAATTGGGAAGTGCACCAACTGTCTTCCCCAGAACCTGTAGAAGGAAGCACTCCGAAACACCTTGATTTTAGCCCAGTAAAACCTTTTTGGATTTCTGGCCTCTTAAACGGTAAGAGAATAAATTTCTGTTGCGTGAAGCCGCTTAGTTTGGGGTTATTTGTTACGGCGGCCGTAGATCGCTAATACCAGGGAGGAGGCTGAGTGTGCCTGTGGGGGTTTGGCGGAGCGCTGCCATCTCCCGTCACCTCCACGCCGGGCTCAGTCAACCAAAGCCTCTCCCCTTAGCCTGGGCCGGTGCCTCTCACCCCGCAGAGCAAGGTCTTGCTTACCAGCCCCACACTCGGGAAAGGGGCTTAAGCAAACAGCTGTCAAGCACCATGTGAAAATATTTCCTTCAGCCACCCACACATCTCACTGACAAGATATGGACAAATAACATTTTCTTCGACTTCGTGTGTTTCCAATGCTGTTTGATTACCCCTGTAGATTACCCAGAGGGGACATCACTTGTTCATAAATGTGGAAGTTTTTCAGCAGTAGCTTTGTGACTTCTTGCCGCAAAGCATTGCGATGGTGGGAGGGGTCCAATTCAACGTCATGTCAGGACCCCATGGCCAACTGATTTCTGGAAGGCGAGCGGTCCCTTTCAGATGGGGCTCTCTTGGCCTCTGGAGGGAAGAAAGCAGTGTTCATAGCGATTTCTATCTGGGAAGAGGGGTGAATTGGGAGGAATTATCTGAAATTTGATCCATGCGTTCACAGGTTCAAATCTGGCTGTGAGGTCCTTGAGAAAAGGGAAGGAAGAAAACTGCTGAGCAAATAAACTCCATCTCATATAAAGCCTTTTGAGGCAAATGAGTTACGGAAGCTGCCTGTAATTTGCACATAGATGCTTGATTAAAGCCCACCTTGACCATTTTTAGATGCCGGGAATATCTCTCCGCCTTACCCCTCCTCTGAAGCAGTCTCCTGCTTCTGGAGCACCAATCTCTGCTCAGCACCAAGCCCGTGAGACTTGCAGGGGGGTCTGCTCCCTAAACCACCTGTTAGAGTAATCCAAGCTTCCTCGACCTCCCCCTCCAGGTCAGGCCACACAGCAGGCTGACAGTCTAATTATTCCAGCCATCAGAGGCGTCTTCTGTGTCTCTAACCTACCTTGACAAGACGGTGGTTTGTCACTTGAGGCCTCTTTAATTGGCTGCGTGATTGACACAAGTGTAGGGGGCTCTTTATTTTAAGGATTGAGGAGAGCTTTTGCCTTCAAAATTAGCTCACTTACATGATGCCAAAGACCTAGTTTGCACCCTCCAGAGGCTAGAATCTGAGTCTTGCCGTCGCCCGGCCTCTAGGTAACTAGCAAGAATGACTAGAAGAGACACCCAAGCAGTTTTCTGTTTATTGTTTACCTTTCACCGAAGGGCTCCTCAGCCCTAGGCTGACCTGCCATCCCCTTTCAATAGCATTATGAAACAGGCTGCTACAATCTTAATGTAGGTGGCACCTCAACAAATGCACGATGTTTTGGTTGCAAGTGACAGAAATTATTATTATTATTTTTAAATCAGAGTTCATATAAATTAGAAGTCCAACAGCTGAGCTTTGCCTGCGTTTGGGCGCTTAAACAGTATGGACAGGGCTCTGTTACTATCTTTGCAACTCTCAGTTCTACCTTCCTGCTGGGGGAATCTTCTCCTCACATAGTAGGAGAGATGACCTGCAGCCGTGCCTTGCCGGATGTGAATGGTCCTCTCTCCCAGAGAATAAGCACGCCTCACAGAGCCCATGTTAGCATTGATGGAGGGCTCTGACTGGTCCAGCCTGCGGCACACGCTCTCCTCCTAGATCAATCACTGAACACAGGAAAATGAAGCTCTGTGATTGGCCAAGCACCAGTCATGTGACCAGGAGGATGCCCAATGGGCTGTGCCTGGCAGAACCTCCTGGAATAGGGAAAGTTCCCTTCCTCGATGGCAGAGGGGGCCAGCCAGAGTGAGAGAACAAATCTTGCACAGACTGTAGAATTGAAACTTTCAAATCCAGTGCCCTGGTAAGTTCTGTGTCTCCACTATTTCCTCTGACTAGCCTCTCCTTGTCCAACAGGATAGCCTGTCAGGAAAACCAGCCTGGAGTTGTCAGGAGGGAGGGTTCTGAATGGTCAGAAAGCTGGTTGGGTTTCTCCACCCTCAGGAGGCTGTGCTAGTAAATGGGACTGGCTCGCTCTGCCTCTGGTCACAGAGACTTAATCGATCAGAAGCGATTCTTGCCTCCTCCAGAGGATGGCAAGAATCAGGGGGATGGCAAATGATGGCAAAGGATGGCAAAGCAGGGGGCTCCTTGGACGGGTGTTGATAAACCCAGGAAGGAAGGAGCAGTCACGCTGACAGTTCCCTCACAGACCTGCACCCCTGCCAGGCCCGCTTTCCCTATACCCTTGTCTTCCTTGGCAGGTTGGCTGGCACTGGCCCAACCTCAGCTAGAACATCTGTTCTAAGGCTGGGAAACTTGGATGTTTTCTCTGGTCTGGCCTCTTGTAGGTTTCAAAGATAGCCTTGCCTCATTGGACTTTCTTTGACTGTTTCATGGGTTTTTAAGCACAAGTCCTGATGTGATCATCGCCTGCTGCAGTTCTAAAAACTTTAAAGAACCTTTGGTTATCTATCATTTAAGGCTTCTTAGTGTGTCTTATCTGTGAGATTAAAAAGACGCTTGCTCCTGGGACGAAAAGCTATGACCAACCTAGAGAGCATAGTAAAAAGCAGAGACATTACTTTGCCAACAAAGGTCCGTCTAGTCAAGGCTATGGTTTTTCCTGTGGTCATGTATGGATGTGAGAGTTGGACTGTGAAGAAAGCTGAGCACCGAAGAATTGATGCATTTGAACTGTGGTGTTGGAGAAGACTCTTGAGAGTCCTTTGGACTGCAAGGAGATCCAACCAGTCCATTCTAAAGGAGATCAACCCTGGGATTTCTTTGGAAGGAATGATGCTAAAGCTGAAGCTCCAGTACTTTGGCCACCTCATGAGAAGAGTTGACTCATTGGAAAAGACTCTGATGCTGGGAGGGATTGGGGGCAGGAGGAGAAGGGGACGACAGAGGATGAGATGGCTGGATGGCATCCCTGACTCGATGGACATGAGTCTGAGTGAACTCCAGGAGTTGGTGATGGACAGGGAGGCCTGGCGTGCTGCAATTCACGGGGTGGCAAAGAGTCAGACACGACTGAGCAACTGAACTGAACTGAACTGAACTGAAGAATGTACATGCTCAAGTGAGCATGGGAGATGCCTTGTAGATCTAGAATGCATATTAGCGCATTAAAGTTTCTGAGAAATCCTGTGATAAAGAAGGCCATTTAATTTTGTTGAACAAGCTCATTTACTCAGGAGAGGGCCTTTTTGCCTCAGCACACTGTTAACTTGCCCAGGAAGGTTTTCCCTAAACACCCTTGGAAAGCTTGGTCTTAAAGAAAAGTGAGGCTGAAATGTACACGCAGCTGGAATAAGCATTACTCTTGATCTAACAAAGCTCACCTTTATTTTTTGTCTCCCACATTCCTGATGCTTTATTCAGTGGAGGTAAGTTCTCCGACCTACTCTAGCAGGTCATTTGACTTTTCTGCTCACTTTGGAATAATAAAGTACTACAATAAATCTCAAACAGACTCCAAGTTCAGGAATTTGAATGCTCTAAGACACTCAACTTGACTTCGATCTTGACTTAGCTCAAGCCTGCCATGGGAACGTGGGGTCACTGCTGGCTCCTCCCTCTGGCTCTCTGTGTTCCTCCTCGCCCACTCTTTCCATTTATCTATTTGTTTTTCCTTTTGGCGGTGCAGGGCTGAGTCTTCACTGCATCCCTCAGGCTTTCTCTTGCTGTGGAGCATGGGCTCTGGAGCTTGCAGGCTGTCTCTTTGTGGCACAGGAGCTGAGTTACCCTGTGGCACGTGGGATCTTGGTTCCCTGATTCAGGGATTGAAACTGTCCACTGCATCGGAAGGCGGATTCCTAACTACAGGACCACAGGGAGGTCCATCCTCCTCAGCGACTCTTTACTGCAGTTTGAACTTTTCCTCGGGGGAGGGAGGAGACTCATGAGAGAGGGCAGCCCACACTCTCCTCTGCGACTCTGCTTGTTCTAAGCTCACTCTGCTCACTGCACAACAGGCCAATCAATCGGAGAGACGAGGCATTGAGGCAAGGAATAAGATTTTATTAGAAAGCCAGCAGACCAAGAAGATGGCAGACTAATGTCTCAAAATAACCATCTTATGGAGTCTGGATACCAGGTTCTTGTATAGAACAGGATGGGAGGGAAGTGAGGAAATAAAGTAAAAAGGCCATTAATCTGATAAATATCCCCTAGAATGGCAAGCCTCAGGCAGAGGATGTGTTAATTTCTTCCTTCCTGCCATCCACAGGTGAACAGTGTCCTGAACAAAGGCACTTTAGTTTAACAGTCAGGCAGAGGGCAAGGTTCTCTGAGGCAGGCGGTTATGAATGATTCTAATAACAAAATCAATGAAAAGCAAGTCAGAGTTCCAACATGTTTGCTGGCTCAGTGGTAAAGCATCCATCTGCAATGCAGGGAACACAAGTTTGATTCCTGGGTCAGGAAGATCCCCTGGAGGAGGGCGTGGCAACCCACTCTAGTATTCTTGCCTGGAGAATCCCATGGACAGAGGAGTCTGCTGGGCTAGAGCGCTTGGGGTCGAAAAGGAGTTGGACACAAGTTAGTGACTAAACCACCGCCACCATAATCAGAATTGGCTCTTCCCTGCAAGATGCTCTCTCTGGGCTTGGGGATGGTCAGGGCTGGCTCTTATTGGCAGGCATTGTTCTGGAGAAGCTCTGCTGAGCCCTGTCCCCTGTATCCTGTTGGCTCAGGCTGGAGCATCTCTGTTCTAAGGGGACCCTCCTCAGCCCATAGGTATGCAGCAGGCAGTTCCATCTTGTACCTTCTCTTCAGAAGACAGTAGAGCTTCTGAGACCAACTGATCCACTCTCCTTTACAGATGCAGCCTCTGAGGGCCCTGACCCTGTGCTCTGACGTTACTGTGACTTTCTGGCTCAGCCACCTCTAGTTGGGGGGGAAACGCTTCCTCAACCCTGCTCTGACCATCCCTGTAGGAGCAGCAAAGCCCATGTGTCAGCCTTGCCCTGGGGCCCCACCAGAGCAGTTAGTCAGCATTCCGTCTGCCCAGTACTCCCTGGGAGGCACAAACACCTCATCTTCCATCCAAGTCGATGTAAGATTCCTCAGTCACATGTCAGGCCCCATTCCTCTGAGGCTTCAGCATTTCAAAGCTCTGGACTTGGAATCAGAAGCTGGTACCTGTATCCCTACCTCTAGAGGCTCAGCGAGGTCACAAAGAAGTCCTCTCACTTCAGTTCGAATTCTTGGTCTGCCAAGGGATCCAGGAACAGAATATTGTGGTAGGTTATCACATCTGCATATGGAAAGTATCATTCTCATGGTCCCTTTGGGATCTTGACCTTGTCACATGGGTTCACCAGTTGAAACTCATGCTGGAATAGTGTTTTTCTAACATTCAGTCACAGAGGGTAAACCTCTAGCATTGCCTAACATATGATAGGTGCTCAGAATGTGACCTTTGTTTTGTGTTCTCTCTTCTTCTAAATCAAAGCCTCCCTATTTTTCTGAAGCCAGTTACAATAATTCTCCTCTGCAAGTCCTCTAAACAATGTAAAGAAATAAAGGAAAACAATAGAATGGGAAAGACTAGAGATCACTTCAAGAAAATCAGAGATACCAAGGGAACATTTCATGCAAAGATGGCCTCAATAAAGGACAGAAATGGTATGGACCTAACAGAAGCAGAAGAGATTAAAAAGAGGTGGCAAGAATATACAGAAGTGTACAAAATATATGTTAATGACCTGGATAACCACAATGGTGTGATCACTCACCTAGAGCCAGACATCCTGGAATGTGAAGTCAAGTGGGCCTTAGGAAGCATCATGACTAAGCTAGTGGAGGTGATGGAATTCCAGTTGAGCTGTTTCAAGTCCTGAAAGATGATGCTGTGAAAGTGCTGCACTCAATATGCCAGCAAATTTGGAAAACTCAGCAGTGGCCACAGGACTGGAAGAGGTCAGTTTTCATTCCAATCCCAAAGAAAGGCAATGCCAAAGAATGTTCAACTACTACACAATTGCCCTCATTTCACATATTAGCAAGGTAATGCTCAAAATCCTTCAAGCTAGGCTTCAGTAGCATCTGAACTGAGAACTTCCAGATGTACAAACTGGATTTAGAAAAGGCGAAAGAACCAGAGATCAAATTGCCAACATCCATTGGATCATAGAAAACGCAAAGGAACTTAAAAAAAAATCTACTTCTGCTTCACTGGCTATGCTAAAGGTTTTGACTGTAGATCACAACAAAATGTGGAAAATTCTTCGAGAGATGGGAATACCAGACCACCTTATTTGTCCCCTGAGAAACCCGTATGCAGGTCAAGAAGCAGCAGTTGGAACCAGACATGGAATAATGGACTGGTTCCAAATTGGGAAACGAGTATGTCAAGGCTGTATATTTTCACCCTGCTTATTTAATGTATATGCAGAGTACATCATGTGAAATGCTGGGCTGGATGAAGCACAAGCTGGAATCAAGATTGCTGGGAGAAGTATCAATAACCTCAGATATGCAGATGACACCACCCTTATGGCAGAAAGTGAAGAGGAACTAAAAGCCTCTCAATGAAAGTGAAAGAGAGTGAAAAAGTTGGCTTCAAGCTCAACATTCAGAAAACAAAGATCATGACATCTGGCCCCATCACTTTATGGCAAATATAGGGAGGAATAGTGACAGGTTTATTTTCTTGGGCTCCAAAATCACTGCAGACGGTGACTGCAGCCATGAATTAAAAGACGCTTGCTCCTTGGAAGGAAAGCTATGACAAACCTAGATGTTGTATTAAAAAGCAGAGACATCACTTTGGTGACCACAATCCATGACTATAAGGTTCGTATAGTCAAAGCTATGGTTTTTCCAGTAGTCTTGTATGGATGCGAGAGTTGGACCATAAAGAAGGCTGAGTGCTGAAGAAATGATGTTTTCAAATTGTGGTGCTGGAGAAGACTCTTGAGAGTCCCTTGGACAGCAAGATCAAACCAGTCAATCCTAAAGGAAATCAACCCTGAATATTCATTGGAAGGACTGATGTTGAAGCTCTAATACTTTGGCCACCTGATGCGAAAAACCAACTCAGTGGAAAAGACCCTGATGCTGGGAAAGATTGAAGGTAGGAGAGGGGGATGACAGAGGATGGCACGGTTGGATGGCGTCACCGACTTAATGGACATGAGTTTGGGTAAACTCTGGGAGTTGGTGATGGACAGGGAGGCCTGGCCTGCTGCAGTTCATGGGGTTGCAAAGAGTCGGAGACAACTTAGCAGCTGAACAACACCAACAAGTCTTCCAAACCAGTCACCCAAGAGTGATTATAGTTAATGGAGTCTCAAATCCCTATTACCAGCAGGCAGCTGTGATACGTGGCTTAGGTATTGGCTAACCTCTTGAGTAACACAGTTTGTAAAATTCCCTACTTGGGCTGGTCTTTTTCCCCCCAACTCTGTTTAGATAGAGTTGGCGTTTAACATTGTGGAAACTTAAGCTGTACAACGCGTTGAGTTGATACAATCATATATCGCAAAAGAGCTAGGACAGCAGTGGCACCTAACACCTCTCTCTCCTCACCCAATTATGTCTTTTTTGTGGCAAGAATATTTAAATCTTAGTTTTTATGTATATAATACAGTATCTTTAGCTATAATCACCATGATGCATGTTAGATCCCCAGAACTTACTGAGTTTTTAACGGCAGTTGAACACTTTGACCCATCCACCCCCAGCCCCCGGTAACCACTACTATACTTTCTGTCTCTCTGAGTTCAGCTTTTTTGGCTTCCATATATAAGTGAGGTCGTACAGTATTTGTCTTTCTCTGGCTTTTTTCACTTAACGTAGCGTGGGGAGGTCTTTTGGGGGCTAGGCCAGGTCTTAGCTTCAGCACCCGGGATCCTCACTGCATTCTGCGGGGTCTTCTGTGCGGTGAGTGGACTTTCGGGCAGTTGTGGTATCTGGTCTCAGGAGCTGCAGTATGGAGGCTGTTGAGCTGTGGCCCACGGGCTCAGGCGTTGCAGTGCGTAAGCTTAGCCGCTCCACAGCATGTGGGATCTTAGTTCCCCGATCAGGGATGGAACTTCTGTCCCCTGCATTGCAAGGCAGACTTACTGCACCACCAGGGAAGTCCCTAAATGTTCTTTTAATAAATGAACAAGCTGATTATATAAAGCAAAGAGAGAAGGTGAAGAGAAACGAAGGTATGCATGCAGGCCCAAAATTACTGTAATAAAGGTGTGTGCTGGCATTTCCTAGAAAAAGCTCAGGTTCTAGAGTTATACTGACTCTACCATTAATGACCCTATGACCTTGGGAAATTTTTTATATTAGTTAACATACCATTTTAACTAATATGGCAAAGAGTCGCAGTAGCAACAAATTAAATTTGTTTGTCTCACTTAAAAGCCCAGAAAGGTAACCTGGGGCTGGTGAGGTGGCTCTGCGATCATCAGGGACCCAGGCTGCTCCTGTCTCATGCCCTGCCATCCTTCAGTGGGGCTTCCAACTTGTGACTCAGAAAAGTGTTTGGCTTCTCTTCTGTCTACACTCAGGCTGACAGAGAAGGGGATGCGTGAAGAGGAAGACCAGCCCCTCCTTTAAGGGCTAGGGGCCCAGAAGTTGCACTCAACACCCCCATTCACACCCCATTGAGTAGAACTTAGCCATATGGCTACATGTGACTGCAAAGGAGTCTGGGAAATTCATTTTGGGCTGGAGAGTAATATTCTAAGCCAAGAAATCCTATCAGCCTAGAAGGAAACATGCACAAATAGTCTCTGCTTTATTCTTTTTTTATTATTAATTTTAAGATGGATTGGTTTGTTTGGCTGGCTGCACTCGGGCTTTCTCTCATTGCAGCGAGTGGGGGCTACTCTTCGCTGGGTGCACGGGCTTCTCATTGCAATGGTTTCGTTTGTTGTGAAGCTTAAACTCTAGATATGCTGGCTCAATTCTCAAGCTCTAGAGTGCTGCTCAGTGATCGTGGGGCACAGGCTTAGATATCTCATGGCATATGGGATCTTTCTTGACCACGGATCAAACCCATGTCCCCTGCATTGGCAGGCAGATTCTTAACCACTAGACCACCAGGAAAGCCCTCTGCCTTGTTTACTTATTTGTTTATTTTTGCCACCATTCCACTCCCAGTCCTCCACCCTATCCTGTTCTTCATTTATAAAACATGTGCCTCACTGTGTTACAATCAAATGAGATGAGTTATTTGGAAGTATCTTGTAATCCCCAAAGTTCCATCCAAACACAAGTTAACTGATGGTAAATGAGTAAAGAATACCAACAAAGGAATCATAGGACAAGGGGAGACTCATTCTAGGTGAAATGATAGAGCAGTTTATGGAGTGGGTAGATTTAAGTTGCACATTGAAATATTGACAGGTACTTTTAAGGAGGAAAACAAAGGAGGTTGTGGGGGAAGTGTAGAAAACATCCCAGGTGATGGGCAAAGTAAGATAAAGGCGGTGGGTGAGAATTTGCATTCATGTTTGAGATGCTTCATGGGGTACAGTTTGGGGAGTGCAAGGGCAAGAAAAGGAATTGGACCAGAGCAGGCAGAACCCTTTTGGTGAACTCTGGGAGCTGGTGATGGACAGGGAGGCCTGGCGTGCTGCAATTCATGGGGTCGCAAAGAGTCGGACACGACTGAGCGACTGAACTGAACTAAACTGAGGCAGAACCCCGATGCCATGCAGCAGTTGGAGGTCTCTGGGTGGGAAGTGGGAAGTGGGGAAGCTAGTGCCCGCCTCTGCTAAGGGTTGGATGTGATTTTCTTCATGGAGGGCCCGTGCCTGGAGGAGGATGGCCTTGGAGACTGGGAGGCCACTTAGGAGGCTGGAATGAGAGTCCCCGTGAGATGGGAAGGGGCCTGAACCAGAGCCATGAGAATGGAAAGGTGGGGATGGGAACCATTCCACAGGGAGCGGAATGGATGGAGTGAAGACTAGGTACCGAACGGGGTTTTACCAGTGACCACTGACCAAGAGGGAGACCCCAGAGAGCAGGGCAAACTCAGGAGGAAGACAGTAAATTCAGAGCCTGCAGATGTGAGTCTGAGCACCTCCCAGCAATGGGAAATTTGAAGTGTGCTGATAAAATTGATGTCAGAGAACTAAAGAATTTACCAAAATGATAAAGATGCTTAATCAAATGTACTGTTGCCTCTTAGAGGATGATCTAATGTCTAAAATTTCAGACAGCCTAATTAAAATTCAGTCTTAGGGAATAACTTCTTCTCCCTTTCTGGAGCCTGAGCTGTTGTAACTCACTCTTTACACACAGCAAGCTGGGGCTGTGTCTCACTTGATACACAAAAGGCATTTCCAGAAGCCCTGCAGGGTTAGGGGTGCCTCTCACCAGAGGGTGGGGAAACATTTGACCACTCCTTTTCCTTCCCTCCCCAATGTCCTCCTTTGACCTGGAGATATCCAGACCTTAGTCTTCAGTCCAGCTGTGAGAAAACCTTTCCAATTTGTGTTCACAGTGACAGGAAGAGGTTAAAAGTATTGTCTTGAGCTGAATCGCAGATCCAAAATGAAAACCGAACAGGAGATGGCGAGTGATTTTTTTCCCTTTCAAAATTTTCCATCGTTGTCATAAATTGATTATGCAAAAAGCGTAAACCATTTAAACATCACCTTGAGAGTTCGCAAGGACAGTGAAAGGTGCCGGGTGGAGGTGGAGCCTGGAGATCTTCCCCAGCCATGCGCGGTCATTGGCCGCACCATCTCACCCTGCAGAGCTTGGAGTGACTGTCACCTGGTCCTGAGGAATTCACTCATCATGCTGTAGGTTTGACCTTGAACATCCTGAGCTGGGAGGCAGAATTTATCAACCGCTCTAGCTATTATTATGATTATTTTCCCTACACATTTGGAGACCCAAGTGGTCCAGGCTAAGAACAGTGTTACCTTCGTCATTCACCAAAATGGAGTAATTAGAATGTAACTAAAACCCCACAATGCATTTTGTAGAGACCGTCAATGGGTTAGCTCAAACATAACCTCTCGTAATGCTCTGTCCAAGGTCCGTGACCACAGGGGCCTCCATAACACGGCCGAGGATTTCACTGTCCCCACACTGGGTGTGGCTTCAGAGGCTCTGCTTCCTGGGGACCCGGGAGTGCTGTCAGTGGGTCTGTAGCCAACGCATCACTGGGCTGCAGGGCTGGGACAAGGGGTCACAAGCTAGGACTACAGAGCGTCCCGGGTGGCCAGTGGTAAAGAATCCACCTGCCGATGCAGACGATACAGGAGTTCAGCTCACCTGCTCAGGAGTGTCCGACTCTCTGAGACCCCGTGCACTGCAGCAGGCCAGGCTCCCTGTCCATCACCAACTCCCGGAGTTTACCCAAACCCACGTCCATTGAGTCAGTGATGCCCTCCAGCCATCTCATCCTCTGCCGTCCCCTTCTCCTCCCATCTTCAATCTTTCCCAGCATCAGGGTCTTTTCCAGTGAGTTGGCTCTTCGCATCAGGTGGCCAAAGTATTGGAGTTTCAACCTCAGCATCAGTCCTTCCAATGAACACCCAGGACTGGTCTCCTTTAGGAGGGACTGGTTGGATCTCCTTGCAGTCCAAGGGACTCTCAGGAGTCTTCTCCAACACCACAGTTCAAAAGCATCAATTCTTCAGCACTCAGCTTTCTTCACAGTCCAAATCACACATCCATACAGGACATGGTTTGGACTAGATAGAGATGGTCAGTAGACATTGTCAGCAGCCTTGGGATGCTTCCTAATGCACTGCTCCAGGCAGCCATTGTTAAATGGTTGGAGCTACATGTGAGCTGACGGCAGTGGTGTGCTGGTAGGTGTTGACCGCTGGCTGTCTGGGAAAAGCCCTGGTTTGTCACATTTGCCAATTTCTATGGTGTCAACACTCCTCTGTGGCTGATTTCAAGTTTCCATCACAAGGTCACTGACCACACCATTGGGAACAGACGATCTCCAAAGAGCTTTTTATTTTCAGTCATCTCTGATTCTGAATCAAACTGTGATCTCTAACACCTCTTAGAAAGTTGCGTTCCCTTAAGTCATTGCTTTTTGAAATCCTCTCAAAGCAGATACATGTGAGGACTTTGTTGGGAAAGTGAGGGTCCAGGGAGGGGAAGTGGAGAACAGGGGAGTAATCCTCAGGGAGGAGGAAGCCGCAAAGCCAGGGTGCATTCAGCGGCATGGGCTGCCACGGCCTGCTGGACCGGCTGAGAAGTCACACTCAAACCATGTCACTTAGATTGGGACTTGAACTCTTGCACCAGGACTGGAACCCAGCCAAAACTCAGGTTGGGACTTGAACCCGTGGTCTTTTAACTGAGATCACACAACTGGTATCAGGACTTAATGAAGCTCAGGTTCTTGATGTCCCATCACAGAAAAAATTCAATGAGAGACAAAGTGATAGGTACGAGGTGGGTGTATCTAGAGAGATACACATTCCATGGACAGAAAGTTGTCTGTCCCAAAAGGCCAGAGAGTGGCCCCAAGGCAGGGATTGTCTTGGAAAGTGAGAGCGGTCATGGGAGAATCGTGCTCCGTGGACAGAGTGTGAGCCATCTCCAATGAAAGCGGCCTTGAAATAGGATGTGGTTAGTTTTTATGGGCTGGGTAGTTTCACAGGCTAGTGAGTGGGAGAAGTATGCCACCATTTGGGGGAAAGGTTGGAGGCTCCCGGGAACTGGGCCACCTCTCACCTTTTGGTCTTTAGTGATTGCCCTTGGAACTGTCATGGCGCTGGTGGGTGTGTCCCTTAGCTCAAGCTAATGTCTTACAAGGAGCATGTGATGAGGCTCAAGGTCCACTGGGAGTCAGATATTCCACCATCTGGGACCTGATTGGTGCTAACCCATTTTCGTCATACCCCATGATGCAGTTTTCATCATGTCCGTCTTTTAAAAGCTGTGCCCTGGCCCCGTGCCTCCTGTTGCAGAGTGAAATGCATCTGTGGGACTGGCTGGAGGGAGGAGAGACGATGCCTGTATCCATTCCTGCTCTGTTTCAAAATGGGCCCAACTTTGACCTTGCATTGCTCTCTTTCTTTCTCTGCCTCTATCTCTGTCTCTCTCTCTCTCTCTCTTTGGAATACTTGTCCCGTCAACCCAGCCAGCATGTTGTGAGAAAGCCCAAGCCACTTGGATAAGCCATAGGTAAGTATTCCAGCCAATTGCCCCAGCTAAGTTCTCCACCAACAACCAGCACCAACCTCCAGCCACGTGAGTAAACAAGCCTTCAGATGACTCCTGCCACCATCTTTGAAGTTTTCCAGTGGAGGGGCCAGCTGTCATGAGTTGTGAACAAGCTGTCCCATTCTGCCCTGATCAAATTTTGGCCACCAACACACACCATCCCACAAAGAGATAATAAGTATTATTGTTGTCTTAAATCACCCACTCTTGGAGTAGTTTCTCAGCAACAGATAGTTATGAACCCATCTTCCTTTCATACAAGTCCCTTTTTAGCCTTTGATTTCCAAATTGGAGAGTCCTTTCTTGTGGTCCTTGGACAGCAAGTAAATCAAGCCAGTCGATCCTAAAGGAAATCAACCCTGAATATTCATTGGAATGACTGATGCTGAAGCTGAAACTCCAATATTTGGCCACCTGATGTGAAGAGTTGACTCATTGGAAAAGACCCTGATGCTGGGAAAGATTGAGGGCAGGAGGAGAAGGGGACGACAGAGGATGAGGTGGTTGGATGGCATCACCAACTCAATGGACATGAGTTTGAGCAAGCGACTGAACTGTTTCACACTCTGTTCTCAAAAGCACTCTGACTCCTTGAGGGCAAGGACTTGGAGTGTCCCATGTTCCCGGAGTCTAGCAC
Organism: Oryx dammah; assembly: GCF_014754425.2. Taxonomy (NCBI): domain Eukaryota; kingdom Metazoa; phylum Chordata; class Mammalia; order Artiodactyla; family Bovidae; genus Oryx; species Oryx dammah. The sequence continues at coordinate 2,486,407 of NW_024070210.1, forward strand.
AGAACCTGAGAGGGGGTGGTGGCTCAACCCAAGTCAGACGTGGCAACATCCAGCTGGCGTCTCCTGCCATGAAGGAGAAAGGCAGACACTCCCCGGCGCCCTACCTGACTGCGTGTGTGTGACTCATCAGATTCCTGCAGGGAGAGGGTCAGCCAAGGCCTCCCTGGAAGTGAGTCAGCAAGAAATAGTGAAGTTACAGGGCAGCCTGGCGTGCTGCAGTCCATGGGGTCGCAGAGTCAGGCAGAATCTAGTGACTGAACAGAAACTCTTGTGAAATCTGTCTTCAAACAGCTTAGTGCCTGCTTGGAATTCCTGTGTCTTGACTTGTGGGGCCACTGCAAGGGTACACACGGCCTCTGGGTGTACCCCCGTGCTTATGGCAAGGCATGGAGTGGGGGAAGCTTGGAAAGGAGAAAGAAAAGAGGTGAAGGAAGAGGAGGAGAGGGCACTAGACAGGGACAAGGACGGGCGGATGATGGAAGAGAGGGACACGTTGCTGAGGAGGCTGGTGGTCCACACCACGTGGCCCAGTCTTGCTGACTCACTTCCAGGGAGGCCTTGGCTGACCCTCTCCCTGCAGGAATCTGATGAGTCACACACACGCAGTCAGGTAGGGCGCCGGGGAGTGTCTGCCTTCCTCCTTCATGGCAGGAGACGCCAGCTGGATGTTGCCACGTCTGACTTGGGTTGAGCCACCACCCCCTCTCAGGTTCTGTGCTAGACTCCGGGAACATGGGACACTCCAAGTCCTTGCCCTCAAGGAGTCAGAGTGCTTTTGAGAACAGAGTGTGAAACAGTTCAGTCACTTGTTATGTTTTCCAAGCGAGGTTTCAGCTAAAATTTAGGAAGAAGCTTCTTAAATAATTAAATATGTGAGTGGGGTAATGGTGGGGCTTGGGGGCAGAGGAGGGGAGGGAGAAGGAACCAGACTGCATGGATTTAATTAAAAGGAAAAACACTGCCATTGATTTTGAAAGCCCTTGGCTGATGTTCATTATCCATCTGGGACTGATTTGATGGTTGACTGTAGAGACTTTGGTAAATAAAATAAAAAAACAAATATTTCCAAATTGAGCATATTTTGAGTCTGATGATTGGACTTCAGTTAGCATACTTCTGAAGAGATTGAAATCAACTCAAACTGACTGAAGTAAAAAGGGAATTTATTGGCAGATGTAACTGAGGAGCCCAGGTCTGGGTTGAGAATACAGAGAGATTTCAGACTCAGACACATTCAGTGAAGATTCCATCTTTCTTCATCTCTGGACCCTGCCTTCCACCATATTGATTTCACCCTCATGTTTCCCAAGATGCTGCTGACTTTGCTAAGATCTCCCCTCATGGTGGCAAGGTGGCTGCATGGCTCCAGCCCTCATCCTCTCAGAGTCGTTTTCCTCTAGCCTAGCATGCCTTTTAGATGTCTCTGGTTAGGCCATGTGCCCAACTCTGAAACTTTCACTGAGGCTGTTGTAGGACTGATCAGCTGGCTCAGGCCTACAACATGCAGAGCTGGGGTGGTGGAGATAGGGAGGCTTGACCCAACCACGTGGACTAAGAGGGGAGGTTCGGATCCTCACACAAAAATTGGGGATTTTCATCAGAAAAGGGATGAATGCTGGGGAATACAATTAAATGGTCCCACAGAGGCCCAGAAATGAGACAATGGGAAGTCCTGGGGGCAGTGGAAGGCAGCTCAGCACGTAAAGGGAGTCAGGCTAAAGTGGTTCTGAAGTCAAGGTCAAGTTGGCCTCATTGCTAGGGCAGAGAGGCTTACAGACCACGTCCGTATCTTTGTGTGTGTGTGTTTCCCCTCCCACTGTAGAGGGTGACAGCTGTGGAGATGTCCCATTCTCGTCTTTTTTCAAGAGATAGTTGCCATTCAGCTCCAAACAGTGCGATTAGTTTGAAGCTGAAGCCATGCTCTCCCAGGGCACCCTCAGCTAACGACGGAGCTTGGCAGGGGTAGTAGAGCTGGTACTAGTCCTGCCCCGTGTAGGACTCCTCTAACAGGCAATCTTTGCTCTGGATCTCCCTGTCCTGTTGGCTGAGACCATCAGATCTGCTTTGTTTGATCCCTGAATCACTGTATGGAAGGTCTCCCACCAATCAGGAAGACCACATTCAACTGTTCAGTAAGCAAAAAATATTTTTGATGGGACTCTTTTCAGTTCAGTTCAGTTCAGTTCAGTCGCTCAGTCGTGTCTGACTCTTTGTGACCCCATGAATTGCAGCACACCAGGCGTCCCTGTCCATCACCAACTCCCAGAGTTCACTCAGACTCATGTCCATCGAGTCCATGATGCCATCCAGCCATCTCATCCTCGGTCGTCCCTTTCTCCTCCTGCCCCCAATCCCTCCCAGCATCAGAGTCTTTTCCAATGAGTCAACTCTTCTCATGAGGTGGCCAAAGTACTGGAGTTTCAACTTCAGCATCATTCCTTCCAAAGAAATCCCAGGGTTGATTTACTAGGGCACAAATCCCATTCAGGAGGGCTCTACCCCTTCCAAAGTCCCCACCTCTGAAAACCATCACACTGGGGATTGAGTTTCAATATTCGGATTTGGAGGGCGGGGAGATGAGGATACAAATGTTCTGTCTATGGTCTCTGTCTTTAAATGGCTGCCCTTAACAACAGCACAAAGCAGCTCTGTTAACCCAGCTGTCAGTTCAGTGTTTCAAATAATATTTTTATAGAAATGTGACATATATAGAAAGGTGCACAAAACGTGAATTCCTCAAGATCAATGAATTATCACAAAGCAAAACACCCCTGCACTCACCATCCAGTTCAAGGGAAAAATCATTTCCTCACCCTAGCTGTGTCCAGCCCCACCACACATCCATTCTCAAAATTCTCACAAGTTTCTCCTTCTAAGTTTAATAGAGGAAGCAGATTCATCCAACCTCTTTAGTCAATGGAGTGGCAGACTGGAAAAAGTAGAGAGACTTCATTTGGCTTTGTTGGCTCTAACCTTAAAAAGCAATTTTTATCTTTAAGATGTTTTCAAGACCCGAATATTTTCCAGATTTTGCATAAGGAAACGGGGAGGTGGGGAGGCAGGAGCTCAGTTTTGTTCTATCCTTGTTCAGAAGTCTGATCTTGATACACAAAGAATATAATTAAAATGGATTACAGACTATTAAACGCAAACAAGAACAAAATGATTGCAGTGTGTGTAAGCCAGTAATTAAAGCTTTAAAAGAGGAAAAAGTCACCATCACTTAAAACGTTTATTTGTCAAGGCTAGTAACAAATATTGACATGAGAGCTTTTTTTCTTTTATTTTCTTCTTAGCATCAGGCTCTCAGCAATTAGTGGTGCATATTCCAGAATCAATACAGCCTCGGGTCTGAAGCAGTAAGACCATACGTTTTAAAATTAGGTGGTATAATAGCAGACTGGCTCCATAAAGCAGGCTTCCTGGCAGTGTATTTCAATTAGTGCTTATTAGATGACAAACAGAAAGAAGTCAGGAGCAGCCTCTCCTTAAATTGGCTTTATCGCAAAGATACCCTTATGATGACCATCCGGGAGAGAGGTTTTTTGGTCCCCCTTTAATATTTTAAATTTCTTTTTAACTGTTTTTAAGTTGAAGTATGGTTGGTGGAAATATTACATAATTTGCAGGTGTACAATATATTGAGTCACAATTTGTAAAAGTTATATTCCATTTATAGTTACTATAAAATACTAGCTATATTCCCTGTGCTGTACATACATCCTTGCAGCTAATTTTATACCTAATAGTTTGTACCTCTTAATACCCTTCCCCTGTTTTTGTCTCCTCCTTCCTTCTTTATGGGCTTTCCAGGTGGCTCAGATGGTAAAGAATCTGCCTGCAGTGTGGGAGACCTGGGTTCGATCCCTGGGTCAGGAAGATCCCCTGGAGAAGGGAATGGCAATCCACTCCAGTATTCTTGCCTGGAGAATCCCATGGACAGAGAAGAGCCTGGCGAGCTAAAGTCCATGGGGCTGCAAAGAGTTGGACACGACTTATTGACTTAGTCTATAATATCCCTCTTTCCACTGGGGACCTCTAATTTGTTCTTTATATCTGTGAATCTACTCCTTTTTTGTTAGATTTACTAGTTGGATAGTATTTTTCGATTCCACAAGAAGTGATATCCTACAATATTTGTCTTTTTCTGCCTGGCTTATTCCACTTAGCATAATGCTTTCCAAGTCCATACACGTTGGCAAAACTTCATTCTTTTTTATGACTGAGTAGTGTTTTACTGTGTGTGTGTGTGATATATATATATACACCACCTCTTTATATATATATGTGAGATATATATATATATGTGTGTGTGTGTGTATATCACTTCTTCTTTATCCATTAATTTGTTGATGGACACTTAGATTGCTTCCATATTCTGGCAATTGTGAATAATGCCTATGCCATGCTTAGTCACTCAGTCATGCCCAGCTCTTTTAGACCCCATGGACTGTAGCCCATCATGTTCTTCTGTCCGTGGGATTCTCCAGGCCAGAATACTGGAGTGGGTTGCCATGCCTTCCTCCAAGGGATCCTCCCAACCCGGGGATCGAAACCAGACCTCTCACGTTGCAGGCAGATTCTTTACCATCTGAGCCACCACGGATGCCCAGGAGTACTGGACTGGGTAACCTATCCCTTCTCCAGGGGATCTTCCCGACCCAGGAATCGAATCGGGGTCTCCTGCACTTCAGGCAGATTCTTTACCAACTGAGCTACCAGGGAAGCCCAACTAACACCTAAAATCCTCTACATTCACTTGCTTGCACTCCAGGAGCTTTAGCCATTAAAGCTGCACGTGGATCAGGGCCTTCTTTGGACGCAAATGCCTCCTGTAGTTTTCCAGCCTGCCCAGCGGAGGCTGGGTCTTATCATAGGTGGAGACCAGCATCCCAGGCAGGGCCATGACCCTGGTGGCCAGGAGACGATGGTCCCTACTCTTACCTGCCGTCAGGCTTGAACAGTGTCCCTGTCTCCCCTGGGACAGCTCAGGCCCCAGATATCATCAGGCGCCAGGCGCAGGGCCTGTGGAGACGCATAAAGCCGAAGTTCTTGACCTCAAGCTGTCTTTGAGGAGTTGGGATAAATAACCCTTAGCATTCTTCGTACTTCTGTTTCCCTAACACTGTGAAATCCCCTTTATCTGGCTTTATAAGAGGTGATGGATGGCGCCTGGAGCTCCCTGCCTGCCTGTTTACAGACCTGGACCCTGGCTCTCACCGGCGGTTTGCCCATCCAAGCAGTAAAATACTTGTGGGACCAGTATGTCTGTGAGTTTGAACCCATGCAGGGTTATAAATAAGTCCCTCTCTCCAGGGCTGTAATGAGAATTAATGAGGTTTAATTCTACCAGGTCTTGCCGAGCAGGGGTCAGGCCATCAGAGGTTTCTGTGAATCACGGAACAGATTGTGTTTATCAGGACCGATCTCCTTGGAGCATCAGGACAGAGGGAAGCAGCCTGGTTCTGCCACGAACCAAGAAGGCTGAGGTGCTGATGGCCGAAGCCTGGAGTCGCTGGGTAAATGGAGGGGGTTGCTGGCAAGGCTGACCCCCGGCCACTGGGCAAGCCGAGGCCAGGCCCAGAGTGGGCTCAGAGCAAGAGAGAAGTCAACTGCCTCCCAGAGGCCTGGCGTGGGCTCTAGTGCAAGCCAGCAGAATGTGAACACTTGGGGATGGGGAACAGACCGGGCCCAAGGCAGGGTCTGGAGGGCATCCGAATGAGAGATCTGCACCGTCTGTAGAGTGGGGACTTTAAGATAGTCATCCCTGGGTCCTCATGGGGATTAAAGGAATATTGACTGCCTCTGGCTACAAGCAGCAGAATTTGAATTCATTCATTCAACCATCTTTGACCTGATCTGCTTTATGCTGTGTGGGATGAGTTTTGCAAAGACCTTGTCACAGTTTTTGTCTGGGGACCTGTGGGAGGTCCCTGAGAGGTAGGAGGGGGAACCCCCTACAGGAGCATCATCTGTTTCCATGGCTACACAAGGACGCAGAGTCCCAGTGCATCCTTGGCTTGGAAGATCCAGGCGCTGGATGATGAGGGGGACCCTCGTGAAGCCAACGCCATTATCAGCCCACTCTGCCTCTAAAATGTGCCCCGATCTGACCACGTCCCAAGACACATGATTGCATCCAGCAAGAACAGCTTTAACCCAGCACTAAGACATCCCTGTCTCAGCTTTGGCTGGAGGGAATCTCTGGGCTGCTAGAGCCAGAGGGACCAGCACGTGCAGACATGGCAACCTCTGGGGAAAGAGACACTTCTTTCCAGTTGTAACATTTTACTGAGGAGGGAAACCCTTCCGAGAAGCTCCCTAGAGTGTTCCCCTTGGGGATCGTTGGCTAAGATGGGAGTCACGTGTCCTAACTGCAGGGGAGCCTGAGGAGGCAAGTTTCTGCTTTTTCAACCCTTGGTTGGCTACACAACCAAGAAGGAGGCGATGGGAAAGAACTGTTGATGAGGCTGCAGAGAAATCCACTAAGGGGCCCTGAACCATGCTTGCCACACAGAGCTCAGTATCTGTTCATAGCTTTCGCTTTTCATCCTCTCATCCCACCGTCACCAACCACCATCTCATCCAGTTACCTTCAGTGATTCTAATTTCCATCCTAGAGCTGGCCTCTCTCCTAAGACAAAAGACACGGCATGTCTGATCAGCTGGTGAATGCCCAGGGGTACGTGGCTTTCTTCAGGCCCAGGGAGACCACTACAGTGGGCTGCAGATACCCAAGGGATTCGGCTTTCTCTCTCCCCTTGCGCGAAGTCAAGAACCAGGGAACGAAAAGGAAAGGAAAGGAAAAGCCGCTCCGTCGTGTCTGACTCTGCAACCCCGTGGACTCTGCGGTCCATGGAATCCTCCAGGCCAGAACACTGGAGTGGGCAGCCTTTCCCTTCTCCAGGGGATCTTCCCAACCCAGGGGTCAAGGCTGGGTCTCCCGCACTGCAGGCGGATTCTTTATCGACAGCATCAGGGGAGCCCCAACTACAGAATAATGCCAGGGAACTTCACCTCAATAAAAGCATTCACACCTCGCTGGTCAACATTCAGGCTGTAGGCCCTCTTAGTAGTGCAGACCCCCAGGCAAGCTCGCCACCCGAATTCCCACCTGCCGAGGTGACTGTGTGCTCATTATCGAAGCCCCACCGAGAGCATTCCCCAGGGAGGTCATGCCCTCCAATTAATAACATATATGTCAAAGCCCATTAGGGGCGACTCCAAGACACCTTTCAAAATGTTTCATTTCAAGGAAATCAGTTCCCTTGGAATACGGCCTGAAACAAGCCAGCTTCAGGCTGAGAAAAAAAAATGCTTGCTGTGTGTACTATCAAACAATACTTTCACAAGTTGCAAAAAATATAATCACATTATAGAAATGTAGAGGATGAGAGAAAAGACAGATAAAAGCCCCAATAATTCTACCACGCAAATAAAACCAGTGTTGTCATTTTGGTGTAATACCTTCTCAACATTTTTCCTTTTCTTAAGTGTTTTTAAGTAGTTGTAAGCACGGCATACACGCTATTTTTATTGTAGTTTTTCAGCTTATAGCTAAGAAGTATTTACTGTGTGTGTTACGGCACCTGTCTCCAGGTTAGATGATAAGGGTTCAGTGAGTACAAAACGAGCAATGAAAGGACACACTGCAACACAGCGAGTGGAAGTGAGTGGCAGGGCTTATGGAGGTGCTCAAGGAAGGCTTCCTGGAGGAGGTGCTCTGTAATCTGAGACCCAAAGATGCATAAGAATGAACTCAATGAAGAGGAAATGGGAGGAGTGGTCTCTGCAGAAGGCAGTGTTTTTCACAGCATGGGTAAGACCCAGCTGAGCAAATACATGGTGCTTGGAGGACATGATGTGAGAGTAATTCAGAATGATGGGAGCTGGGACTCGGTTATATACTGAATCTCCCCAAATTTCATATGTTGGAGTGTCAGCCCCAGAGTGTGAGTATATTTGGAGATAGGGCCTTTAAAAATAATTAAGATTAAATATGGTCATAAGAATGGTGCCCTAATCCAATAAATCTGGAAGAAAGAAAAAGAGGGAGAGATTGATTATAAAGAATTAACTTGCATGGTCATGAAGGCTGATAAATCCAAAATCTGCAGAGCTGATGTCCCAGTTCAAGTTCAAAGGGTGGAAGCTGCTGTGGAACCACGAGGAAGCCGCCCTGCATTCTGAAGACTGTCAGGAGGGAGAATTCTCTCTTCTTGCATTCTAGTCAAGCCTTCAGCTGACCGGGCGAGACCCACCCCAGTACGGAGTGCAGTCTGCTTCACTCGGCCCACTGCTTTAAATGTTAGTGTCAACCCAAAAAAGAGTTCTCCCCGAGTCACTGAGAATGATGTCTGACCAAAGCACGGGCACCTCCTGGCCCAGTCGAGTGGATACACACAAGGGGCCGTCACAGGCTCTGTGGTGAGGATGACAAGGGGAGAGGCTGGGAAGTTTGTCAGGGGCCAGAAATCACAGGCCCGTTAGCTAAAACCAGGAGTTGGTTCTGAAGCCAACTGAAGCTCAATTCTGAAGCCAAAAGAAAGTTACTGAATAGTTTTAACCAGTGAGTGTCGTGCTCAGTGTTTTCCATTTTAAGAAAAAGCACTGAGGCCGCAGTGTGGGGAACGTGCTCAGGACCGCCCTGTGCAGTTGGGCAGGTTGGGTATGACACAACTCTCGGGAAATCACGGCCTCCAATTCCAGTCCGTGGGAACAGCACCTTCTGGAGCTGTGCAGGGTACCGTCCGAGCCATTGTCTATCGTGGTTCTGAATGCACTGGAGGCTGGAGACAGGCAGGAGGGCACCGCAGCACCGTGGGTCTGCAGAGTCTTCAGATCTTGTATATAGTCGTGATTTGGTGGCTTTCTCCTTACCGATAAGCCATGATTTGCTTAACCTTCTTCTCGTGTAAAAGTGTCATTTTGCCATAGTGATGTCAGACGCAGATAAATTTCCTCTGTATCCTCCCATGTGGCCCTATAACGCATCATCTCACTGAGCTGCTGTTGCGCGTGAAGGTATAGTGAGTGGCTGGACTGGGAGAACGGCCGTACTCTGCGGGGGTCCTGGGCACACCAGGATGGAGGACCACCTTCCTCCTCTGGATTTCAAGTCTGTCCTCCAGGGAGTTTTATTTCTGAGAATCAGGAGCTAATTGCACAAAATGTACTTGCCTAGTGTCAGGAAGCTTCAGTCTTTTCCTGTGGATTGAAACCCTGTAATTTCTGTTTCAGTAAAGCAAACTATACTGTCTACATTTATTTACATTCCCTTCACATCTTCAGTAGCAAGAGATAGCTGAGAACATTTCGTTCTCCTCCCACTAAGCTGCTGTGGCTTCACAAAGGCTTGTTGCTTTTGTCTTGAGGTGAGAGTGTCTCCTGAAGGTCTGCAGCAGGGCCTCCAAGCCTGAGAGAGCAGAGGAGGAAGAATAATGACCATTTCTCTCTCGCACTTGGAGGAAGACAGGAGGAAGGAGGAAGAAGTTGAACTATCAAAATGATGTCACTTCCATAATTAATTTTTTTAAATTGGGGGTGGCAGAGGATGAGATGGTTGGATGGTATCACTGACTCAATGGACATGAATCTGAGCAAACCCTAGGAGATGGCGAAGGACAGGGAGCCTGGCGTGCTGCAGTCCATGGGGCTGCAGGGTCAGACATGATGTAGCTGCCAAACAACAACAGCAACTGGAGATGACTTAAAGGTCCTCCTTCTAGCATGCAGAGGTTTGCTCCCCGTCTGCACCTTTGCCTCTGACTCCAGCAGAGTTATTCGAGAAAAGATTCAAGAGGCTTCAGTTGTGTGGCTGGTATCATATCAAGAAAAGATGCCGGGAGTTTCTTTGTAGATTTGAATGGACCACTTAAAGAAGTTCCACTCAGCATAAAGGAAAGCTACCCCTGAAAGAATGTGGCAGAGGCTGCCAGAGCTCACCAACATTGTTTTTTTTTTTTAATATTTACTTGTTTGGCTGCGCCGGGTCTTAGCTGCGGCACACTAGCGGCCTGCGGAACCTTTAGTTGGCAGCATGAGAACTCTCAGTCCCCTGCTGAGCCAAGTGGGGCCTGCTTCCCTGGCCAGGGATCACAGCTGGGCCTCCTGCGTTTCAGACATGGAGTCTTAGCCACTGGACCACCGCGGAAGTCCCGACAGTCATGCTCTGAACTCTCTGGCAGCTCTGCTGTGTTCCCATTCTCTCTTAGGCTTGCATGTGGGCCTGTCACTGAATTCTGGTCGGTGCTATGTGAGCTGAAACGATGACCACCACTTTCAGTCATGATCCGTGTAAACACCCTGCGTGCAACCCTTGTTTCCCTGTCCCCATCTTCCTACTGGAAAGGACTCTGAGATCCTAGGTTGGATGGAGCCGCAGGATGGAAGGGACCTGACTCCCTGAATGACTGCCTGGGACAGAGCATCCCTTCCTGGCCCAGGGCTACCTCAGAGGGACAAACACACAGGTCCTTCCACTCTGTGGATTAGCTCTGTCAGAGAGACCTGACGAGAACACGGAGAGCAAAGAGATTCACTTGAGTGAATATTTATTGAAAACGTCTCCATGCATCCAATTTGCTACCTAACAGGAAAGAGTGTTTTGTTCAGAAGACTTCAGTTGCAGCGGCCTCCAACCCCGCCTGCTTCCTTAAGTGAGTGGCAAGATTCCTCCAGACTAGAAGGGGTTTTTCCTTTGCTTGTTTTGCTTTTAATGTAGTTATTTGGCTGTGCCTGGTCTTAGTTCGGCATGTGGGATCTTTGATCTTCATCGCGAGTGAGCAGAGGCCTGCAGTGAAATGCCATCCTGTGTCAAAGAGAGGAGGTGGAGACATGACCTCATCTCAGGAGTGGACACGAGACAGGCCCCTTCCCCTGAACATACCAGAGGAAGAGGGACTCTCGATATGGGTGGTGTCCTTGGGGATCTTTTAGCTGTGGCTTGTGGAATTTAGTTCCCTGACCAGGGATTGGACCCAGGCTCCCTGCATTGGGAGCTCAGAGTCTTAGCTACTCGACCACGAGGGAAGTGCTTAGAAGGGTTTTTATTCAGCAAAATTTGGTGAGCCATTTGGTGGTAAAAAGACTATCTTTAGCATCAACCCCAAAGATATGTAAAAAGGAGAACTAAAATGACTCTTCATAATAAAATTAAAAAAAAAAACAAATTGGAGGTTTGGGGAGAGCACTTAGGAAGAGCGGATTGGGAGAGAGACAGCGCTGAACAAGATGGCGGGGGCCAGGCAAGCAAGGACCTGGAGGTGGGGCTGCAGGCTGGAGGCTCCCGGTCAGTTCAGGGGCTCAGTCGTGTCCGCACATGACCCCTGGGAAAACCACGGCCTTGACTAGGTGGACCTTTTTCAGCAGAGTAATGGCCCTGCTTTGTAATATGCTGTCTAGGTTGGTCATAACTTTCCTTCCAGGGAGCAAGTGTCTTTTAATTTCATGGCTGCAGTCACCATCTGCAGCGATTTTGGAGCCTAAAAAAATAGTCTGTCACTGTTTCCACGGTTTCCCCATCTATTTCCCATGAAGTGATGGGACCAGATGCCATGATCTTCGTTTTCTGCATGTTGAGCTTTAAGCCAACTTTTTCACTCTCCTCTTTCACTTTCATCAAGAGGCTTTTTAGTTCCTCTTCACTTTCTGCCATAAGGGTGGTGTCATCTGCATATCTGAGGTGATTGATATTTCTCCCGGCAATCTTGATTCCAGCTTGTGTTTCTTCCAGCCCAGTGTTTCTCATGATGTACTCTGCATATAAGTTAAATAAGCAGGGTGACAATATACAGCCTTGACGGACTCCTTTTCTTATTTGGAACCAGTCTGTTGTTCCATGTCCAGTCTAACTGTCTCTTCCTGACCTGCATACAGGTTTCTCAGGAGGCAGGTCAGGTCGTCTGGTCTTCCCATCTCTTGAAGAATTTTCCTTAGTTCGTTGTGATCCACACAGTCAAGGGCTCTCATGGAGCACTTTTGAGGTGTCTGCTGTATCTGCTGGAGAAAAAGCCCCTGTGCTGTCCCCGAATGGCCAGAGAAGCAGCTGTTCGCTCAGCCCCGAGTTCACGTGTGCTCGGAAGAGATGGAGACGGGGCTCCAGCCGGTGAGCAGAGGCCCGGTGAGACCCCAGCCAGTGTCAGAGAGAAGCGGTGGAGACACAGACTCTTCCCAGGAGTGGACACGGCACAAGCACCTCCCCCTGAACACACCAGAGGAAGAGGCTCGAGATGAGTGGGTACCATGAGGCTCCACAAAGACGGCAGAATAGTTTATAAAGAAGGGTCAAGTTCCCTACTGCTCAGGCAGGCAACCCCTTTTCTCTGCAGATCCATTCTAAAGAAGAGCGAATGCCAGCCTACCAGCTGGGGTTGTAAGGACAGAGGGCCGTTGAAAGGCACGTTGGTGGGTAGAACGGACTCTCCATGGCAGAGGTCCTTGCTGGCCAGGGGTCAGGCAGCTCCTGGAGGTTGCGAACTGAGTGTGTGTGCACGGCACGCCCAGTGTTCCTGGGCTGGTGTCTGCTTTTCTGAGAACCTTCTGGCTGCGAGGGAGGGAATCTTGGAGCTCAGGTTGTCTGGTTGTGTCACGAGAAGGTGGAGGGCACCATCTTGAATGAAATCAAACCCGGCCTTTCGATGCCTGGCCCTCTGTGCAGGCAGGGCTTGACCCGGGCCAAGGTGATGACACGGTGCGGCAATGAACCGACGGCCAGTCACCAGCCTGTCTGACTCACCGGCCGCAGTGCCCTCTAGGTGACCCCTGAGTGTGCTCCCCGGATGCCCCGGCTCTCTCCCTGGGCACTGGGCCAGCTCGAGAGGAAAATTCCTGTGATCTGCAATTGCAGGATATGGTGACTCATAAAGAAAAAGGGCCCCTGAATTCAGTGTTTTTCCTACCCCATCTGGGACACTTGAGGGCCCCGTGACTTGCTGGCTGGCCTCGCGAGCGTCCATGGAGGCCCCACACAGAACCGGGCTCTCCGTGCGCTCCACGAATTGTGTCTTCTCATCTGCTCCCTCTGTGTCTCCTTCCTGCCACGGCTGTTGCCTCCATCAGTCAATGTCCAATACCCAGTTCTGCCCAGGATGAGGCCAGCCCCCTTGCTGCTATGAATGCCTTGGTTAGTCCTCCTGCCCCTCTATGAGCAGACCTCGGCCCTGGGGAAAGCCAGATGCCCTCAGAAGCGCTGTGAGGCCCAAGTGATACCTGATGTGGTAACGAGTCTCTGGGAATGGAGCTCTGAAGGAGGCAGGCTTCGATGTTGAATGTTCATTGGAAGGACTGACGCTGAAGCTGAAGCTCCAGTACTTTGGCCACCTGATGCAATGAGCTGAGTCATTGGAAAAGACCCTGATACTGGGAAAGATTGAAGGCAGAAGGGGACGACAGAGGATGAGATGGTTGGATGGCATCACTTACTCAATGGACATGGGTTTGGGTGGACTCCGGGAGTTGGTGATGGACAGGGAGGCCTGGCGTGCTGCAGTCCACGGGGTCACAAAGACTGAACAACAGAGCAGCCCTTGTAATCAGGAACCTATTTTGTTTGTTAGCATCTTATCACCTGTTCTTCCATAACGTCTCCCCCATCCATCTTGTCTCAGCGTTCTCCCTGGCAGAGGCCACAGGGCCATCTGCCCAGGCCCAGAGCAATAGCAGCTGCTGCTTTAAGAAGTGGTTTGACAAAATTCTGTAAAGCAATGATCCTTCAATTTAAAAATTAATGCATTGGCAAAACAAACAAACAAAAATAAAAGAAGTGGTTTGAAAGAGCAGGGGCTTTAGCTTTGCTGGCTACTGAGCAAAGCTTCAGCTTTGCCTTGGCAGAGTCTCATGGCCCAGGGTCTTCTCCTCAGGACTGCATTTTCAGAGCTTCCAAGTTACTCAAACTCTCTGAGCCTTGCTTTCCTCATCTGTACACGGAGTTAGTTCAAATCTGGTGCAGTTGTCATAAACTGAGATCAGGTCTGCCAAGCGCATGGCCCAGCGCCTGGTGCCAACTGTGATGGGCAAATGCTTGGTTGATGTCGAAGTTCTACCAATGGTCGTGGTAGCTAATCCAGAGTTTATTAAACTCAAGCAGAACTGATTCCATGTCACCCGCAAGATTCTGGGCCAACTGACAAACCAGCGTGCTAGAGATAAGGAATATGTCAGCTGGATAGTCTAGAATGTTCGAGTCCTGGAGCATCTTTTCCAGGGTACTGCTGCTGCTGCTAAGTCGGTTCCGTCGTGTCCGACTCTGTGTGACCCCATAGATGGCAGCCCACCAGGCTCCTCTGTCCCTGGGATTCTCCAGGCAAGAATACCAGAGTGGGTTGCCATTTCCACTGCAGAGCCCTGCAAGTCTGCACTGGAGTACGGCACACGTGCAAATCCAGGCAAAGAGTATCAGTCAATGTTTAAGGGGATTGACGATAAGCCACTTTACACCCCAGAGTCACTCTCTCCATTGCAGGGATAAAGGTAAGGGTGCTGACGGCCCAGTGCCGGACAGACTGACTAAGGCCTTTCCTCGGGGTGCTCTGTTCCGGACTTTGTGGTGAGCCTGCCCTTCCATGAGGGCGTGCTTCCTTCAGCCTGCCCAGCTCCCATCTCTCTGTGGAGTGGCGGCCTGCTCCAATGACATGGGAGTCCCCAGCCTGCTCCCAGCCTCTGCCCCCGACTTGGACTGGTTGTTCCCAGGCCTCCTGGACGGTGCATTCACAGATGCGCCTGGAGACAGGGCATCTTTGGCAGGCGGTTGTCATTAAGGCTTCGATGCTGGCTTTTAGAGCTTGCATTCCCATAGAGTAACCTTCCCCCCCAACCAAGTTCTATGGGCTCCTAAGGCTCTGTATACTGAGTACGCACCCCATGCGATTATGCTCATTCTTTTTATATAGGAGAGGCTTTTTTTTCCCCGGGAAGAAGTTGAAGGGCAGCGCTAGGTGCTCAGGAGTTGGACATTTTTGTTGTTGTTGTTGTTTTCACTAATTTATTTTTAAGTGAAACAAAGTTGAATATTTTTAATGATAAAATGTACAATTCACACAGAAGATAGAAATCTTAAATCATTAGACACCTAACAACAAACAAAGATACATAAATAAAGCAAAAATCAGAAGAAATACAAGGGAAAACAAAAAATATACAATCATAGTGAGACATATTAACATTTTTCTGAGGATGTTTTATCAAATGTGGAAAAACAATATCAGGAGCATCTTAAATGATGTCAAATAATTTGAATAAAATAGATTTCCATTTATATTAATCTTGTGTCCTACACAAATATATTTAAAATTTTGTATCTCATACATTGGCATTAGATATAGGAGTTGGACGTTTGACTGTCTTCTCCTTTGAGGCCATATACTGTCCATTCTAAACACTTTCAGGATTTGGGCTGCCCTCTTTGACTCCAAACTCTCTATCTCTACTCTCAACCTCTGGTGGTATGCTAGAGCTGGCTTAAATGTACTCATAACAATTAATCATTAAATATTTAAGAAATGTGCAAGCTAGCTTTTAAGCCATTGGTAAACACTTACTCCTTGGAAGAAAAGTTATGACCAACCTAGGTAGCATATTCAAAAGCAGAGACATTACCTTGCCGACTAAGGTCAAGGCTATGGTTTTTCCTGTGGTCATGTATGGATGTGAGAGTTGGACTGTGAAGAAGGCTGAGTGCCAAAGAGTTGATGCTTTTGAACTGTCGTGTTGGAGAAGACTCTTGAGAGTCCCTTGGACTGCAAGGAGATCCAACCAGTCCATTCTGAAGGAGATGAGCCCTGGGATTTCTTTGGAAGGAATGATGCTAAAGCTGAAACTCCAGTACTTTGGCCACCTCATGTGAAGAGTTGACTCATTGGAAAAGACTCTGATGCTGGGAGGGATTGGGGGCAGGAGGAGAAAGGGATGACAGAGGATGAGATGGCTGGCTGGCATCACAGACTCGACAGACATGAATCTGAGTGAACTCCAGGAGTTGGTGATAGACAGGGGGGCCTGGCGTGCTGCGATTCACGGGGTGGCATAGAGTCGGACACGACTGAGCGACTGAACTGAACTGAACTGAACTTGAAATCAGTCATGGTAGACATATTTACCTTGGGAACTGGCAAATATTATAAATCAGGGTTCTGTTTGCTTTTCGGAGAGTAGGCTTACCAGAAGATCCTTGGTAGAGATGGTCCCCCTTCTACTTTCCAGGACAGCCAGTTGCCCAGTGGACACCTGCACGCAGATGACCGCCGACAACTCAAACTCAACAGCCGCCAAACTGAACTGTCTTTCCCCATCAACACTGTCATCCTCTTATGTTTTCTGTTCCTATCAATGGCAGCAACAGAGGCCAAGGGTCAGGGAATTCAAAATACAAAGGGGATGAAGCATGAGGTTAGGCTGAGGGCTAACTTCAGAGACAGGGAAGAGCTTCCTTCTTCGTACCCTGGGGCAGGAACGGCAGCATGGATGGGTGAAGACTGAGTCCGTAAGTAAGGGCAGAAGTTCCCTTTCTCAGCCATAAAGTAAAGGTAGAGATTTCACTCTAAGTGGAAGGGGTGAATAATGCTTTAGCAACCACTCAAATAGGAGCAGAGAGTATCTGAAAACAATTCATTCTTAGCCGTGCGGGTCTTAGTTGCCCCCAGCCAGGGATCGAACCCAGGTCCCCTGCACTGGGGGTTCAGAGTCTTAGCCACTAGACCCCCCAGGGAAGCCCCAACAACAACTCATTCTTTTTTGCAGTAGCATCTAGCAGAACCTACGTGTGTTAGTCATCAGTCGTGTCTGACTCTTTGCGACCCCTTGGGCTGTAGCCCTCCAGGCTCCTCTGTCCGTGGGATTCTCCAGGCAAGAATGCTGCAGTGGGTAGCCGTTCCCTTCTCCAGGGGATCTTCCCAACCCAGGGATCAAACCTGGGTCTCCTGAATTGTAGGCAAATGCTTTACTGTTTGAGTCACTGGGGAAGCACAGCTGAATCTATACTGCGACTTTTTTCACGGAATCTTAAAATATTCAGGTTGCTGAATACTTTAGCCTGACCTAATAATGCTAGGAGAAGGCAGGCAGAGGTTTAAGGGACTATTTCACGTGGTTTACAAATGTCCCTGAGATACAGACGTTCTGAGAAGCAGAGGAGGGGGCAAGGAGCACTGGGGCGGTGCCTCTGGACCAGTCTTCCAGCTGCGCTTGCTTGCTTCCAGAGGTTGCTCATCTTTCTGCCTTTCGCAGTTCCGCTCTCCATGCTTATGTCAAAGCACACGTTGTTAATCAACTCCAGCACTTTCCTCTCAACCTGCAAGAGCTCTAGGGTCCTTTAAAGCACCCGTCACTGCTACCAGCCCTGCCCTAATTCCAAAGGAACATGTATGGAAAGAGGGAGGCTTCAGGACTCGCAAGTAGTATGTTCGCCACTTGTTTTGAAACATCAAAACGATTCATTCATACTTGAAAATGGCCCTGTGTTAACTACACACACTGAAGCATAGTTTTCCATAAAAATGGATACCATTTTCCTCCCCTGATCAAAAGTAAAAGAAATATAAAAATTCCCAGAGGGCAGTTCAACCCAGAGTGCAAGTATCTTGGCCCAAACTGGCTTTTTGTTGTTGTTGATGATGATATAAGGTAGATTCACCCAATAGGAAGATGGAATTTAAGATCATCCGTGGGTGATGCTCAAACATGCACCCCGTGCAAAGAGGAGTCAAGTGGGATCAGGATATAAGACTCTGGGCAAGAAGGCGATCCTCAAGGACTCTGCCAACTCGAAATATTCTCATTCTATGATTTGCAAAACAAGCCAGGGTCCTTTAGGGATCCCCGTAAATGGAAATCAGCATCCTTTTGTTATTCATACAGAGCCAGTGGCATGAGGAGCAGGCCCGGGAGCCTGTCCTTATTCTCCAGGTAATGGGTGAGGCTCACACACGTTTATACCTTCTGAAAGCCTGAGATCCAGCAGCTTGCACCAAGGGGAGGTTAAGGTTACTGGAACCATCACTGATGACGGGGAACACGGATGCGTGTGTCAGCGCAGTGCTGGAGACTCGGTCATGGGCTCTCTGTGTATATTTGCATCTGCTGTGACTATGCCTGTGTGTGTTGGGGGGGGGTGTGTCTGTCCCGTTAGTACAGCGGCCTCTGTTAGGAATGGCTGACGTCCCCCTGTGCGAGAAGTTGTCCTTGAAGTGGGGCTAGAAAGTCATGCTTTAGGATTTCAAAGAGGAGTAGCAAATGAAGGACTTGGGGACTGCAGGTGTAGACTGCCCACATAAGCCTGGACCCTGAGTACCTGCTGCGGAAGACTACCCCAACCCCAGTAAGCCCAGCTCGCTCTCCGTGGGGGGGACGCTGTAGAGACAGCGACCCCACCCGCCCCAGCCTCTGACAGCACACGGCCAGGGTGGGCCTGGCGGCTCTCACAGAACCACGTCAGCCCCTCAAAGCAGAGTCCACGCACGGCCGGGCCTCAGGCGGACAGCAGTCCTGCCGGGAGCCCCAAGGCCCCGAATCCAGCTGGGCCCCGCATGCCTGTCGGGCTGGCTCCCCCGCAGCCATCCTGAACTCCCTGTGGCCCACGTCCCCTTGAGCGCCTGTCCCCACCATCACTATGAGGAGTCGTTCCACTTGGCCATTTTCTTTTCTTTATCTTTGGGCGCCCCATGCAAGGCTCTCTCAGATTTCAGGGCGGGGCCAGTCTCCAGCTGTGAGCCGCAGGCTCCTCACCTCTGTGCCTTCTCTGGCTTTGGACCTCGGGCCTGTGCTCTGGAGACCGTGCTCCGCAGCTCCGGTGCACGGGTTTAGTTGCTCCATGACAAATGGGATCTTCCCGGATCAGGGATTGAACCCGTGTCTCTGGCACTGGCAGACGGATTCTTAACCAATGGACCTGCAGAGAAGTCCCTGGCCATGTTCCATGGTGAACAGCACACGCCGCTGCATCCTCAGCTTCTCTGTCTGTGCCTCAGTTCAGTTCAGTCCAGTCACTCAGTTGTGTCCGACTCTACGACCCCATCGACTGCAGCATGCCAGACCTTCCTGTCCATCACCAACTCCCGGAGCTTACTCAGACTCATGTCCAGTGAGTTGGTGATGGCACCCAACCATCTCATCCTCTGTCGTCCCCTTCTCCTCCTTGGGTACACACAGGCTTTTCCTGCTGCAAACCTCTAATAATGAGCATAAGGGCCATTTGCCCAGGTCTCACAGGACTTGGGTCCTAGCGGGGGCCCAGCCTTCCATTCGGGGCTCCACGTGGCAGAGCTGCTCCTGCTCTTGTGGAAGCTTCTCCCCCCGCCGGCTCCCTCCTGCCCCCCAGCTCTCCCCCGGTCTCCTGGCTGCCCCTCCCATCCTTCAGCCTCTGGCTCCTGGGGCTCCCGCTCCTGTCCACACCAGCATCCGGAAAGGCACTAACCACCCAGTTCCGCGGCCTCCCCATCGGCCTCGACCTGAGCAGCCTCCGCTTCTCTCACTTCTCCCCGCATCTTGTCCTCGGTGCTCCGTGAACTGCTCTCAAAGTCTAAAGCTTTCAAAGCCCACACCCTGAACAGTCCCTGGACGGGGTCTTTCTGAGACCCCTCTCTCTAGAGCTGTGTACCTCTTCAGTCTCCAAGAGACCCCGAGTTGCTTGTTACTCCATTCCTCACACACACCCTAGCCCCACTAGCTTCCCCCTCCAGCCTCGAACTGCAGCCCGTACGCCATAAATCCCCGCTGGACACACACTGTCACCCCCAGGCAGGCGCGAGCCTGCTGTCCCACCTGTTACGGGGCCTCTACACTGCACTGACCTTGACTTCTATTTCCAGATGGATTCTGTAGAATTGGATTCTCATCTCTTTTCCATTTCTTGCTGTCACACCCCCGCGTCTGGATCAGTGCGACAACCTGCCCTCTGCCAAAGCTGCAGAGACACAGACGGCCACCCCCACGTGGCGCCTCGCCAGCCCTCGCCAGCGGGACTTTGGGAGGAGGACTCTTGTTCCTTGTCCTTCGCGCTCCCTCCCTGGCTGCGCCAGCTGCTCACCGCTCGCTTCACTTCACCAGTCCGTTCCCAGTCTTTCCCTCTAACCAACTCAGGGAGGATATGAGAGACTCTTCACCATGGAATCCCTAAACTCCCTCCTCTCCCACGGCCATTCCCTCAAATTCATTTTCCAGGACACACGGCTGCTCAGTGAGAGACCACCTTTCCCAGCCTCTCTGCAGTCAGTGTGGCCATGTGTCTGCTTTTCTCTTATTTGTCTGCACCCCTCAGCATGCAGAAGGTTAGTTTCCCTGATGAGGGATCAAACCTGAGTCCCCCCCAACACACACACACAGCGGAAGCCAGGAGTCTTAACCGTTGTATGGCCAAGGAAGTCCCTCTAAGTTCTTTCTAATAGGAGACGAGAAAACCGGTGTGGCTGGTCATTTCCTTGAAGAGCTGGCTTGTCCCTTTTCTTCCCAGGTCTGAGGATGACCCTGGATCTAGTGTTGAGGATGGCGGCGCTGCCTTGCTGGCCTGGGTCTCTGCCTGCTCTCTCTGGATGGGCAGGTGATGGAAGAGGCAGTCCTGTCTTTGAGTCACTGGGTCCCGGGGTCCCTTTGTTACAGCAGCCTGGCCTTTGCCTGGATAACCTCCTCAGACATCTGTCTTTATTGGCACCTTTGCTGCCTACCCCTCACCTGTCTCAGAGGTCAAGATGAACCTCTGTTTGCCAAGGTGGACTCCTCCACCCCGGGTGCCCCCTTCTTTATGTGTGACTCGGCTCCAGCGAGTACGCCCTCTCTTGCCTAAATCTCCACGTGGCCCCTTTACCGGCTGAGCTCCCTGCACCTGTAAACTGCTGTTCCCTCTCCCCCTTCAAGGCCTCAAAGCAAGCCCTCTGTGACGCTCACCCCCCAGCCAGCCCCTCCTCTCTCCAGCTTCTCTGCCAAGCTTCTCGCAGAAGCGGTTCCTGCTTTCTGCCTCCCCTCCTCACCCCAGTTTCCTCCGCAGCCCGCTGGCCTGCACGCTCCCACATCAGAGGGAAGTGCTTCCAGAGGCGCCCCGGCCTCTGGGACTCTGATCCCCAAAGAGGCCTTTCCCCTCTGGCTGCTGCTTGTCCTCTCGGCTCGGAGGAACCCCAGGGAACACTCCTTCCCAGGTCCCTGAGCACGGGCTTCTGTTCCCAGGGACTCTGTTCCTGTCTCCCCCACCACCTGCTTGACTTGGACAAGTTCCTGCCCCCTGTAGTCTTGACCACCAGACGACAGGTCAGATCAGATGTCTACCCTCCTTGTTCTCCCAAACCTGACCCACGCCTCTGACTGCTGGCTTGACCTCTTGGGTATTCCACAGGCACACTGCAAGCAGCCTGTCCAAGCCCGCATCTCTTCTATCCCTTTTCCCAAACGGCCTCCTCTGCCTCCTCTGCCTCCTCTGCCTCTCTCCCTCAGCCAATGGCGCGACCAGTTCCCCACCCAGCCACCTGGGCTCACAGTGGTCATGGCCCCTCGCCCTCCACAGCTCCTTGGACTCACAGCAGTCGTGGCCCCTCACCCTCCACAGCTCCTTGCGCCTGTGTGCACGCTCAGTCACCCAGTGGTACCCGACTCTTCCTGACCCTATGGACCCGCCAGGCTCCTCTGTCCACAGAATATTCCTATCAACACTAGAATGGGTGGCCCTCTCCTTCTCCAGGGGAACTTCCTGATTGAGGGATGGAACTCGCGTCTCCCACAGCTCCTGTGTCTGCAGGTGGGTTCTTTACCCCTGACCCACCAGGGAAGCCCCACAGCTGCTCAGGAATTCACTCTTCTTCTTTGGCTTCACAGCTGTGTCCCAAGTCTACCCAGCCCTTCCCTCTGCAGCTCAAGTCTCCACTGTCTCACATTTGGTGATGGCGTCCCTGTGTTTAGGCTTGCCTGCCTCAGCCTACCCCCATGTGCTTGGTCGTTCTGTCGTGCCCGACTCTCTGTGACCCCATGGCTGTAGCCCGCCAGTCTCCTCTGTCCATGGGATTTTCCAGGCAAGGATACTGGAGTGGGGCGCTGTTTCCTGCTCCTGGGGATCTTCCCCACCCAGGGATCGAGCCCGTGTCTCCTGCACTGCAGGCAGATTCTTTCCCACTGAGCCACCTGAGCAGCCCACCCACCCTCACCTCGCTGCCAAAGCTGCCCTTCAGAAGCGCACGTTTCTGCCGTGTCTCTGAGTTCCCCCGTGCTCCCGTGTAAGACTCCAGCTCATCAATGCCCAGCGCACCCTCCCCACTCTGGAGACTGGCCCCTGGGCTCTTCCCTGTCTTCAGACCCCGCCCTCCTGTGATCACTCTCACTCCTCACCCAGAATGTGTTTGTTCCTCTGGGAAGGCTCCTCCCAACAGCAGTCAGCCTCGGTTCCCCTTCACTCTACTTACTGCTCCTGGAACTCTCTGTGCATGGCCGAATGGAGCCCTGCCTTAATACCCCGAAACACACATCGCATTGCTCTGCAGTGGACCTCTGTCTCTCTTCTTGATCACCTGGCATCTGAACCTTCTTCCCACACTTGGGGCGTCTTCCGCTTCTTAGAAGCCTACCGTCCCCTGTCGAAACAGAAAACGCCATTTACCCACTCTCCCAGCTTCCTTTCACTGAAACAGGGGCTCCTGACCTGTCTTTTCTAGTTGGATGTTCATCCTTGGCTTGACTAAAAAACATGTGGCCCAAAGAGGCAGAGCCCCTGGGGACCCCAGCTGACAGGCGTGGTTGCAGCAGAGGTGGACGCTTCAGAGGCCGGAACTGGGGTCTTGTGTCCCTGGTAGCAGCAGTACAAACCCGGGCATGCTTTTGAGCCTCAGTCCCAGTCTATGGCCCATTAGGCAAGCCCTGAAGTATCCTTCTCTCCTCATTGTTAAAATTAATTTTTATTGCAGGATAGCTGCTTTACAGTGTTGTGTTAGTTTCTGCTGGGCGGCAAAGTAGATCAGTTGTACATATACATATTGATGCTTTCAAACATCAGTTTGGTGCTAGAGAAGACTCTTGAGAGTCCTTTGCACTGCAAGGAGATCCAGCCAGTCAATCCTCAAGGAAATCAACTCTGACTACTCATTGGAAGGATGGATGCTGAAGCTACAATACTTTGGCCTCCTGATGTGAAGAACTGACTCATTGGAAAGACCCTGATGCTGGGAAAGATTGAAGGCAGGAGGAGAAGGGGATGACAGAGGATGAGATGGTTAGATGGCATCACTGACTCAATGGACACGAATTTGAGCAAACTCCAGGAGATAGAGAAGGAAAGGGAAGCCTGGTGTGCTGCAGTCCATGGGGTCGCAAGGAGTCGGACACGACTGAGCGACTGAACAACTCTTTCTTAGATTATTTCCCCATATAGGCCATTACAGAATGCTGAGTAGAGCACCCTGTGCTGTACATCAGGTCCTTATTAGTTATCTATTTTTTAAGATAGTTTTTTAAGTTTTATTTATTTATTTTTTAAAAATATGTGTTTAACTGCATTGGGTCATAGTTGCTTGTTGGAGAGTCAGTAGTTGTGGGATATGGGCTTAGTTGCACCACGGCGTGTGGGACCTTAGTTCCCAGACCAGGGATCGAACCTTCATCCCCTGCATTGGAAGGCAGATTCTTCACCACTGGACCAGCAGGGAAGTCCCCTGTAGTTTGTTTTTAATTGGAGGATAATTGCTTTACAATGTACAACAATGTGAATCAGCTGTAAGTAAACATGTGCCCCCTCCCTTCTGAACCCCCTCCCCCCCCTCCCCTCCCACCCCTCTAGGTTGTCACCGGGCATCAGGCTGAGCTCCCTGTGCTAACAGGAGCCTCCCACTCACTGTCTGTTTTACAGATGGTCTTTTAATAAATCCTTTTCCTGCTTGGTTTATCGAGAACTGGGTTCTATTGCCACCAAGAGCCCCGACTGTCTCTGGCAGGCTGAGACAGTGAGCCCGCCCCTCCAGGGCAGGAGTCGCTTCCTTGCCTTTGTACCTGCACCTGCAGCACACAGTGGGCATTCAGCAGTTGCCGCATTTGTGCACAGACTGCCGGTTACGTCTAGGCCCAAGTCAAGGAGACATTATGCTTTCTAGCATCATCGTCCTCCTGCTTCCAAGGAGGAAGCAATCAGGGCAGATAATAATGGCCTGACTCTTGCATGCACAGATGCTCCCTTGCTCAGTGAAAGGTCTATCTCCATTGCCTCCATCCCCGCCGACCCCTGCTTCCTCGGCGGGCTGCAGGCTCTCTGTCCCCATGACCCAGACTAATCAGAAACCAGGAGGTGAGGTCTTGCCGTGGTTACAGCATCATCCCCTCCCTCCTTTCACCTGGGAGGGGAAGGATGAGATGCCCTTCCTTGTGGGCCCTGGCTAATGTGTCCCATCCAATATTTATGCTCCACACGTACCTGAACTTCCCAAGCTGTGCCCTGTTTATGCATTCATGAGCAAGTGCTCAAGATAATGTCATTCCTTCAAACAGAGCTGAACCCATGGCTCCTCTTTATGAGGGATTACAGGCTGTTTTTTCTTTATTTGTAAATGCACCAGCCTAAAAAAAAATACCGTGTTTTGTCAGAGACAGCTGATTAAACACCTCTGAGTATCTGTCAGTGTAAACCGCGAGATCATTAATTTATGCTGTAAAAAGAATAGCTGGGGAAGTGTGACTTAGACAGGTGTTGTTCCTTTCCTCATTCGAAACAAATAACATTTGCATCTTTGGAAAGAACGTTGTGAAAAAAATCACCCTAATGGATCAGCGTCTTCCAGAGTGACACCGGTCACGTCACTTCGGCGCTCATCTATTTCAAGCCTCAAAGTGGTTATTTTAGTCTTAAACAGCAGGTGTCCTGATATGGAAAAGCCTCTAAATTTGCATGGGCTTGGAAAGCCTTCGATCTTTCTCTTGGCTCTCTCCCTTCCCGCCTGCACCCCCCCTTTATTTCCTCGTCGTCTGCCACAGCCTCAACATCACTGCGTAGTTTCCAAATAACTCCTGCATCTTGTTAATATCTTGGCCTGAATTTGCAGATCAAGGGGCTGCTGCTCCTGGTGGAGTCCGCCTGGTGGGTTTGTTTTGAGTGTGGATTTAAAGAAGCGTCAACTAGTGGGTTTTTTTTTTTAAACAAAAACTTAGCAGGAGACAATGTTCCTTCCGGAGATGTAAAGGCTGCATTTACTAACTTGAACAAAGTGTTTATAAAGTGGAATGTTTGCACCACTTTAATTATAAAAATACCTCATGGATCTTCTTTTGGTATAGCATTTGTATGAAATCTGTTTTTCAAATCTGTTGCCACTTCCAAAGACACTTTCCTGTGGATTTTGCAGTATATCCTAGTCTGCAGAGACAAATACAGAGACCAGTCAATTTACACTATTAAAACTATACAAGGAACAACTTGATTATTTCATTCAATCCTCATAATAACTGTTTCAAGACAACAGGACCCTACTTTGCAGGTAATGAAGCAATCTCAGGCTTTTCTGGAGGGAAAGGCTTAAGACTGTATAGAATTTGTACATAGTTCAGCTCAATACACAATCTCCTTGAGTACAGTGCCAGGAGCTAAGGACGTAAAGATGGACTAAATGCAACTTCTGCCTTCAAGCTCAAAGTCGAGCATCTGGGGAGCCAGGAATTTAACCCAGGTCTTCTAATTGCAAATCCTTGTCTCTCTTTATCGTCTCAGCTCTGAGGTTTGGGCCAGCTTTAGGGAAAACCATCAGATATGAGAAATTTGCCTTCAGTAAGTATCCTTCTCCCTTTGGTACCCTGCTTTCTTCTCAAGTACCAAACACCCTCATGCTTCCCAAAGCTCTCTCTGACATGTGCCTTCCAAGCTCCCCAGTATTACCACTCCCTCCTTTTCTCTCCCAAACTCAGCTTGCCTGGGTCTTACTCTGGCTCACAGCTACTGAATCTTAGAAGTGTTTCTAAACTTTTTGACCATGACCTGCGGTGACAGGACCACTAAATAAAGCTCATAGGGCTTCAGTGAGAGACCCTTTAAAAAGTGTCCCTTCTTCATGGGAGTCACAGCCCTCCACTGGGTTGCACAGCTCGGCAGTCAGAAGACCCCTTCACCCTCTTAACCAGGCAGTCCTAGAGCACAGCCTGTGGCGCGATACAGGGCAGTCTGTAGTGAGAAGTGTATCTTGCATCGTCTTGGTAATCAAAGCCAAAGGAGCTCGCCCGCCACTGTCCATGGTCCTGAACAATTCCTCCATGCGGGGACACACGTCTTCTATCCCTCGGTCCCCAGTGGTTCTTGCTGAATGCTCTTACCATGTATAGGTTTCCCCTGTTTATTTTTCATCTTGGTGAAAAATCTGCCCTTTTATTCCATCACAACACAAATAGGACCCACGATTCGTGTCACAATTTACAAAGGAGAATGAATACGAGCAGCCTGGATTTGAAGGCCAGGCCACGTTTACTGGTGGGATCTTGAAGGAGCTACTAAGTCTCTCTGGACTTTAGTGTCTCCATCTTTAAAGTGAGGGCTAGAGTATTCAAATAGCTCGCAAGGTTGCTCTGAGGGTTAAATGAGATAACGTACGCGAGTAGTTGGAGAGTGTGTTTCTGGAAAAAACCCAGCAAATGCTTTCTAGTAATAGTCATAGTTCTGAACATAATAAATAATGTAATTTTAGGAATTATATTTTTAAACAGACACTTCCTTATCACCTGGAAATAGGTATCCCTTCTCTACCTGTAACAGAGTCAAGCCAAAAACATGGAAAAACAGATTCATTATTTCAACAGAGAATATTATATACTGAATTTGTTAAACAAATGTTGAAGGGAGGAGAAAGCTAAAAGAGAATGTTGAGAGTAACAGCAGGAAGCAACTCCCAATCCTCAGAGTTGAAGAGACAACGAGGACATGTCGTGCTTCAAAGTCTTGAAGGGTGGACGAGGACACCTCTCTGCCCAATGATGTTATTGATACATGATAATAAATTAATAACTGGCAATAGCTTGGCAAACTATCAGTCTAGTTGACCAAGAAAGAAAAGCCTTTCTTTAATATGTGGGTCAGTATATTATCACCTCTATACTCTGCCATTTGTCTTGAGACAACATTTTACATGAAAAAACTGTTAAGAAAAATTATTCACAACTTGGAAAAAGATAAAGACTGTTGCATATCTTTTAATATCATATTGGGGCATTGTCCAGAATATACTCCCAAGGATTACTAATTCTTTAGAAAAACATCTTTGTTTCATGCACTATTAATCAGGCCCTAGACTGTGCAGAGTTCTATGTTAGCTTGAGGAAAGATTGATAAACTGCAAATAATTTTGTTCAGTAGAGATTTAAGTTATTACTGTCCTATAAAAAAATAGCCCCAAAGATTACAGATTTGCTTCCCTGTAGAACATTGAAAGTTTTATATCTAATGTAGCAGTTTTATTTCAGCATTCTTTTCCCAACGGACCAAGTGTTGTCGTTGTTCAGTTGCTAACTCATATCCGACTCTACAGCCCCATGGACTGCAGCAAACTCGTGTCCATTGAGTTGGTGATGCTATCTAACCATCTCATCCTCTGCTACCCTCTTCTCCTGCTGTCTTCAATCTTTCCCAGCTTCAGGGTATTTTGCAATGGGTCAGCTCTTTGCATCAGGTGGCCAAAGTATTGGAGTTTCAGCTTCAGCATCAGTCCTTACAAATAAATATTCAGGGTTGATTTCTTTTAGGATTGACTGGTTTGATATCCTTGTAGCTCAAGGGGCTTTCAAGAGTCTTCTCCAGCACCACAGTTCAAAAGCATCAATTCTTTGGTGCTCAGCCTTCTTTATGGTCCAACTCTCACATCTTTATATGACTACTGGAGAAACCATCACTTTGACTATATGGACCTTTGTCAGCAAAGTGATGTCTTTGCTTTTCAATACGCTGTTTAGGTTTGTCACAGCTTTCCTTCCAAGGAGCAAGATATCTGTTCCTATATATCTTGAATAAGTATCTGGTTTTGAATACTCTTTGAATCAGCTTTACCATCCTGCAGATTTCCTCCTTAATAAATATATTAATCAGTGTTCTCCCAAGAAACAGAACCCACGGAATATATATAGTTAAAGAGAGAAAGAATGAGATTTATCATGAAGAATTTGTTCATGTGACTTTGGAGGTTGAGAAGTCCAACACTCTGTCATCTTCAGGCTTGAGACTCAAGAAAGCTGGTGACGCAGTTTGAACACCTAGGAGTTGGAGTCAGTGGTGTGGATTCCAGTCCTAATCTGAAGCCCTGAGAATCACCAGTGCCAAAGGCTAAAAAAGATCACCGTCCCATCTCAACCATGCCTGCAGAGAGAGAGAAGGGGAGAATTCTTTCTCCCTCCTACCTTTTTCTATTCAAGCCCTCGGTGGATGGAATGAAGACCACCCTCCCAATTTGGGAAGGACCATCACTTTACTCAGTCCACTGATTCAATTGCTAACCTGTTTTGGAAACACCGTCACAGACACATCCAGAAATAATATTTAACCAGATATCTGGGTATCCTGAGATTCAGTCAAGTTGACACATCAAATTAACTATCACAATGAGTTACATAAATCTCTGACCTGAGTTCACTATATACTTGTAAGATAATCATATTTTTACCGATTATGTTTTGACAGTAACTGGAATGGGAAGGGTATTGCCTTCAGCCAAAGTCACACAGAAAGTCAAGGCACCAAGAGCCTCATTCACGTCTGGCTGCCTCCAAAGTCCACATTGTGACCTCTTGGTACCATTACTCCAGAAAGATCTGTTTAATAGGGAAACTGTACTGGGGGTTGCTGCCAAGCTCTTGCTTAAGTTTGACAAAATCGGGCAGCAGCTGGAGTGATAAGCCAGTCTGAGACACTCGGGGTGGATTTATGGATTGAGATAGGTCAGAAAAGGTCGCGTGCCCATGTAAAGCGGGGAAGGTAATGAAAATGGTAATGAGAGTCTGAGGAGGACGGCTGCTGTGTTGACACAGGCATGAATGTTAAGACACTTGGCTCCAGCTGTCTGAGGCCTGGACGGATAGCCCGCCACTCCCGCCAAGTCCGCCTGCTTCCCCAGTCCCCCGCCCCACCCGCCTCCGGCCTCAGCCACCACCCGTGGGCCATAGGCCCAGTTACAGAGGCAGGAAATGCAAGGTGGCTCCACCAGGCTTTCTAATACATTCTTAAGGTATTTCCTGCAGAGTTAGGAGGAAAGCTGCTATTTGGAAATAAAAAGAAAAAGAAAAAGCCTTGCAGGCAGCAAAAGCAAACTCATAAATTTCACTTAAATTTTTTAATACCCAGAATTTAGCATTCAGTCAACTTTACAAAAAATATGAAGACCTTCTCAGTGTAAAGCATTGTGGGAAGCATGAAAAAATTAAAAAGCTATTGAAAGACATCTTAGAGATCGCCATCTCTCAAGGATCAATCTTCCTTCTCTTGTGTGAGCCAAAAATTTCATTGCTTCTTCTGTGCACTAGGCTCTGTTCCAGTCCTGAAAATACAGCAGGAGACGAGAGGTCCTTGCTCTCACGAGTCCCATAAGCTAGTGAGAGAGACATAATGAATTAATAGAAGATGCAATTACTAACATAACATATATCAATGCATACATTCTATATAATATATTGATGATATTAACATATAACATGGGCCTCATCTACTCCCTGGGGGCTTCATTGGCAAAGAATCTGCCTGCAAATGCAGGAGACCTGGGTTTGATCCCTGGGCGGGGAAGATCCCCTGGAGAAGGAAATGGCAACCCACTCCAGTACTCTTTCCTAGGAAATCCCATGCACAGAGGAGCCTGGTGGGCTGCGGTCCATGGGGTCACAGAAAAGGTGGACACGACTTAGTGACTAAACAATAATAATATGTAACACGCAACGTTCAATGATATTAATGCAGTCTTTCATATTATAAGTGCATTAGTTAGTTGCTTAGTTGGGTCCAACTCTTTGCAACCCCATAGTCTATAGCCCACCAGGCCCCTCTGTCCATGGGATTCTCCAGACAAGAACACTGGAGTGGATTGCTATTTCCTTCTCCAAAGGAACTATAGAAAGAAAGAAAGTGAAGTCGCTCAGTCGTGTCCAACTCTTTGTGACCCCATGGGCTGTAGCCCACTAGACTCCTCCATCCATGGAATTTTCCATGCAAGAACACTGGAGTGGGTTGCCATTTCCTTCTCCTCATATTATATATATTATATTAATATAATCTCAAGATTGATTCAGTTCAGTTCAGTTGCTCAGTCGTGTCCGACTCTTTGCAACTCCATAAATTGCAGCACGCCAGGCCTCCCTGTCCATCACCATCTCCCGGAGTTCACTCAAACTCTCATCCATTGAGTCCGTGATGCCATCCAGCCATCTCATCCTCTGTTGTCCCCTTCTCCTCCTGCCCCCAATCCCTCCCAGCATCAGAGTCTTTTCCAATGAGTCAACTCTTCGCATGAGGTGGCCAAAGTACTGGAGTTTCAGCTTTAGCATCATTCCTTCCAAAGAACACCTAGGGCTGATTTCCTTTAGAATGGACTGATTGGATTTCCTTGCAGTCCAAGGGACTCTCAAGAGTCTTCTCCAACACCACAGTTCAGAAGCATCAATCCTTCAGGGCTCAGCTTTCTTCACAGTCCAGCTCTCACATCCATACATGACCACTGGAAAAACCATAGCCTTGACTAGACGGGCCTTTGTTGGCACAGTAATGTCTCTGCTTTTGAATACGCTATCTAGGTTGGTCATAACCTTCCTTCCAAGGAGTAAGCATCTTTTAATTTCATGGCTGCAGTCACCATCTGCAGTGATTTTGGAGCCCAAAAAGATAAAGTCTGACACTGTTTCCACTGTTTTCCCATCTATTTCCCATGAAGTGATGGGACAAGATTAATTAGTGCTAGGGAAAAAAAGAGACCGATAAAAGAGGATAAAGTGCTGGATTTGAGGTGTGTGGTCAGGCTACTCACGATGGCTGCTCTCTTGCCCTCTGGACCTCTCCTCTGGGCCAGGCAGGGCCTGGTTCACCTCTACCCCGCGTGCATACCTGCCCTTCCCATGTGCTGGCCCTAAGCCCCAGTTAGTGGTAACTTATTAAAGGGGTGGTGAGGGAGCCCACCTGACTTCTTTTTCCCCTGGATCCGGGAGTCTCCCCTTCCACCGCCTGCCCGCCTCTGACGCACACGGTGGGGTGTTGCTCCAGGACCTTCCTTCGGACGTGGCAGCCCCTGTCCAGGAAACCACTGATGATGTGTTGCTGGTTCTGGGCTCCTTCTTCAGCCTTCAAGCTGGGCGAGTAAAGGCCTCGCAGGCCTGTGAGGTGCAGCCCAACAGAGCTGTTCTAGAGCAGTCAGGATGACCCCTCTGAGAACTGAAGGGAAGGAGCAAGCTACTTGAAATCCTTAGAGAAGAACATACCTGGTAAAGGCGATCGTAACTCTAAAGGCTCTGAGGAAGACGTGGATTCGGCAGTTGAAGAAGAGCGAGAGACTCGTGGGGCTGGGAGTGCCGATGGCGTCAGCGAGAGGACAGGACCGGGGCTTGTAGACCAAGCTGGTTTGTC
The DNA here is from genome assembly GCF_014754425.2 of Oryx dammah. NCBI lineage: Eukaryota > Metazoa > Chordata > Mammalia > Artiodactyla > Bovidae > Oryx > Oryx dammah. The sequence goes on from NW_024070210.1 coordinate 2,517,920, forward strand.
GGCCAGGGCGATGAGCTCTGACTTTATTCCAGCCCTTTCATCCCAGTCCGTTTGTCCTGCCGTTTAGCAAATGTGGCCCCTTGTTTACCTTTAGCTGTGGCCCCTCATTTATGAAGCAAATACTGCACAGCAACTGTGACTGTGATTCTGCCCTGGTCAGTGTGGAAGTTCTACAGAGATGAGAAAGGAAAGATGCTTGCTTTGTGGGACTCCCCCACTGGTCAACAGAAGGAAAATATCATTGAGAGTCAGCTCCTGAGCCTCCAATAACAGAACCGTCATTTCCCAGTTGCTCAGTCAGAGATCTCATTTGCAATCAGCCACTAAGCCCCTTGATTATACTAGGTTGGGCAAAAAGTTCATATGGGTCTTTCTGTAAGAAGTTACGGAAAAACCCCTAACAAACTTTTTGGCCAACGCAATGCATTCTAACAAGCCTCATGTATCTGGGCCTGCTCACCGCCCCCATCACCAATACCTGACTACACACTGTCACCATGTCAGGTCTGGACCTTCACAACGGCCCTGCCACGACTCTTCCCGATCCAGGCTCATCCCACCTCCAATCCAGCCCCTGACTCTGCGCATGCATGCCTGCTCAGTCGTACTCCACTCTTCATAGCCCGCCAAGGCTCCTCTGTCCCTGGGATCCTCCAGGCAAGGACCCTGGAGTGGGTTGCCATTTCCTTCTCCAGGGGGTCTTCCCGACCCAGGGACCGAACCTGCGTCTCCTGGATTGGCAGGTGGGTTCTTTACCACTGCGTCACCTCGGAAGCCCAGGGGCCTGATTAATCTTTAAAATGCAAATCCAATCATGTCCCCCCTACTTGGAAAAAAAGTGTTTAGTAACTTCCCGTTACCCAGGGTTCGCTGAAGTGCAAATGTCTGCAGGTCCTTCAGCCCTTGGCCTCAGACCCCCTTTCTGACTCCACACTTGGTCTCATCTCCGTGGATTCTTCCTCTGTGACCACACTGAGCTCTTGTCATCTCCCAACGCACTGTGCTCTTGCACACGCAACTCCTCTTCCCGATCTCATCCATTTGGATCTGAAACTGAAGATCTTTCCTTGTAGTTTTGATCTCAAACTGCAAGCTTCTTTTCCTGCTCTGGGAACAGACCCTACCCAAGGTAGAAGAGGATGAGGCCAAAGCAGAGAAGGAAAGAGAGCAGGATGGATGCACAGAGAGACAGGACTGAGAACATCACTTGAATTCCCGGATCCCGCCTTGCTGGAAGCCAGTGTCACCTAGGAATTCACTTCTGTAAACCGAAAAGGAAGCCTAACAAGTTGCAGTGGGAAGTAACCCTGTCTGGGGACATAGGAGACTGCGAGTGTGTCGATCAACTGGATGGATCTCATAAGGAGCCTTGAGACTACGCTGGGCCCACTCAGATAACCGAGGATAATCTTTCCAGCTCTGGATCCTTAGCTCCACCATATCTGCACAGTTCCTTTTTTCATGCCAGGTCATACAGTCACAGGCTCAGAAGGTTAGGGCCTGGATGTCTTTGGTGGGAGGGGTGGTGGGCATTATGTTACGTACCACGTGGAGAAAGTGCCCTCTGAAGTCAGCAACAGAGGAAGGGGGCGTTCACTGAGCACAGTAAGTGAAGGAGGGCAGGGGAGTGTCCCCAAAGATAAGAGAGGGTGAACAAGCCTCCTGGGGCCAGAGGGAGAGTGGGGAGTCGAGGAACTTGAAAAAGGCGAGTGCAGGCGGTGCGCAGGGGCCAGGAGTGAGGAGGCTGGGGGGGAACGAGGCCAGGCTTCCGCTGGCTTGGAGAGGACGTGGACTTTGGCCTTTCCTTAAAGAAACGTGGGGATGCAATCAGATGGATCTCCTGAAGATTCCACTGGGAATCTGGGTTGGAGCGGCCGTAAGGGACACAGGGAGCCCTGTGGAGGCCTGAGGGAACAGAAGCCACTTCCAACATCACCCAGTCCCCTGGCCCTTCCAGGCAGCACATGTGAGCCATACACACCTTGCTCAGAAGCTTTCATGTTAACTTTAATATGGAAGATTGCAAACACAGACAAAAACAGAGTCCACTGAAGGCCCACGTATCCAACTCCCAGCTGTAATAACTGATCAATTCGCGGCACCTCTTACAATATTCCCCTACCCCAGGATTATTTGAAGCAAATCCCAGGCATCCTATCATTTCATCTCAGTTTATTTCAACTTGTATCTGTAGCTGTGTTAGGAATTCTTTAAAAAATAAAACCCATAATCGTTTGGGAGCTAATAAATCCCTGTGCTGGCTCACTTCATATCTGTGGAAGGAATGAATAATTTGGCATTCTGATAGTCTTGTAGAAAGAATATATTTTTTCTCATCTTTGCCTGAATTCCAAAGCACTCTGTGTGTCAAAATCCACATCCCCTTGGAGCACAGGGTGTCCCTGCTTGTGAACGCCAAGCTGAGTCTGGTCCCACCCCACGCCTTCTCTTACCAACCTCTACGGATCGCTGCGACAAGTTGCAGGGCGCCTGGGGAAAACGCGTCCTGTTTTTCAGAGAGGCCAATAAAGGCCTTGTCCCAGCCCAGCTCCCAGGATGGCCGAAGCCTCGGGTTGGGGTTCATCCGGCCAGCTTCACAGTGACGGATGAGGTTCGGGCAGCCCCACGACCCATGTGCTCACTTTGCTCGTCTCAGGACGCCTGCTGCTGGGCCTCCTCCCCAAAGGAGCAAACATGGGAGTGGGAGCAGCCTCTAATCACACCTTTCTTGCCATCTCTGGTTCTGTGACTATTTCAAGGAGGAGCGGAATGTTGTCGACATTCTCACTCCTCAAAGATCCCCTCTCTGCCCTTCTCTCCACAAGAACCTTCGCTCCCTGGGGCCGCTCTGTTCCGGTTATCAACTGCTATCAATAGGGACCAACACCCCGAGACACAGGGACTCAAAATAACAATACTTTCCTGTGCTCATGATCTGTAGGAGTGCTTAGGGGGCAATCCTGATCCAGCTGGTATTTTCTGGGGCATGCTTTGGCCTAGAGGATCCGAGAAGTGTTTGCTCACGTGTCTGGGGCCCAAGGGAGCACAGGTGGATTCATCTTTCCGTAACTGTGGTCTCAGGGCCTCTCACTTGTCCCCTCCAGCAGAAGAGGCAGACATCTGACATCACAGCTCGGGACTCCAAAAGCACGTGTTCCCAGAGACAGAGAGTGGAAGACACCTCCCTTCAGGCCTGGAAACTGGCAGAGTATCACTTATTCTGCTGCTAATGGTCAAGGCAGTTAAAGGAGGCCATGAAACTGGATAATTAGGTAATTAGGGTTCTTTCTGCTGCAAATGACAAAAATGCTATTCGAATTATCTGATACCAAAAAGGGAATCTGTTGCATTATATGACTGCAAAGTTCGAGGTAGGTTCGAGGGCAACTAGATCCAGTCACTCAGATAATAATCAACGATAAGTCTCTATCTCTTGCTCTCTTTTTCCTCTGTGTAGGTTTTATTTCTACCAGCCCCACCAAAATGCAGTGGAGGGTTAGTTCTCTAAAGAAAAATCTGGGTACCACCAACAGAGGAAGGCAAGGCATTCTGGAAATGCAAAAGTAATCGATACCAACCGTAATCCACCCCTTGGCCGCATCTCTCATACACCAACTCGCCTATAAACCCAGCTTCAAAGGCGCCCTGCCCTACAGGGCGAAGTCAGTCATCTCATTCTCCAGAGAGACAACCAAAGCCTTTCCTAGTTGCTGTATCTACGGCAATTCTAGGCTTTCTTGGTGCTGTGTGCTCCTCTCCGTTAGATCTCATGTGGTTCCTCAGGGTCTGCAACCTTTGCGTAAATACCATAGTTAACCACCCACCCACACACCCAGTAGACACCAGTGGATGAAAGATAGGGTGCTTGCTCGGTCGTGTTGAGGCGGATTCTTTACCACTGAACCATGGGCTGCTGCTGCTAATTTGCTGCAGTCGTGTCCAACTCTGTGCGACCCCATAGACGGCAGCCCACCAGGCTCCTCTGTCTCTGGGATTCTCCAGGCAAGGGCACTGGACCCATGGGAGTAGCCCCAAAACTGCTACTAGAACATTCATTTGAAAAAGGGAAGCAAAAAACAACGGTCGTTAACCCTGGGCATTTACCATATCCTGTGGGAGGGGGATAGAAAAGTTAGCTTCCTGCTCTGGCAGTGGGACGAACCCCTTGACTAGAGGCTGCCTTGGGTCCTGACCTCCCGATGCCCTCCGGAAATGCGGGAGAGATGGACCTTCGGGTGAATTGCTCTGCTGGGGATGCAGTTCTTTAGTAGCTGGTTTCCCGTTGGTGTAAGTGTGTTGATAAGAAATGCACTCATCGGCAAGGAACAGAACGCCTGGTTAACAGTGGCTTAAACAAGCATGTGCTTATTTCTCTCACACAATAGTACTTCTAGAGGCAAGCAGGCACCAGGGTTAAATCAAGGGCAATGAGCTGTGATTCCTTGGCCCTCCTCCACAGAGTGCTGCCGCTCTCGCTTGCATCCAGGGAAGAAGGGGAAGGACTGTTCCAGTGTATCCGTCTCCTTCTGTCATGAAAAGCAGAAGCCTTCCCAGAAGCCCTCCTAACTTCCGTTTAGATCTCTTTGGCCCGGACTGTGTCTCATGGTCCCCTCTGGCTGGAAGGGAGGTTGTAAAAGCTAGCCCCTTTTGTCCTTTGTTCCCCAAACAGATCTGAGATTTAGGAGCAAGAAAGGCCTGAAAGTTGCCTTGGGGACTGAGAGCTGGGGTATGAGGGAAGGTAATGTTTTTCAAAAGGAAGTTAGGGATTGACTACGACAAAAGGGAGCGTTGCAGAAGCGAAGCACCACACTCGGAGAGTTGGAGAACTCAGGGTTACTACGCCGACAGGCCCAGAGGAGTTACCGCTCCAAGCTCTGAGCCCCGAACAAAGGGGTTACAGAGTTGCTATAGACCTACTATCGTGGGCAACACTAGCTGCTAATAGGCTGGCTTGAACCAAGGGGTTTCACGCTCTCGGGAACAGCAGTCAAGACGGGGAGGAAGATGCCTGACCTCCACATGGACAGGCAAGATTAAGCAGGTTTGCAGGGGCCGGGTGACTGCAAAGAGCAGGACAAGATGAGTGAGATGAACTCCAGTTTCTACTATTGCAGGTCCCCACTTTCTGAGACTACATGACCTATGGGATCCGGACTTTGCAAGAAGCAAGCTGAGTTACAGAGGCTGAAAGAGCAGGAGGCTATGTAAAATTTTAACTTTTCTTCTTCATGAGGAAGGGGTTCCAGGTGGAGGAAAACAAACCCAATTGTTTCTTACACTTGTTTATTGCAATTATCCCAATTGCTATTACAATCCCTAATCCACTATTTCTGGCTCTAAAAGTCTTTGGTCCTAAGGGCATACATTAAAAAAAAAAAATTATCTCTGAGTATAACTGTGCTATGCTTAGTCACTCAGTCGTGTGCTACTCTTTGTGACCCCATGGACTGTAGCCCGCCAGGCCCCTCTGTCCACGGGATTATCCAGGCCAGAATACTGGAGTAGGCTGCCAGTTCCTCCTCCAGGGGATCTTGTGAACCCACAGATCGAACCCAGGTCTCCTGCATTGCAGGCAGATTCTTCACCAGGTGAGCTACCAGGGAGCATAACAAAAATGATAATAATAAGAATAACATCTCAAAGGGATTCTAGAAGTAAGATCAATGGCAACTTATTTTTTAAATAACACCTTCTTGGGACAATAGATAATGATAACGCGTGGCTTTATCAGCAGTTTTGGGAAGGATGAGAAAGGAGGTTTGAAGCGTGCTGATGTGTGTCCCACCGTCCTCCTGTGTCGAGGAGCCAGGGCTGCCAACCACCGAAACCATCTGAACATCCCCTCCAGCAGCTTTGGAGTCCTAAGGGGCTGGCTCTGTAATTGACATGCCTACTAAACCTCAATGGCCCAGAGCCTCTGACGCCCCTCTCCCCCACTCCCATCCTGCAGTTAATATCCTGAGGTCCAGGGCTAAGAAGGCTTACGAGAGATTTTCAGATGAGTTTTGTTATTTGCAGGCCGGATTAGTTGGCTAACCCCATGTGAGCGTCAAGGTCTTCTTAGAGTCCCCGGACAGGGGGCCCCACGTGGTGGTTCCGGGGGGCACCTTTGGGAGGGTGCGGTCCAGCAGAGCCGTATAAAGTGGGTTGCTGTTCTAGGGCAGAGGAGCACTGGAAAGGGGCAGAAAGGAGACGCTGCAGTTCTGGGGGACCCCAAGAGGATGAAATTAATAGAACAGACATCTTCTTGGAAACCAAGTTAATTTCTGAAGCAAAAGCTAAAATAGACTTGGCTTTTTTTTCCTCCCTACCCCACCCCCACCTAACCTGAAATAATAATAGAAGCGATTAGGGACAGGTCTGCTCTGCACAACAGAGCAAGCCTACTTCACAACAACGGCCAGCAGTTCTGTTAAAGCACACGTGGTCACCTCTCCTTCCAGTGGGCTCAGCTAAAAAAAGAACGCTTCCAGCCGAAGACAGCACCCCTTGGCAGTGTCTAGATCCCATGGCCCTTTAAATCTATCATCCCATGGCAAGGGAGGAGAAATCCTTTTTAGGATTCATACTCAGGATTTTAATCTGTTTTCTATTTTTAATCTTTAGAAGGAAAAAGACAAGAAAGACCTCATAAACTAAAAGAAGCCATTATCTTTGCTAAAGGAATATCAGCTCTGAGAGAGAGACAGTCAGTACAATTTAGCTTTCTAGGTTGTGGGTTTTTTTTTTTATTATTATTATTATTCCTTTCAAGTTAGAGCAGATGAAAACAAGAAGAGTTAGGAAGCTGGGGAAATGGGTCCAGGAAAGAGGGTCAGCTATATCAAGGGAGTCCCCCCAAATCCCACATCAGTCCTGCCCCCAGCTCCTGCAGCCTGGACTGTGCGTCCCCTTGGTGCTCCCTCTCTGTGACCCATCCCCGACAGTTCTGCTGGCGTTTTCTCTCCCCCAGCTCCTCCAGCCTGGGCTGTGCGTCCCCTTGGTGACCCCCCTTGGCGACCCCCCCCTGTGACCCATCCCCGACAGTTCTGCACTTGGTCCTCATCACGCTGTTCCTCTGCTTAAAAGCCTCACTGAACGCCACCCTGTTTTCAGAAGAAAACGCAGACTTGAGCAACACTGCACGGGCCCTCCCGCTCTGCCCTAGTCCCGCCCGCCGATCCTGCCCTTTCTTTCTTTAAACTGGAGCATAATTGCTTCAGAATGTCGCATGCATTTCTACAGCCATGGCCTCTGTCGTTTGCATTCAGTTGCCCTTGCCGGGCACAGTACCTATCATCCATTCGGTTGCATTTGTCCAGCGAGCGCTAACTAGCCTGACCCGTCACCAGCCCCTGCCCCTGATGCTCGTTTCCACCCCACCCCCCCCACCCACCCCCACCACCCCGGGCTTTATACGTCCAAGCCGTTCCTCTCGTCAGGAACTGCCCTCCCCACTCCCTTCGCTTGGGAAACGGATGCTTGTTCCTGAGCCTCCAACTCAAGCGTCTCCTATTTTCTATCGTTCCTCTTGACACTCCTTCTACCCACCCACACACCCCTAGGCAGAAGTATTTTGGGGTTACCATCCTCTTTTATGCCTTCCTCTGCTGTCGCAGTTCCTGCACTGGGTATTTCAACAGTCTGATTTGCCATAAAAAGATAATTGGGTTCCTAAGAAAATTTATTTTATCAAAACTGAATTTTAAAACCCATTGATGGGATAAGAGATGAAAGGGAGTGAGGTTAGGATATTCAAGGCTCACTATATCAAAGCTAGTGCTCCTGCAGGATTTTCAATAATAAGGGTTCAGTTCAGTTGAGGGGCTCAGTCGTGGCCGACTCTTTGTGACTCCATGGACTGCAGCACGCCAGGCCTCGCTGTCCATCCCCAACTCCGAGTCCACCCAAACCCATGTCCATTGAGTTGGTGATGCCATCCAACCATCTCATCCTCTATCGTCCCCTTCTCCTCCCACCTGCAATCTTTCCCAGCAGCAGAGTCTTTTCCAATGAGTCAGTCAGTTCTTCGCGTCAGGTGGCCAAAGTACTGGAGTTGCAGCTTCAGCATCAGTCCTTCCAATGAGTATTCAGGACTGAGCTCCTTTAGGTGCTTTATAGCTATCGGGCTTCTCTGGTGGCTCAGATGGTAAAGAATACTGCCTGCAGTACAGGAGACTCGGGTTCAATCCCTGGGTTGGGAAGATCCCCTGGAGAAGGAAATAGTTACCCACTGCAATATTTTTGTCTGGAGAATCCCCATGGACAGAGGAGCCTGACAGGGCTACAGTCCATGGGATTGCAAAGAGTCAGACATGACTGAAGAACTAAGCACTGTATCAGGGACTTCCTGTGTGTGTGTGTGTGTGTGTGTGTGTACACATCTGGCATTTATTTGTGTGTGTGTGTGTATATATATATATATCAGGGGTTTTCCAGGTGGCAGTAGTGGTAAAGAACTCGCCTGCCAGTGCAGGGAGTGTGAGAGACAAGAATTTGATCCCTGGGTCGGGAAGATCCCCTGGAGGAGGGCACGGCAACCCACGCCAGTATTCTTGCCTGGAGAATCCCATGGACAGAGGAGCCTGGCGGGCTACAATCCATAGGCTTTCAAAGAGCTGGACATGACTGAAGCATGTTGGACACAATTTAGTACAGCACGACACCCATAGCTACCAGACGGTTTAATTGCAAGCTGAAACATCGAATTGCTTGCTCAAGAAAGACAAGACTGAGTCCAAACATCTCATTTGCCTTATAAGCCACACGCCCATGAGTCTCCCCAGCTTCAATCATTTTGGCCTTGATCTTGCAACTTTTCTGGCATCAAAATTCTAACACATGGTAAACAAAAGAACCCAAGCATGAACAGGTGTACAGAGGAAAAGGCGCTCACTCGGCTGTGCCTCCCAGCACTGAGTTCCTGGTACCTGTCACCCTGCTCATCAAGGACTAATGCCCATCAACGAGCCTGTTGTTACCACGGCGATCAGGGTAATGCAAACTGTGCAGCTTAATTCACTGACCTTCCGGGCAATATCCAATTCAATTATGAAAACTCTCTCTGTAGGGAAAGACCTCTGTTTTCTAATCTATTGCCTTCCTTCTACATGGAAGGACACCAAAAGCAGAGATGGTGTCCAACTCAGCTTTGTTACCCCATTGTTGCTGAATTGATAACAACATCCCACAATATCCAGATAATTAGTTTTATTCTTGACTTTAACTAGAATTTACTTAGTGCCCAGACTCTTTTAGCATGAGTTAGATGCGTTTCCATCCCTGTGTCCCAGAATCCAAACTCCTGTATTCTGATTACCAGATTTTTTCATGAGTTAAAAAAAAGTGAGTTTAATAAACAGCTTCTTTGGACTGCAAAGAGATCAAGCCAGTCCATCCTAAAGGAAATCAACCCTGAATATTCATTGGAAGGACCGATGCTAAAGCTGAAGCTCCAATATTTTGGCCACTTGATGCAAAGAGCCGACTCATTGGAAAAGACCCTGATGCTGGGAAGGATTGAAGGCAAGAGGAAAAGGGGATGACAGAGGATGAGATGGTTGGATGGCATCACTGACTCAATAGACATGAGGCTGAGCAAGTTACGGGAGTTGGTGATGGACAGGGAAGCCTGGCATGCTGCCATCCACGGGGTCACAAAGAGTCGGACACGACTTAGCGACTAAACAACGACAATCCTTCTATAATACAATGTTAATATTTGTTGAGACTATACTAAACTCTTTACATGAATTAGCTCATCTGTTCTTCCCAACAGCCCTGTAACATAGGTAATATTACTGACCCATTGTACAGAAGAGTAAACTGAAGCTTAGAGGTCAATTATTTGTCCTATGGACAAATAAGTGGAAAATAATGACATAAAATAGCCGCTCTAAAATAAGTATTCTGATTTTGAGTAGATCCCCTCAACCTTTAGTTTCTTCATAGCTTTCCACTCCAAACAGAAAGTCAATTCAAGGACCTCTCTGGCAGTCCAGTGGTTAAGACTCTGCACTCCCAGTGCAGGGGATTTGGATTCAATCCCCGGTCAGGGAAACTCAGATCCCCTGTGCCATGCCATGTGGCCAAAAAGAAAACAAAGAAGAAGAAGGTCAATTCCTTTGTTTGCATGTTCATATATCTTGCGATTGGTTTATCTTGCAGAATTTAACTGCCTAATCTTATGTGTTTATTATGTATTTAATGAGCGTTTTGTTTGTATGGCGTGGTAAGTTGCTTCAGTCATGTCCCAGTCTTTGTGATGCTATGGGCTGTAGCCCGCCAGGCTCCTCTGTCCATGGGATTCTCCAGGCAAGAATACTGGAGTAGGTTGCCACACCCTCTTCCAGGAGATCTTCCCGACCCAGGGATTGAACTCACTTCTCCTGGGGCTCCTGCACTGCAGGCAGATTTTTTACCACTGAGCCACAGGGGAAGCCTTTTTATCACTGAAGTGAAGTGAAAGTCACTAGTTGTGTCCGACTCTGCAGCCCATGGACTGTATAGTCCATGGGATTCTCCAGGCCAAAATACTGGAGTGGGTAGCCTTTCCCTTTCTCCAGGGGATCTTCCCAACCTAGGACTCAAACACGGGTCTCCTGGATTCTTTACCAACTGAGCTATGAGGGAAGCCCTTTTTATGACTGAAGGGGTCCTAATTTGAACCTTCTTAAGCTAAAATGACCATAACTGTTTTCTGTAGCAGAAAACAGAGACCCTCAGTCACTCATTTTCTGTGTCGTGTGGAACCGAAGGTGTTTTCTAAGCAAAGTCTCATCCATATCCAGGGGGACCCACTTACAGTGGGATGTGAGGAGGTGGAAGGGCTCCACGTTTACCAAAGGCACCACGTCCGCCGCATGAGGTTGAGTAGGGCTCAGCATTTAATTCATCCCATAGTATACGGCAGCCAGGGCTCATCAGGCACACCCTTGAACTCCCTGCTGCCTGATTCATATCAAAAGCCTAGTCTGTGTAAATAATATTGATGAAAGATGTCTTAAAGAAGTACTCTGCAATTAGTCTTTCAGATTGCAGTTCAGTTCAGTTCAGTTCAGTCGCTCAGTCGTATCCGACTCTTTGCAACCCCATGAATTGCAGCACGCCAGGCCTCCCTGTCCATCACCAACTCCCAGAGTTCACTCAAACCCATGTCCATTGAGTCGGTGATGCCATCCAACCATCTCATCCTCGGTCGTCCCCTTCTCCTCCTGCCCCCAATCCCGCCCAGCATCAGAGTCTTTTCCAATGAGTCAACCCTTTGCATGAGGTGGCCAAAGTACTGGAGTTTTAGCTTTAGCATCATTCCTTCCAAAGAACACCTAGGGCTGATCTCCTTCAGAATGGACTGGTTGGATCTCCTTGCTGTCCAAGGGACTCTCAAGAGTCTTTAACACCACAGTTGAAAAGCATCAGTTCTTCGGCACTCAGCCTTCTTCACAGTCCAACTCTCACATCCATACATGACCACTGGAAAAACCATAGCCTTGACTAGACGGACCTTTGTTGGCAAAGCAATGTCTTTGCTTTTAAATATGCTATCTAGGTTGGTCATAACTTTTCTTCTAAGGAGTAAGCATCTTTTAATTTCATGGCTGCAATTACCATCTGCAGTGATTTTGGAGCCCCCAAAAAATAAGTCTGACAGTTTCCACTGTTTCCCCATCTATTTCCCATGAAGTGATGGGACCAGATGCCATGATCTTTGTTTTCTGAATGTTGAGCTTTAAACCAACTTTTTCACTCTCCTCTTTCACTTTCATCAAGAGGCTTTTTAGTTTCTCTTCACTTTCTGCCATAAGGGTGGTGTCATCTGCATATCTGAGGTGATTGATATTTCTCCCGGCAACCTTGATTCCAGCTGTGTTTCTTCCAGCCCAGCATTTCTCATGATGTACTCTGCATAGAAGTTAAATAAGCAGGGTGACAATATTCAGCCTTGACAGATTCCTTTTCCTATTTGGAACCAGTCTGTTATTCCATGACCAGTTCTAACTGTTGCTTCCTGACCTGCATATAGGTTTCTCAAGAGGCAGGTCAGGTGGTCTGGTATTCCCATTTCCTTCAGAATTTTCCACAGTTTATTGTGATCCACACAGTCAAAGGCTTTGGCATAGTCAATAATGCAGAAATAGATGTCTTTCTGGAACTCTCTTGCTTTTTCCATGATCCAGCGGATGTTGGCAATTTGATCTCTGGTTCCTCTGCCTTTTCTAAAACCAGCTTGAACATCTGGAAGTTCACAGTTCACATATTGCTGAAGCCTGGCTTGGAGAAGTTTGAGCATTACTTTACTAGCGTGTTAGATGAGTGTAATTGTGTGGTAGTTTAAGCATTCTTTGGCATTGCCTTTCTTTGGGATTGGAATGAAAACTGACCTTTTCCAGTCTGAGTTTTCCAGTTAAGGTACCTTAAATCAATTTGGAATGAGAAATCACATGGAATTAATTAATTATGGTGATTTCCAATAAGGCATTTAATCCCTTTGTACCTAGGTTCCCCCACTGGTACCATGAAGTGGTTGGTCTGGGTGACCTCAAAGTATTTTCCAATGCTAACATTTCAAGAATTCTCTCCCCTACCCGTACCTCTGCTAATGAAAATCTCATCACAAGTTATCCAAAATGGTGGAAGATCCAAGTGTTATTTCTGGCCTGAGCAAGCTGGTGGGTGGTAGGACTATTCACTGAGAGGGACCCTGGGAAGGATCAGGTATGGTGGTGGACACAATCGCTGAGATGGTTCATATGCCTCTGTGCCCGTTCCCCAGCCCCCCAGCCAATTCAGGGCCCTTGAAGGGAGTGAGCATAACCTACTTGTCTTTGAACCACCACAGCACCCAGCCCACAGCCACGTCAGCCCTTGCCCACTGAACGGCCACTCTTCAGCTGGGATCTCGGTGGCGTCAGAGTGGGTAGGGAAGGTATGAGTGGAGACTTTGAGCTGACTTTGTCCCCAAGGGGAAGGTGTTGGCTCATGATACAAAAACCCAGGAAAAGCCAGGGTGGGTCTGGGGTTATACGGGACGGCTAGAGCCAGCAAGGCAAGGCTCCCGGGGGTCCCCCGCCCACCTGCCCCCGTTCCCACTCCTCTCGGGTGTTAGCTTTGCTCACTGTCATCACTGTCTGTAGTCGTCCTAACACTTCACATGCTCACCAACCATCTGACTCGTGTACTTGTTTGTTGCCTGCTTCCCTGTCCCGCCCGGCAGTCATGGAAACTCCTCAAAGAGAGGAATTACATCTGTCTTGCTCATTGCACTTTCCTAGCATCCAAAATAGTGCCTCTCTCTGAACGGAGGACTTAGTGTTTAAAAAAAAAAAATTGTGAATGAATAAATGAGTGAATGGCTCCTTCAGGCCATGGGCAAGAACTCCGTCTCAATTTGGCCACCTCTGAGTCCAACCACTGGGTCCAGGGTAGTACAATTGGCTCATCTTGAGTCATGCCCTTGTGTCTGGCTGTTGAGAAGAGTAACAGGACCAGAACTGGGGCAAAAAGAGAGCTACAGGCAGGGAGGAGAGCGTTGGGCACACTGAGATCTCACAGGAGTCTCTGACTCTGCTGGAGGTCAGATGCTCTGTATCCAGTGCTCTCCTTGGAAACGTGTGGGCTTTGTCCCCTGCCACTCCCTGGCTTCTGAGTTACAATGATTTGGTTATAATTATAAGACACGAGGAGGGCATGGCAACCCACTCCAGTATCCTTGCCTGGAGAGTCCCCACAGACAGAGGAGCCTGGCGGGCTACAGTCCACAGGGTCGCAAAGAGTCGGACATGACTGAGAGACTGAGCATATAAGACACGTGCTCTGAGTAATCTAGTTAAACCTTGAACACAGCGGCAGTATTCTCCGAGTTAACATTCAGATGCGTAATCTGATAAATATGGGCCAACAGGACGCAACCTTTAAACTAGGTCTGTTCCCGAAACGTCACGCTGGTTGCTAGTGGCTCTTGTGCGTGTCTGTGCTACGTGAGCTAGAAAGCCATTAGCCATTGGAGCCTTGACCCCACAGATGGCATTTACTCAGGGAAAAGCTGGCAGGCCCTCACCCACCTCCTTCCCAGTCTTGCCTGCCTCTGGTATCCAGGAGTGAGTCCAATTTCCCTTAACCGTTTGGAAAAATGGCAAATTATAGGGAACAAATGTTCTTTGCAGCAGCAGGAGAGACACCTGCCTAATGAATCAGCAGTCTCGCAGGTGGTGAGATGGGGAGAGCAAGCTGGGGCCGGCTTGTCCTGACAAGCAGCCAGCGTCAGAGCCCCTTCTCCCCCTCTCTAATCCTGCTGGGCTGGACCGCATGGCTCTCCGCACAAATGTAGGTCATCTAAAATGCTGTCAGCAAGCTGCTGTTTCTCATTGCCAACACACTGGAAAGCCTACAGTGACTGGGAGACATTATTTCCAAGCTGGTGCTTCTCATTTAAAACAGAGAATCCAGAATTTCTAAGCTGCATTTTATACTCAGTGCTGTGATTATCTTTCAATATTGCCCAAACACCACCCCCGTCCCCCAGTATGTACACGTGTGTGTTAGGGAGGGAATAACAGGAGACAGGAAAGCAGGGGAGGAAAGGTCCTATTTTTTTTTAAATGTTTAAAGATTTTTTTGATGTGGCCCATTTTTTAAAGTCTTTATTGAATTTGCTAGAGTGTTGCCCCTTGGTTTTCAGCCACGAGGTATGTGGGGTTCCAGCTCTCTGACCAGATACCGAAGCTTCTGAATCGGAAGGTGAAGTCTCATGCGCTGGACCACCACGGAAATCTCCGCAAGGTCCTATTTTCAAAGACACTAATTATAATTTTGCAAAATTATTTGGAAGATATTCATCCTTTAAAACATACTCAGTTGTAGGAAAATCAAAATGTCTTTATTTATGCCAAGATCTAGAGACACATTTGGCCCTTAATTTGGCTGAGAAAGAAAAATATCTGTTCTACTGATTGAATTTACCATTTTGCAAAAGTAGCTCTGTATAATTCATGAAATTTAATCACGATCATGCTGGGATTTATTGCTTCTCATTAATGCTTCCTTTGAAGATGGCTAGAAAGACCTAGGGTTGAGAGGAAAGAAAAATTCTTTCCAAGTACTGTAAGACTTAATTTGGATTTTATTAAATCTCATTAGTTCACTAATACAAAATTTATGACACTTTGGACAGAGAGTCGGCTAGTATTTTTCCTTGGTTTAATCTATGAAAAAGTAATTTTTCTCTGCAGGTGAATGATATCAATAGATCCTATGGGGATATTCTATATTCTTGATAGAATATTCATTAGACACTTTCTTTACATACAAGTACTATATGCTAATTTCAAGTTTTTTCATTAAAGAAGATGGATGGAGGCTACTACTTGGCAGTACCTTTCCACTTGGCTTACTACTCCAATTGCTTATTTATTTATACTCTATCCCCTTCCAAGAATTTGAACCAGCCCACAAAAAAGGATGGGGCTTCTCGGGTGGTTCAGCGATAAAGAATCCACCTGCCAGTGCAAGAGACTCAGGAAATGCTGGTCCAATCCCTAGGTTGGGAAGATGCGATAGAGTAGGAAATGGCAACCCATTCCAGGAATCTTGCCTGACAAGTCCCGTGGACAGAGCTGGACGTGACTGAGTGACTGAGCATGCACGTGCGCGCGCGCGCACACACACACACACACACACAAAATAAAGGACACATCTCTATAGGCAAAATTAAATTTTTGTCTGATCACTACATCACACAAAAGTTTTAGGATAATCTTTGCTAAATTGAGGGGGAATCTGTCTCTTAAAATGGCTGAATCTGAAATTCATTTTTAAAGGGTTCTGGGAAGCATTGCAAAAAGATCGTGTAGCAATTTTATTTAAAAACCCAAAATAAGAGTGCTTCAACAGAAACTTCCCTGCTGGTCCAGGGGCTAAGAATCTGCCTGCCAGTGCAGGGGACACGGGTTCAGTGCCTGGTCTGGGAACTAAGATCCCACATAGCACTGGGCAGCTAAGCCCATGCTCCGCAACTACTTAAGCCCCGGAGGTTCTAGAGGCCACGTTCTGCAACACGAGGAGCCGCTGCAGGGAGAACCTGCACGCCGCCACGAGGGGAAAGCCTGCGCAGCGACGGAGACCCGCGCAGCCGTAAATGAATAAATAACAACAACTTTTTTCTCAAAGAAGAGTGCTTCAATAAAGTACGTTTATTTTTTTTTAATTAATTAATTTATTTTTTTAATTGTACTTTACAATTCTGTATTGGTTTTGCCATACATTGACATGGATCCACCACGGGGGTACATGCGTAGCACGTTTATTTTAATTCACATAAGGGAAACCTCTAGCTGGGTCAGTCAGAGCCGACCTTCGTGAGCCCTGCTGCCCGGGCGACTTTCCAGGCAGCAGGGACCGGGCCGTCTTTCTGCTCCATCACCCCCATGCTGTCCTTGGGGTGCTCCGTGGTCTAAGGCTGTGGCGAAGGAGCTGGTGAAGACAGGGTAGTCCAGCGTGCCGCAGTCCACAGGGTTGCAAAGAGTCGGACACGACTGAGCGACTGGAAAGCAAACGATCTAAGGCAGATACTGGCGTGCCGGGAAAACTACTCGGTCAACAGATGACGAGAGGAAACGCACGAGAAGCCCCCTGCAGTGGGTCAGCACCTTGCAGCAGCCTTCCTACAATTCCCGCACAAAACCTACCGTTACGCCTCATTGGCCAAACTTAGTCACGTGGCCACGCCTCTCCAATAGGGAACTTGTGTTAATTTAAAAAAAGTAAGAACAGATACGGAGTTGAACCAACCGTTCTCGCCATGAATAGCCAGATATCCTTCTAAGCAGCTTAAACTGCGGAATGATCAGAGGTGGCGAGCTAAAAAACGGGGAGCAAGATAAGGAAAAGAATGGATGCAGTTACTGTAATTCCGTAGCAGCTTTAACACTGAGCTTCTTGATAGCCAGAAAAATAAGGAAAGAACTATTTTTACTAAAGAAGCAAATGTATCAGTTGCTCAGTAGAAGTGCAATACATCCCAGAACTGGATTCTATAATGTTTCTCTCAGTGGCACCACATATAACCATAAGAGCCACAGGTTCTGCATTTTTAAACTTACTCTCATTATTAACTACTCGATCGCACAGTTTTCCATGCAGATAATCACCCATGCAAGTCCAATTTCTGTTTTAGAAAACGTGGTCACCATGGGTATCGGAAAGAGTGAAAGACATAACCGCAATAGTCCTGGTAAGTTTTGCAGAGAACGTGAAAAGGGATTCTGTGGGAATCGGTAGAAGGAATGAACCAGAAATATCAGAGCAGCATCATTGCCGTCGTGATCCAGTCCTAGAAGTCTGACCCAGCCTAACTAACACACGTGTGAGACGGAGATGGGGACCAACAACAAGCGGAAGGATTGTCACTGAGGCTGAGAGCGCCTTCACTGGCATCCTCTGCGCTTGCTTAGTTAAGACAGTTGGGAAGTCGAATCTTCCTCCAGAGCCACGCTTTTTTTCAGATTTACTCTCTATTGAAGTAGAGTTGAGTTACAATGTTGTGTTAATTGTTGCTCTACGTAAAGGGACTCATTTCTACACACAAACACACACACACACACACATATACATCATTTTTCACGTTCATTTCCTTGGTGGTTTATCCCAGGAGATTGAACGTAGCGTTTCCTGTGCTATTATATGGTAGGACCATGCTCTTTATCCACTTTTGGTGTACCAGTTTGCATCTACTAATCCCAAACTCCCAATAAAACCCTCTCCCACCTTCCTCCCCCTTCAGAGCCACACTTTGAATGTGTCATGAGAAACCTCTATCTCAGGGATCTGAAATGCTCAAAATCCCTACAATTAGTTCATTCCCCCCATGGGCAGATCCACTTGGAAATCCAAAGACTGCTTGGAAAACAAGGCATTCGGGGACATTAAGTGAGAGACTAAACGCTTAATGGCATCAAGGCCACCCAGGACCACATAGAAATGACCATTTTCCCTAGAGATCAGCACTCATAGAAATATTTTGGCTGAAAGCCTTGTCCCTTAGACAGAGTCTAAATATGCACGATCAACACTTGTCGCTTTGCTCTTCTTTTTTAGGCCCCTGTGGCTGCTCAAACTCCCTTTCGGTCATTGCATTCTTTAATGAAGTTACTATCAGTTAATCAATATAGCTCATGTCTTTCTTAACTCAGAAGATTTTTGTCTTTTGGGGGCAACCTTTGACTTCTTTGCTGTTCAAATGTTTCTTTCCAAGATTAACTCTGAGAGGGCTATCCAGATTCCTGTAAGGCATTGAATTAACATCCCCAGTACAGGTCTTCAGATGACCTTCCACAAATGTCAAGAGCATAGCATAAAAGTTTAGTGGCACCATATATCAAGGGTGGTAAAGAATCCGCCTGCCAATGCTGGAGACAAAAGAGATACATGTTCGATTCCTGGGTAGGGAAGATCCCCTGAAGTAGGAAATGGTGACCTACTCCAGTATTCTTGCCTGGGAAATTCCATGGACAGAGGAACCTGGTGGGCTACAGTCCATGGGGTTGCAAAGAGCCAGACACAACTGAGCATATATTGAGAGCTTATTATGTCAAACACTGAGACAGGCAGTTTTTCTTGCAGTTTCTTTTTTCTGTGTGTGTGGCTTTCTATTTTTTTAATTAATTTTTATTGGAGTATAGTCAATTTATAATGTTATGCTAGTTTTTGCTGTATAGCAAGGTGAATCAGTTATCAGTTTAGTTCAGTTCAGTCGCTCAGTTGTGTACGACTCTCTGTAACCCCACGGATTGCAGCATGCCAAGCCTCCCTGTCCATCACCAACTCCCAGAATTCACCCAAACTCATATGCATTGAGTCAGTGATGCCATTCAACCACCTCATCCTCTGTCGTCCCCTTCTCCTCCTGCCCTCAATCTTTCCCAGCATCAAGGTCTTTTCCAATGAGTCAGTTCTTCACATCAGGTGGCCAAAGTATTGGAGTTTCAGCCTCAGCCTCAGTCCTTCCAATGAACACCCAGGACTGGTCTCCTTTAGGATGGACTGGTTGGATCTCCTTGCAGTCCAAGGGACTCTCAAGAGTCTTCTCCAACACCACAGTTCAAAAGCATCAGTTCTTCAGCACTCAGCTTTCTTTATAGCCCAGCTCTCACATCCATACATGACCACTGGAAAAACCATAGCCTTGACTAGATGAATCAGTTATACATATACATATGTCCACTTTTTTTTAGATTCTATTCCTATGGAGGTCATTACAGAGTATTACTTACAGTTTCTATTTAAATCTATGCAATAAATCTGGTGGAAAATATTATTATTCCATCTTACAATTAAGGAAACTGAAACTTCTGAAGTGAATTCATTTCCTAAAGCTATAATGACAAATTACCACAAACTAGGTGGCTTAAAGCAACAGAAATATAATTTTCATGGTTCTGGAGGCCAAAATTAAGGTGTTGGCTGGGCCTCGATCTCTCTAAGTGTCCTAGGGAAGGGTATATTCTCCTTGTCTCTCCCAGCTTCCGGGGTGGCCATGTCCTTCCAACCTCTGCCTCCATCTGTGTGCCATCTTCTCCTCTGGGTCTTCTGTCTTCTGAGGAAACTTGTCATTGGCTTTAGAGTCCATTCAGGTCATCTCAGATGATCTCATCTCCTGATCCTTAACTTAATTACAGCTAAAAACTCAATTTCCAAATAACATCAGATTTTGGAGGTCAGGACCTGAATGTATCTTTTGAGGAGGTCACCATTCAGTTCACTACGGAATTGTTTCGTTTTGATCCCAAGTACTTAAAGAATAGTTTGGGGCTAGACAGACTGCATATGGAGGGTGTGTGAAGGGTAGCACCTACTTTTTAGAATATGAGGCTAGATCCTATGAATCTTAACAATAGATCATACGCAGCCTTACACAAACCCAACTGCCCAGAGCCCCTGTCTCCAAACTTCAGTATTCTCCCACTGATAGGATATAAGAGAGGGCAATTTTAAAAGCATTTGTTGTTTATCACAGTACTCTGGTACCCAGATAGACTTCTCACTGGCACTGCTTCCTCCTTGGAGAGACTGAGTAGGGACCAGTGTTGAGAATCCCATCACACAGTCTGAGCTAAAGAAAGGCATGTGGAAAGCAGCTCCTGGAACAGTGGGACTGAGGCTAGAATTTAGCTCTGCTTCATTTGCTGTCGCCGTTCAGTTGCTAAGTCGTGTCCGACTCTTTGCGACCCCACGGACTGCAGCACGCCATGCTTCCCTGTCCTTCACTCTCTCCTGGAGTTTGCTCAGGTTCATGTCCATTGAGTCGGTGGTGCTGTCTAACCATCTCATCTCATCTGCCTCATTAGCTCCTATTATTTTGATCTTTACACCACCAGTGATACTATCAGAGGCCATGTCGCTGACCTAGGTGGGTCACTAACAGTGGTGCCCCACAGGTGTGGCAGCTTCTGCAGAGCGTTAACTCCAGGTGTGCCTCCAAACATCACAGCCACGTGCCAGGCTCTGAGCTGTGCCTTAGGGGTGTAGGCGTGATTCAACTATACTTCCTGCTGCCAAGGTGCTAGAGGAGGACAAGCCGGTGATCAAATAACCCTGCATGGTAAGATACAAAAATTGCACTAATAGACATTTGTATCATGGAGTATCAGAAAGGCAGGAATGAGTCATTTCCAGAAGAGGCAGGACTCATGGTTTTTTTTCACAGAGAGGTACTCTGTTCTTTACCCAAAATTATACACCAGTAGGCAACGCAGCTGGAATGGGAGCCCCAGCCTGTCTGACTGCAAAAACATTTCTCATACTCACTCCAGGAAGACATTTGTGCAAGGGCAAAATTAATGAGATAGAAGTATGCACCCCAGATGGTCTGAGCTGGTCCAAATTAGAACTCAGACTGCCTTGAGGGGTGGCTGCAGCGTTGGTCTGGGTCTCCTTCTCTGAAATATCACCTGTCTCAGTTGGATGCAGAAAATGGAAGAAGAAATAGCAAAATATTCTAGTTTTCTTTTTCAGATGTCCTTGAGTGCTGGTTTGCTGTCTCCCAGATTGGGAGAAGCAGACAATCAGATGGTCATACTCTGTTTATTTTCCTTTAAAAAGTATTTTAATTAAATATTTCTCTAAAAAAAACTTAATTGTTTACCATTTAGTAGTTTAAACTTCTCTAAATTAATTAATATAATTAGTAAGATAAATTTGCATACTCTTTAGGATGAAGTTTGAGATTCCTCAAAAAGTTCTGTGGTATAGAACTACCATACCATCGGGCAACTCCATCTCTATGTGTCTTTCTAAGGAAAACAAAATCACTAATTTGGAAAGATAAATGTGCACTCCTTTGTTCTTTATGACATTATTCACGATAGCCAAGGTGTGGAAGCAGCCTACGCATCCACTGTTAGACGAACAGGTAAAGAAGATGTGAGATATATATATATATATATCATGGTATCACCAATGCAATGGACATGAACTTGGGCAAACTTCAGGAGATGGGGAGGGTCAAGGAGGCCTGGCATGCTGCAGTCCATGGGGTCACAGAGTTGGACGTGACTGGGCAACTGAACAACAATAATATATATAAATATAATATTCTATTATGTGTGTATACAATAGAATATTAGTCATGAAAAAGAATGAAATCTCTCCTTTGCTGACAACATGGATGCACCTAAGGGTATTGCTAAGTGAAACAAGTCAGATGGAGGAAGAAATCACATCATTTCACGTATATGGATAAACTAAAAACCAAAATGGATAAATAAGCATAGTGAAACAGAATCAGAAAACAAACAAGTGGTTGCTAGAGGAGACGTGGGTATAGGGATGAGTGAAATGGAGGAGGAGGGTGAAGAGGGACAGACTTCCAGTTATAAAATAAATGAGTCACAGGAATGAAACATACAGCATGGGAAAAATAGTCCACAATGATGTACTATCTTTGTATGGTGACAGATGGTGGTGGTCACTGTGTAATGTCTAGAAATACTGAATCGCTATATTGTGCACCGAAAACTAACATGGCATTGTAGGTCACTTGTGCTTCAAAAACAAACAAACTCACAGTAAAAGTGATCAGATTTGTGGTTACCAGAGGTGGGGAGTGGAAGGAGGGGGAATTGAATAAAAGTGGTCAAAATGCACAAGCTTCTTCCAGGTACAAGAGAAATAGGTACTAAGCATATACTGTAAAACATGATCAATATAATTAACTCTGCTCTATTTTGTATATGAAAGTTCTGGAGAGTAAATCCTAAAAGTTCTCACCACAAAGAAAAAATTTTTTTCTCTTCCTTTTATTTTGTATCTGTATTATATGATGGTTGTTCATTAAACTTATTGTGGTAAACATTTCATGATATATGTAAGTCAAATCATTACGCTGTGCACCTGAAACAGTTCTGTATGGCAATTATATCCCAATAAAACTGGGAGAAAAAAACAGCAAAGTATACAAACACAGGCACAATTAACACGATACACTTTCTCTAACACTGAATCTTCATGCTTAAACATTTTAAATCAAATTTAATTTAAATAAAATTGGATATTTTAAAATTAAAATCAACAAATAAATTGATGTTCAAAAAAAAAACTGAGCCCTATTCACTATCCCTTTTCAATGCTGTAAACCAGTAAGAATTCAAATTCTGTCAATTTCATCACAAGCTCAAAGCGGTAAACCTGTAGATGATACACAACTTGGTATAATTATTATCTGAATGAAAGATTGCTTTGCCTAATATCCTAAATTTGTTTTAGGACACTCAAATAATAGCTTCCAAGTGATAACAGAGTTAACACTATGACCTCCCATGAAAAAGCTGAGTGCCCTAAAGGAACGCAGTGAATGTACAGCTTGCTGTGATCCAGAGATCTGGGGCAGGGTAATTTTGTTTTAATAATGACTCTCTCGATGCTGATTTTCTTTTGCTGCCCGTCTCATCCCAAGATCCCGAGGGGGTTGTGCAAAACCACCCAGGAGCCTTCTCCCGGCTTTGGTTTCCAAAGGCCTGAGGCGCTAGCTTGGGGGTGGTTGAGAACCGTCCTGAACGGAATGCTTATGTTCTTCCATCATACACACTCCCAAATTCATATGTACTGAAACTGTGGGCCCCAGTGTGATGGGAGGCAGAGGGAGGGCCTTTGGGAGGTAAACAGGGTTAGATGAGGTCACGAGGGTAGAGCCCTCACGGTGGGATTAGCGCCCTTATAAGAGTCGGGAGACAGCTTGCCTCTCCGCTCTGCTCTTTGGCCGACGTGGAGACAATGGAAGTCTGCAGTCTGCAACTCAGGAGAGGATCGTCACCAGGGCCCAACCATGATGGCCCCTGACCTTGGACTTCCAGCCTCCAGAACTATGAGAACAACGCAGGAGAGGACCATCACCAGGGCCCAACCATGATGGCCCCTGACCTTGGACTTCCAGCCTCCAGAACTATGAGAAATGAATCTATGCTGCTCGTAAGCCACTCAGTCTACGGTGTTTTTGTTGTAGCAGCTTGAGACAATACAGACATGGACTCAGCCAATTTTTGGCAGAAAGAAGGTTGTCTCTGAAGACTAAGCAAGTGTTCGTTAGACTGTGATGGAGGGGCAACGGAAGTGGAGGGACAAGGGGCCAGGGGCCAGTAGATTCCTAAACAGGGGCTGCTGCAGCCGCTTCCTGCTGGAGCCAGAAGACCCCAGAGAGGAGATACCCCATTTGTTAGTCTAGACAGGCACCTGACTGTGCCCCCAGCGTAGTGGGAGAACCCCCAGACCCAAAACACCTCTGTGGACACCAAGGCACCTAGGTGATACCCTGCACAGATTGATCACCATCGCTCCTCCCAATAAATCTGCATAGATTGCCTTTCCAACGAAGTGGGAGTTTCAGCTGAAGTATTGGCTGGTACTAAATATGACTGTTTGCTTACTTGTTTTTTTTTTTTTTTTTTAATTTGGGGAGGATTTGCTGAGCACACACAGCTGAATTCCCCAAAATTAAATATGCATATGATGTAACTATCCCATGCTACCCAGAAGGGGGCGGGAAAACACTCATATCTATAGCTGATGGTCTTAACGCCCGGGACAATTCAGCAAATCCTATCACCAGCTTTAAAGCCTGCAGACTGTCAGACCTGGTACCTCCACTTCTACACCTTTACTTCTACACCTTTCTGTACTAGATACTAAATCAAAGAGTTAGGAACAAGAATGTTCCGAGGACCATGGTTTATAATGGAAAAATATAGTAGGAAGCTTCCAAACTGATCACAGGATTGGATCAGTCTTGGGAAGGTGAAAACTCTCCTAAAAGACCTAACTGAACTATCTGTCTTCCTCCATAAAACCCACTGACTAAGACTCCCCTGATGGTCCAGTGGTTAAGCATCTGCCTCTCAATGCGGGGGACCTGGGTTCGACCCCTGGTCCGGGAAGTTTCCACACGCAGTAGAGCAGCTAAGCCCATGGGCCGCAACTCCGGAGCTCCTTCTCCACACCTGGAGAAGCCACTGTGACGAACGGGCCGCATGTCGCAACTGGAGAGGGGCCCCTGCTCTCGCAACTACAGAAAGCCTGAGCATAGCAACAAAGCTTCAGTGCAGCCAAACACAAGATAAATGAATGAGTACAAATATTTTCATGATACTGGATGCTTGGGGCTGGTGCACTGAGATGACCCAGAGGAATGGTACGGGGAGGGAGGAGGGAGGGGGGTTCAGGATGGGGAACACATGTATAGCTGTGGCGGATTCATGTTGATGTATAGCAAAACCAATACAATATTGTAAAGTAATTAACCTCCAATTAAAATAAATAAATTTATATTTAAAAAAAAAACAACCCTGTTGTCTAAGGCTGTGGTCCCTCTGGAGGGCCAGTGGGTTCTGCAGATGAGTGCATTCAATCCCCACACCCACAGGTGAGGGAGCCTCTGGGATTGTCCAGAGAGGGTTATGGCAGTGGTATTTGCTATTTTCATTTCAAAATTTACTTAAATATTATGCAAACTGATCCAATATGGGTACAAAGAAAAAAGCTTCCTTTCTATGAAAACTAGTTGAACAGAGCTTAAGCCCATGGTACCTTCCCAGGGCAGCAGCCCTTCCCCTACTCCATGTCCTCTGCTTGCCTTTTGCCTGTAGAAAAACATTAGTCAAAGAATAAATTTAATCAGAGAAGTGAGACAATGAAAGAGTGGAGAAAAACAGTCAAACAAGATCAAATAATAACAGTTTAGTCATTAAATAAAGTCAAGAACATTTAGTTCCTCCTTAAATAATATTCATCTCCTTTGAGCTGTTTTGTAGATACTGAAACCCCCAAAAGGTAAAAGAAGTTAATTACAGGATGACAAGACTGTATATAAAGAAAGCTGAGCACCAAAGAATTGATGCTTTTGAACTATGGTGTTGGAGAAGACTCTTGAGAGTCTCTTGGACTGCAAGGAGATCCAACCAGTCCATCCTAAAGGAGATCAGTCCTGGGTGTTCACTGGAAGGACTGATGCTGAAGCTGAAACTCCAATACTTTGGCCACCTGATGCAAAACTGACTCATTTGAAAAGACTCTAATGCTGGGAAAGATTGAGAGCAGGAGGAGAGGGGGCCGACAGAGGATGAGATGGCTGGATGGCATCACCGACTCGCTGGACGTGAGTCTGAGTGAACTCCGGGAGTTGGGGATGGACAGCGAGTGCTGCAGCCCATGGGGTCGCAGAGTCGGACACGACTGAGCTGAACTGCACTGAGCTGACCAGACTGTAGCCAGGCACAGGCTGTGGGAATTAATTCCAAGAACTGGCCTCAAAGAAATGGGAACAAACTGACTCTGGAACTGAAGATTAGCTGTACTTGAATCAATCAAGATACGCTATCAGACCACGACAAGACCAAGTCCAGAATGACCGTCAGAGCTGGCAGTGCCGTTCAGCCCCCTTGTCCCCCATACATCCCTGAGATCACCCATTCAAAGCTCTTGGTCACTAATTGGCAGGAGGGGAGTTGGCCTTCGGACCTGAGTTCACCCTCTCCCCTGGCCGGCAGCCTTTAGAATAAAGCATACTTTCCTTTTCACCAAACTTGCCTCACAAGTGTTGGCTTTCAAGCAGTGAGCAGCCAGACCTGAGTTTCAGTAACACGATCTTTAAAGCCTAGGAAACACTTCGTAAATCATAGTTCCTAAACAATGGCTGTGGAATGAGATGTGGGTGAGAGCATTATACACGAGTGGGGAAAATTATGAGCATTTTGCCCCAGGATTGCTTGGCTGTGTCTTTTAAGTTCTCACCTCACTTTAAAGATGTAGAAACTAGAGATGTAGCTGACACATCCGGGGTGTGATTCATGTTGAACTAGCCAGCACAGTCTCAAAGAAAAACCCCGGGCTCAGTACAAAAAACTGGTGAATGAATACACATCTTTGTTTTTGTCTGAACTAAAATGTGTAAAGTGTATATGTAACATTTTCAAGGATTCTACTATCTCATCAGCTTTCTCTATGAATTAAGCCACAGCTGAGGTCTTGGATGAGAGGGACACAGCCACACACTCACAGAATAACTATGCTTTGTGTGTGTGTGTGTGTAGGTCTCTAAGCTTTCAGAGAAGATTGAACACCAAAGGATTGATGCTTTCAGACTGTGGTGCTGGAGAAGACTCCTTGGACCACAAGATCAAACCAGTTCATCCTAAAGGAAATCAACCCTGAATGTTCATTGGAAAGGACTGATGCTGAAGCTGAAATTCCAATACTTTGGCCACCTGATGAGAAGAGCTGACTCTTTTCCAGACCCTGATGCTGGGAAAGATTGAGGGCAGGAAGAGAGGGGGGCAACAGAGGATAAGATGGTTGGATGGTTGGACATGAGTTTAGCAAACTCTGATTGATAGTGATGGACAGGGGAGCCTGGCGTGTTGCAGCCCATGGGGTCTCAAAGAGCTGGCACTTCTTAGTGACTGAACACGACTAAACTTTCAAAGATTTTTTTTCTTTGAAATACACGTGTAAATCAAATACAGGCGAC
The DNA here is from genome assembly GCF_014754425.2 of Oryx dammah. Lineage (NCBI taxonomy): Eukaryota > Metazoa > Chordata > Mammalia > Artiodactyla > Bovidae > Oryx > Oryx dammah. The sequence continues at coordinate 2,544,906 of NW_024070210.1, forward strand.
TTGTCAGTTGATCACCTAGCCACAGCCTGATGGTTCCCTAGACACGGTGCTGCCCGGGGAGGCACAGACGGTTGCTAACTGGGTGTGAAAATCCCCTCCTTCCACCCAGGAGTCAGGGATGCCAGCAGACCCAGGCCATGGCCAGGTGGTCAACCGATAAATCGCCCGGTTCATATTCTTATTCTGGGATTTCAAAGAGAAATAGAGTCTTTGAAAGCCTAGAGAACTTAGGGAAAGAAAGCGTAGTCATTCCTGTTTTCTTGACTGGAGCATGGGTCTCTCCTGTCTAGGCAGATCATTTTCTTCCATCTTAAGACTTTGAAAAAGTTGTGACGGAAATGAGAGGGAGGAAGGGGACAGGGTCCTCCGGCCGTTTTATCCGATGAGTCAACCTAGTGGTCACGGGGTGTCATATGTCCCAGCCAAACTGCTCTCACATTCGTGGGACTCATTCATTCACTTAGCAAACATTTATTGAGCATGTACTATAGGACAGGCACCGGGGATAGAGTAATGAACGTATTTTGAGAAGTAGATGCCGAAACAGGATCAGCTGTGTAAGAAATTCACTAGAACACCCATCCTAATGAATCCTATCAGGGAGAATGGGAAGGGATCCAACAGCCAGGCTGGGAGAGCAGTCAGACCTCAATGCGGGTGACTCCAGGTGACGAACAAGAGGAAAGTGTGAAGGTTGGTTTTATGTGTCAACTTTACTGGGCCAGATACTTGGTCGGACATTACTCTAGAAGTTTCTGTGAAGATTTTTCTTTTAGATAAATTAATGTTTAAGTCACTAGACGTTGACTAACGTAGATTACCCTCTTTAATGTGGGTGGCTGCGTTCAATCAGTTGAAAGCCCTTAATAGAAACAGACTGACCTACCCCAGGGAAGAAGGAATCAGGCGCAGCGGCTTACAACCGGATGTTTGCTTCGAGTCACAGTTAGTCCCCGTGTGAACTCCCAGGACCGGAGTCTCCGTGTGCCTGTCAATCTCTCTGCTCTTCACAAAGCATCTTTCCACACCACACAACAGCGTGTCCCTTCTCAGGAGTGGAGACTTGTCCCGTCGCAAAGACAGAAAGCACAGTGTGTGAACCAAACCTGTGTCGACTAAGCTCTGGAAGGAGATGAGTGAAAACTGAAAGTGAAGGTCGCTCAGCTGTGTCCGACTATTTGTGACCCTGTGGACTACACAGTCCGTTGGATTCTCCAGGATAGAATACTGGAGCGAGTAGCCTTTCCCTCCTCCAGGGGATCTTCCCAACCCAGGGATCGAACCCAGGTCTCCTGCATTGCAGGCAGATTTTTTATCAACTGAGCTGTCAGGGAAGGAGATAAAGTCCTCCCTATCGAGGACCACAGTGGCCACACCCAGTGAACCCATCCTCCTCAAGACTCAGGCAGACTGCCTCAGGTCATTGGTTGCAATTGTATTGCCCACAAGTAACAGAAGACCCAACTCAAAATATTTTAAACAGATGGCACTCAATCCTGGCTGTCCATACAGATCAACTGAAGACCTTTTAAAAAGACGTCTTGCTTGACATAAAAACAAGGTTGAGAACCAGCCACTAAAATAATAAAGGGATTTATTAGTTCACATAATAAAATGTCTGGAGGAAAGACACTATGAGGGATGGTTTGTTTAGTGAATCAACAAGGCTCATCAAGAAACTGGATACAGGGACTTCCCCGGTGGTCCAGAGGCTAAGACTCAACGCTCCCAATAGAGGGGGCCTGGATCCGATCCCTGATCAGAGAACTAGATCCCACATACTGCAACTGAGAATTTGCATGCTGTAACTAAAGATCTTGTGTGCTGCGACAAAGGTCAAAAAACCCAGGTGCTGGACTTGCCTGGTGGTGCAGTGGATAAGCATCCACCTGCCAAGGCAGGAGACACAGGTTCGATCCCTGGTCTGGGAAGATCCCACTTGCCACGGAGCAGCTAAGCTGGTGTTTCACAGCTATTGAGCCCGTGTTCTAGAGCTCATGAGCCACGACTACAAAGCCTGCACGCCTTCAGCTACCGAAACCCAAGAAACTAGAGCAGGTGGCTTCAACAACGAGAGAAGCCACCACAATGAGAAGCCCATGGACCACAACGAGAGAGTCGCCCCCAACTCGCCGTAAGTAGAGAAAGCCTGTGCACAGCAGCAGAGACCTAGTGTCCCCCCAAAATAAAACATTAATTAACTAAATTTACAAAATTTCATGTGCTGCAACCAAGACCCAGTGCAGGCAAATAAATATATTAAAAAAAAATTTTTTTTAAGGAGCTGGATACATTCTGTCTTTCTGTTCTGCCGAGGAGGGCAGCCTCAGCATAATGATTTTTATCTTCACCTTTGTCTCTTCTTGGCCACAAAGTGTCCGCAGCAGCTCCAAGCTGTTCCTCACACAACAATATCCAGAGATGAGGGAGAAAGCCTCTTCTTTTTTTAGTATCAAGAGAAACCTTCTCATATTTTAGTGGCTGCAACTGAGTAGTGACATGCTTACTGGACATGGAACAACAGACTGTTTCCAAATAGGAAAAGGAGTCCGTCAAGGCTGTATATTGTCACCCTGCTTATTTAGCTTATATACAGAGAACATCATGAGAAACGCTGGACTAGAAGAAACACAAGCTGGAATCAAGATTGCCGGGAGAAATATCAATAACCTCAGATACGCAGATGACACCACCCTTATGGCAGAAAGTGAAGAGGAATTAAAAAACCTCTTGATGAAAGTAAAAGAGGAGAGTGAAAAAGTTGACTTAAAGCTCAACGTTCAGAAAATGAAAATCATGGCATCCAGTCCCATCACTTCATGGGAAATAGATGGGGAAACAGTGGAAACAGTGTCAGACTTTATTTTTGGGGGGCTCCAAAATCACTGCAGATGGTGACTGCAGCCATGAAATTAAAAGATGCTTACTCCTTGGAAGAAAAGTTATGACCAACCTAGATAGCATATTCAAAAGCAGAGACATTACTTTGCCGACTAAGGTCAGTCTAGTCAAGGCTATGGTTTTTCCTGTGGTCATGTATGGATGTGAGAGTTGGACTGTGAAGAAAGCTGAGCACCGAAGAATTGATGCTTTTGAACTGTGGTGTTGGAGAAGAACTTGAGAGTCCCTTGAACTGCAAGGAGATCCAACCAGTCCATTCTAAAGGAGATCAGTCCTGGGTGTTCTTTGGAAGGAATGATGCTAAAGCTGAAACTCTAGTATAGTACTTTGGCCACCTCATGCAAAGGGTTGACTCATTGGAAAAGACTCTGATGCTGGGAGGGATTGGGGGCAGGAGGAGAAGGGGAGGACAGAGGATGAGATGGTTGGATGGCATCACTGACTCGATGGGCGTGAGTTTGAGTGAACTCCATGAGTTGGTGATGGACAGGGAGGCCTGGTGTGCTGCGATTCATGGGGTTGTAAAGAGTTGGACACGACTGAGCGACTGAACTGAACTGAACTGAACTGAAGCTAAATACTGGTAGAGGGGATGGAATTATATGAGAGGCCTCATCTAACCAAGGCCCACCCTCTGCCTGTACAGAGGGGCCTAAACCACAAAGGGGCTGGGGGAGAGGGCTGTGGCTCTTGGAGAGGCATGTCACCATTTACTCACCATCTTCATGAGCTGCTTCTCTGGACTGTCTATTCTTCTTAAAGCCTTCTAGACTCTGGGTAAAAGAGTAATTCTAGACTCTGGGTTACATACAGACTGTAACACCCACAGAATTTTTATGGGATTGTGGAATTTAGAGGGGAATTTCTCAATGTGAATTCTCAATGCTAATGAAATTTGGGTTTTTGCAAACTTCACATACTTCCAAAGCAACTGGAGAATCTTGCTAAAGCAGGAAGCTTTGAGGAGTTTCAGATTACCAAAATAATTCCTCTTGAGCAATAATACAGAACATGGTCTGTAAACAGTGGCCAAGTGTAAGCGCCAACCTCATTCTTGGACTCAAAGCTTTTTATGGGACTCAGGTGCTGTTGGTTTCTGGAAGCCTCTCCCGGCAATGTATTGTGGCCTTATTTCCTGGCACGTCATAGAGAAAGCCTTTTATCTATGAAAACTGCTTTCATAAATATGACCCATCTCTGCAGAAGCAGGACACTTGGAAAGTAATTGATTTGTATGTGTTCTTCAGAGATGTGATAAGGTCATTCAAGAAAATGAAAGGGAAGACAGAGTCCATACTTCTGAAAATGCTAGGTGTAGGCAAGTGCTAAACAAAATTGCATTAAAGCTCCCTTCATTTGCAGCGTCTTCCTTCATGGTGCCCCAGGGGGCAGATGAGAACTTCCACAGCAATTGCTGTTACTACCTTGATGGCCTAGCCTTGAAAAGAAAACAATTTTCTTCCAGGATAAAACGCCATCTAATTTAGTAGAAACAATGATCAGTTTACCACTAGGGAAATATTTTTATTTCAGATGTCGGCCACCATATAATTTAGTTAAAACCCTTAGAGATGTGTTCTAATGATATTAAGGCTGAGAAAAAAGTGATTAAAGGCTGGGGTGGTTAGATATTTAGCAACCAGTCAACTTGGATGCAGAATGACACCAAAGGAATAAATTACCAAATTCCATCTAGTGACTCAGAGCTGTTAAGGATAAGTATGACTCTGATAGAAGGAATAACTAACGCATAGGCTATATCTAAAGGAAACTAAGTCACTGTATGGAAAGATATCTACACTCTCGTGTTCACTGCAGGTTATTTACAATAGCCACAATATGGAAAAACCTTAAGTACCCATTAATGGATAAAGAAAACATCTCATATATATGTGTGTGTGTGCGTGCGCGCACGCACGCATATATATATACAGTGAAACATTGTTCAGCTATCAATAGAAACATTTTCAGCAACAGATGGACCTTGAGGGCATTAGGCTAAATGAAATGTCTGATAGAGAAAGACAAGGCTTCCCAGGTGGTGATAGTGGTAAAGAATCCGCCTGCCAACACAGGAGACGCAAGAGAATCAGATTCAATCCCTGGGCTGTAAAGATCCCCTGAAGAAGAAAATGGCAACCCACTCCAGTATTCTTGCCTGGGAAATTCCATGGGCAGAGGAGCCTGGTGAGCTATAGTCCAGGGGGTTGCAAAGAGTCAGACACAACTGAGCTAAACAAGTTGGTAGTGACAGTGCTGAGTCCTAACCACTGGCCCACCAGGGAATTCCCTAAAAAGCATTTTGAAGTCCAATGGTGTGAAATCTCCTGACAAATTTGGGGGTTGTAAGTGCTGTGGACTTACTAGAATGCGTGATGCTGAGGGCAGTGTGGGAGGAGATTAATTCATTTTACACTTAGTAGGCATGGTGCCTTCTACGGGGCACTAGCAGTCTACAATCAAGAGATACTGCCCTCGTGGACTCTGCATTTTTGTGCAGGAGACAGCGATCAGAAAAAAGAAGCAACAAATATGCATAATTTCAGGTGTAATAAAAAAATCACAAAATCAAAGTAAAAAGAAAGGAGTGCCAACATTGCTATTTCTGAAGCGAGGTCTGGGAAGGCCTTTCCGACATTGGGCCCATAGCCTGAAGGGGCTGAAGGAAGGAGCCATGTAGCTATCCAGGCGAAGTACTCCAGGTCCAGGGAACAGGAAGTGCAAAAGCCCTGAGGTGGGCTTGGAGCAGTGCAGAAGCCAGGCCGGCTGGTAGAAAGAGGGACAGAGAGAAGCAAGAGGGATGACATTCGGCAACAGGAAGGGGCAAGTCACAGACACTCTCCAGGACCAACCAAGGTGAGGAACGGGGATTTCTACCCGCATGCCCGGGGGTGCAGAATCTAAGCAGGGGAGTGACAGGACCCAACGCAGCCTCTCCAACACACGTGGGGGCGGGAAGACCTGTTGGTGCACAGATGGGAAAGTCAGCAGGAATATGGTCCTTAAAGCCCTTATCGAGACTCGCTCAGATTCGCATTCTAGAAAGATCTCTTTGGCGGCCATGGAGAATGACCCTGAAGTGGAGAGTGGGGTAGGGGGAGGCTGTTGGCAAAGAACCAGGTGAGTGGCCATTGGAATATTTCCAAACCTTCCTGATGACCAAGGTCTAAGCACCTACACACTAGTTTTTGCTCTCAGTTACTTCGTCGTGTCCGACTCTGCGACCCTGTGGCCAAAGGCCCCTCTGTCCTCCACTGCCTCCTGGAATTGCCTTATATTCTTGTCATGCAGTTGGTGATGCTCTCTAACTGTCTCATTCCCAGCTGCGCATTTTTCCTTTTGCCTTCAAGCTTTCCCAGCTTCAGAGCCCAGCAGAGGCGGGACGGTTTGGCTGCTATTTTTGGTTTAGCTCGGTTTCCCAATTCCTAGTCACTACCGTGGGCCCAAGAGGAGCTGGTTTATGAGCACATAAATGAAACCCAGCTGTGAGCGAGGCACGCAGAAGACGGGTATTATCCCAGCATCTCATCTGAATTTCATTCTAGCGTGTCCAAACAACCGGAGGGAAATGGAGAGATTAAATTCACTGGGAGCCAAGTGGAGCTTTCTTACTTTCAAAGTGATGTTGGAACTGATTGCTGAAAAAAATTACAGAGGCCTGGGGCAAACAGCCATTTTCAAATACCAGCATTTCAGAGAAGACCTCTTTTAGAGTTTAAGCTCGGGAATCTTACGCACCATTCAAAGGAGTTGTAGTGCAAATTCTTTGTGCTTCTTTGGGGGGCTGGTGGTGAGAAGCAGGCTTCAAACACTGAACAATAAAAGCAGATCAGACTGTTGCTTGTCACATTCAGACGGTGTAGAAATAAGAAAGACATCCCCATTTGTCTGAAAAGCAGGGAGCAGCGGGGTGGTTATAAGGAAATGGCAGGGGGACTACCTTAGCAGCCCAGTGGTTAGGAACGCACCTTGCAAGGTGAGGGTGGGGATTCAGTCCCTGGTGGGAAAGTAAGATCCAAGCAACTAAGCCTGCACGCTCTGGAGTCCACAAGCCACGGCTGCAGAGTCCACACCCTGCCACGGGACCCAATGCAGCCTAATTAGTCAATTAATTTTTGTATTGTAAGAAGACCATAGGGAATTTGGAGTTGTACAAATCCTAGCTCTACCATTCTCAGCCTGGTATCTTTCTGTAAAAGAGGGATAAAGTGCTTCTCTTTCAGGGTTGCTGAAAATACTCAACTAAAAAGTGCCCATAAGCATGGGACACATAGTAGGTGCCCACTGAAAAGATATTTAAACAACATTTTACCATCTCGCATAATGCTTTCATATGTGTAATTGTGTGCACTCAATAATAACAACACTTATCAGAACCATCAAGTAAAATGGTCATTTTGACGGTTCCTCCACCAGGTCTCCTACATGGGGCTCCAAGGACCCGTCGTCACAGGGCCCTTCCGTGTAAGACCTCACACCAGCCCGGGAGGCATTCGCAGGAGTCCCCAGATCTCCAAAGGCCTTCAAAGGAAATAATGAGGTCCCAGGAGCTATCGTTGGTATTTCAAAAAAAAAGACCAACAAAGAGTTGGCCCTGTAAAAAGCCTGCACAGACGATCTAAAAGGTCAAGTGCTGTTGCTTTTGTCTGGAATTAAGTCAGCCTCAGTGTTAACTCATGCTGAACAGGACCTCAGATTCTTTGCCAGACACATTCGTGTCTTTGATGATTAAAAATAGGCAAAATGAATGGGAATTTGCTGCATGACTCAAGGGACTCAAACTGGGCTCTGTAACAACCTAGAGGGGTGGGATGGAGTGGGAGGTGGGAGGGAGGTTCGAGAGGGAGGGGACACATGTGTCCCTGTGGCTGATTCTTGTTGATGTATGGCAGAAACCAACACGATATTGTAAAGCAATTATCCTCCAATTAAAAATAAATAAATTTTTTAAAATAGGCAAAATGAATTATACATTTTTACTCAGCATGTCTTAGGATTTTAAGGTGCCATAACAAAATGACATAGACTGGGTGGTTTATAAGTAACAAATGGGTATGTTTCAAGTTCTGGAGGCTGGGACGTCCAAGATCATGGTGTGGGCAGATGTCTGTGTCTGGTGAGAGCCTGCTCCCTCGACAGCTATCTTTTTCCCTGTAATTTCACATGAACGGCCAAGCAATCTCCCTGGGGCTCTTTTGTGAGAGTGCTAATTCCATTTAGGAGGGCTCTGCCTTCATGACCTCATCACCTTCCAAAAGCCCCACCTGATCAAACCACCACATTGTTGTTGTTCAGTCGCTAAGTCATGTCTGACTCTTTGCAGCTGCAGCACAGACTGCAGACCCATGGACTGCAGCACACCAGGCTTCCCTGTCCTTCACTGTCTTCCGGAGTTTGCTTAAACTCAGGTCCATCGAGTCACTGATGCCATCCAGCCATCTCATCCTCTGTCATCCCCTCTCCTCCTGCCTTCAGTCTTTCCCAGCATCAGGGTCTTTTCCAATGAATTGGTTCTTTGCATCAGGTGATCAAAGTCCTGGAGCTTCAGCTTCAGCATCAGTCCTTCCAATGAACACCCAGGGCTGATCTCCTTTAGGATGGACTGGTTGGTTCTCCTTGCAGTCCAAAGGACTCTCAAGAGTCTTCTCCAACACCACAGTTCAAAAGCATCAATTCTTTGGCGCTCAGCTTTCTTCACAGTCCAACTCTCACATCCATACATGACCACTGGAAAAACCATAGCCTTGACTAGACGGACCTTTGACAGCAAAGTAATGTCTCTGCTTTTGAATAAGCTATCTAGGTTGGTCATAGCTTTTCTTCCAATGAGTAAGCGTCTTTTAATTTCATGGCTGCAGTCACCATCTGCAGTGATTTTGGAGCCCCCCAAAAATAAAGTCTGACACTGTTTCCACTGTTTCCCCGTCTATTTCCCATGAAGTGATGGGACCGGATGCCATGATCTTCGTTTTCTGAATGCTGAGTTTTAAGACAACTTTTTCACTCTCCTCTCTCACTTTCATCAAGAGGCTCTTTCATTCCTCTTCACTTTCTGCCATAAGGGTGTTGTCATCTGCATATCTGAGGTAATTGATATTCTCCCGGCAATCTTGATTCCAGCTTGTGCTTCATCCAGCCTGGCATTTTGCATGATGTACTCTGCATAGAAGTTAAGTAAGCTGGGTGACAATATGCACCCTTGACGTACTTCTTTCTCAATTTTGAATCATCACCTTAGGGGAGAGGATTTCAGCATAAAAATCTGGGGGGGATACAAACCTTCCAGCCACAGCGCAGGTGACATTTTTTTGTATTTATGACAGCCAGAGGTCAGCTGGGGCCTCCCTGCTCCTCTGAGATTAGGAGAAACCCAGCTCAGGTCTCCCAAGACCATAGTGTGAGAAAGTCCAAAGCCTTCGCTGAGGTATCTGCAGACCTGGGGGGCTTTGGTTCCCATGGTGACCACACCCTCTGTTTCCCACACGGCCTCTTAACTCCACTTTGTTCTGAGGCTGTATTGCCATTTGCATAGACACATACCCATGCACACCCTGTTCACTCACACCATGCATAGTGTGGGTTTAGTTGACTTCACTAAGGTTTTGGGGTCACAGGGATGGGGGTCATGGGCAGGGACACCTCCTCCTACTGAGTTTCACTAAAGGCCCCATTCTTTCCTCATTCCTTTCTCATTTTTCACCTGGTCTAGGCCAAGAAGTCGGGCCACACCCTTTACAGCCAGGGCATTGTTTCTTTTTCCCCCAAATATAAGGGTGGATGACACGAGCCTTATGGTGGAAAGTGAAGAGGAACTCAAGAGCCTCATGATGAACGTGAAAGAGGAGAGTGGGAAAGTTGGCTTAAAGCTCAACATTCAAAAAACTGAGATCATGGCATCTGGTCCCATCACTTCATGGCAAAGAGATGGGGAAACAGTGGAAACAGTGGCAGACTTTATTTTGGGGGGCTCCAAAATCACTGCAGATGGTGACTACGGCCATGAAATTAAAAGATGCTCACTCTTTGGAAGAAAAGTTATGAGCAACCTAGATAGCATATTAAAAAGCAGAGGCATTACATTGCAAACAAAGGTGTGTCTTGTCAAGGCTGTTGTTTTTCCAGTGGTCATGTATGGATGTGACAGTTGGACTATAAAGAAAGCTGAGCACTGAAGAATTGATGCTTTTTGAACTGTGGCGTTGGAGAAGACTCTTGAGAGTCCCTTGGACTGCAAGGAGATCCAACTGGTCCATCCTAAAGGACCTCAATATTTATTGGAAGGACTGATGCTGAAGCTGAAACTACAATACTTTGGCCGCCTGACGTGAAGAGATGACTCATTGGAAAAGACCCTGATGCTGGGGAAGATTGAAGGCGGGAGGAGAAGGGGCCAACAGAGGATGAGAGGGCTGGATGGCATCACCAACTCAATGGACATGAGTTTGGGTGTACTCCGGGAGTTGGTGATGGACAGGGAGGCCTGTCGTGCTCCAGTCCAAGGGATCGCAGAGAGTCAGACACGACTGAGCGACTGAACTGAGCTGAATATCTATAAAATAGATTACTAATGAGAACCTGCTTTATAGAGCAAGGAACTCTACTTAGAGCTCGGTGGTGACCTAAATGGAAGGAAATCCAAAACAGAGGGGCCCATGTACACATACAGCTGACTCACCTCAGCTGCACAGCAGAAACCAAGACAACACTGTGGAGTGAGAAAGCGCGGGAGAGTGTGAGCTGCTCAGTCGCGCCCAGCTCTTTGTGACCCCACGGACTGCAGCCCACCAGGCTCTTCCGTCCATGGGGATTCTCCAGGCAAGAGTACTGGTGTGGGTTACCGTTTTCTTCTTCAGGGGATCTTGTCAAGCCGGAGACTGAACCTGGGTCTCCCGCACTGCAGGCGGATTCTTTTCCATCTGAGCCACCGAAGAAGCCCTGCTGCTGCTGCTAAGTCACCTCAGTCGTGTCCAACTCTGCGCGACCCCGTAGCCGGCAGCCCACCAGGCTCCCCCGTCCCTGGGATTCTGGGTTGCCATTTCTTTCTCCAATGCATGCAAGTGAAAAGTGAAAGTGAAGTCGCTCAGTCGTGTCCGACTCTTCTCGACCCCATGGACTGCAGCCTACCAGGCTCCTCCATCCATGGGATTTTTCAGGCAAGAGTACTGGAGTGGGGTGCCATCGCCTTGTACCCCAATTTAAAAAAATAAAGATAGAAAATGGAGTATTACTCAGCCATTAAAAAGAATACATTTGAATCAGTTCTAATAAGGTGGATGAAACTGGAGCCTATTATGCAGAGTGAAGTAAACCAGAAAGAAAAACACCAATACAGTATACTAATGCATATATATGGAATTTAGAAAGATGGTAACAATAACCCTGTATGCGAGACAGCAAAAGAGACACAGATGTATAGAACAATCTTTTGGACTCTGTGGGAGAGGGCGAGGGTGGGACGATTTTGGGGAATGGCACTGAAACATGTATAATATCATAAAAGAAAAATAAAAAAATAAAACCAGCCTGAATATAAAAAAAAAGAAAAAAAATTTTTAAAGAAGATACGGTACTTATATACAGTGGAATATTACTCAGCCATAAAAAGAATGAAATAATGCCATTTGCAGCCACATGGATGGACCCAGAACTGTCATACAGAGTGAAGCAAGTCAGACAGATATATGATATCCTTTATTTGTGGAATCTAAAACAATGCAACATTTACAAAATAGAAATAGACTTATAAACATAGAAAACAATCTTGTGATCACCAAAAGGGAATGGGGGGGAGGGATAAATTAGTTCAGGAGTAACAGATACGCAGTACTATATATAAAGTAAATAAAGATTACCCACTGTATAGCACAGGGAACTATATTCAATATCATGTGATAACCTATAATGGAAAAGAATACATTTTTAAGGATATGTAAAACTGAATCACTTCACTATACACCTGAAACTAATACAACATTGTAAATGAACTACATTTCAACTGTTAAGTAAAAAGAAAGAAAAGAAAAGGGGTCTTGGCTAACAAAAATGTAGGAACCGTTCATCTAGGGCAGTGGTTCTCAAAGTGCAGTCCCTAGACTAGGAGCAAGACCATCCCCTGGGAGCTTGTCAGAAATGCAGAGTCTTGGCCCACCTCAACCCCTTGGAAGCAGAAACTCTGGGGGTAGGATCCAGCAGATTGCATTTCAGCAAGTCCTCGGGTAATTCTGAGTGCACTACAGCTTGAGAAGCACTGATCTAGAGGAAGGACTTCGACTGTGAGTAGGTGGGGATTCCACCCAATGTCCAGAGAGACAGGGCGGTGTTAGAAAAGGCATTAGCAGAAGGGGACGTGGTGGAGACGCGAGAGAACCGTGGGTGGTTTTTACCACGTGAAAAAGAAGATTCGGGAGGGTCAGTTTGCCAAAGTTTGTAAGCGAAGACAGAACATTTAATTTTTGTGTGCGACCTCCAGACGTGAAACGTTAGCAATGAACTCGCTTTGTCCTTCCAGGGTGAGTGCAAAGGCTTGCAAGTGCTGCCAACACCGCCTCCTTGTTTAAATTAAGAATCCTGGGTTTCCAAGCCATGCTCCTGGGCCTGCTCCTCTCAGTCCAATTTTTACAGCACAATTAGAAATGGGGAAGGAAAGTGAAATGAAGACTCTCCTTTAACACGGATTTTGTGACAAACATTAAAAATGGGTTTTGACGTTAATACAGGGCTTTGGAGTAAAGAGCCTATTAATTCGCAGTGAAATGGCAGTTGAACTAATGTAAGACACTGTTTCTGGGCAGCCTTTTTATTTCTGTCTGTATTTTTCTCAGAAAGTCACCAGGGAATCCGTTTTGTTCCCCACTTCATGTCTAAAGCCAGGCCTATAGAATATACGCAGCGCCCTGCTGTCACCATGGCAACCATTATCTTCTCCTAATTCCTTTTCTTTCCTAAAAATAAAGTGCCCTTTCTCAAAGTATCTATTTCCGATTTTTATTTAAATCTCACTTTCCGCAGAGGTTCTGTCTCCCTCTGACCTGAGTGTTATTTTGTTTTGCTCGAGGAGAGATGGTGATAAACACTCATTCTGGACATGGCAGATCACCAACCTCCAAGTATCACCTTGGAAGACTAACGGGAGTTACAGACACCGGGGCGGGGGAAACCTGCAAACAAGCCCCGCGACTTCATGGGGGGCAGTCATGGCTGCCCGCGTGGCACAGATGGTACCTGGAGCAGCGCTTCTCCAGCCCATTGTTACAGCTGGGTTCCCAGAGAACTGTGTTTCCACTACATAAAGGAACAGTCAGACAAAGAGATGGGCTGAGGACCCAAGGCCCGATCCTCTGATGAGGGATGGAGCCTTGGACCGTCATTCCTTTGATCCAGACAATTTTTCCTTGTAACCAGACAATTCTCCCTTGGTTCCTTGTCCTCCTTGCAGGCTCTCCTTTGCCTGCAGAGGGGGGTCTTGATGATTCACTTTTGAGGTGTTAGAAGAGCTGTAGGGGAAGGAAGTGTGAACGTCAGCCTCAGTTCTGCAGCTCTTGTACATCAAAGACCAGCCCTTGATCAAAACACCCACCAGAACGGATCACTTGGGACTTCTGAACCAAAACGGAAACCCCTTATAGACTGTCCTTTCTGGGGCCATTTGCCATGCTGAGGTGCTACAGAGATGCCACAAAGCTTGGGTCTTGTCATGAGATAAGATGAAAAAGTCTGCCCAAGATGAAAAGGACAAATGGCTGTGATTCCTGCCTTCTACAAGCCCACACCCAAATGAGCCCACATTCATGCGTCCAGGCGAATGAGTAGAGGGTTTATAAAGTCCCAGCATCCCTGGCTCTTGGGAGGATGGGCGCTTGGGGGTTTTTGCATATGCTGGTGAGCCGTCCACGCTCAGCCCTCTCCCTCCCCACCGTGCCAGCCTGCTCCTTGACTCCAAGCCTCTCTATTAAGTCTGTGATGGTGAAAAAGGCGATTTTCTCCCTGCCAGGCTAAGCAGCCAAGATAGAAATGGAAAAAGTGACGCTGGCTCACGTACACAATGAGAGAGTTTGTGTTTGAGATCAGATGGGCCTAACGGGACTCTTAACGCGTGCCCGTTACAGACAGCACAGGGCTAGGTCAAAGCCTTCTTTTCTTTCTCTTCCTCTTGCCATTTAAGGGCTAGTCGTTTCCAACGTTCTGCCCTACTACAACGTTCACTTGGACGGTGGCCCTTGGGTACCGCTAATCTGGACCCTGAGCTCTGTGGTGGTTTCACTGAGGGACTGCCACCTCAGTAAACATCACACCCAACAGTGGACCGTGTCTGGGGACCAGGCTGGATGCAACGGATCAGCCACTTGGGACTCGAAACAGGTGATCAAGGATTGGTCCTCTGGACTAGACTGCAGCCAAGGTGTCCGGGGCGGCATCTGGTGTCCTGACCAGATCTTCAGCTGGACAAGTCACTCAGAACAGAGGGCGCTGAACTGTGAGAGAGGCATTAGCCAGGCCTGGAGGATAAAGTCCCGGGCTGGGGTGGAGGATGGGGTCACCAGCACGCACACAAGGAAGGACCCTTGCTCTGACCACACCTCCTTGGGTCCTATAGCCTGGCCCCCAAACACTCACGCACCCTCTTATCACCAGATCTCGGCTTTCACAACACTTTCTCTAAGGTCTCTTCACAGGCTTAATAATCTTCATGTTCATACTTGATTTTAAAAACACTTGTTGATCCAAAAGAATAGAGAGCAGGGACTCAGATATTTCTACACCCATGTTCATAGCAATGCTACTCGAAATTGCCAACAGGTAAAGCTAATCTTTTGACTGTGTGGATCACAATAAACTGTGGAAAATTCTGAGAGAGATGGGAATACCAGACCACCTGACCTGCCTCTTGAGAAACCTATATGCAGGTCAGGAAGCAACAGTTAGAACTGGACATGGAACAACAGACTGGTTCCAAATAGAAAAAGGAGTACATCAAGGCTGAATATTGTCACCCTGCTTATTTAACTTACATGCAGAGTACATCATGAAAAACGCTGGGCTGGAAGAAGCACAAGCTGGAATCAAGATTGCCAGGAGAAATATCAATAACCTCAGATATGCAGATGACACCACCCTTATGGCAGAAAGTGAAGAGGAGCTAAAAAGCCTCTTGATGAAAGTGAAAGAAGAGAGTGAAAAAGTTGGTTTAAAGCTCAACATTCAGAAAACGAAGATCATGGCATCTGGTCCCATCACTTCATGGGAAATAGATGGGGAAACAGTGGACACAGTGTCAGACTTTATGTTTTTGGCTCCAAAATCACTGCAGATGGTGACTGCAGCCATGAAATTAAAAGATGCTTACTCCTTGGAAGGAAAGTTATGACCAATCTAGATAGCATATTGAAAAGCAGAGATATTACTTTGCCAACAAAGGTCTGTCAGCATATTAAAAAGCAGAGGTTAAAAAATAAATAAATAAAAAGCAGAGACATTACTTTGTCAACAAAGGTCCGTCTAGTCAAGGATGTGGTTTTTCCAGTGGTCATGTATGGATGTGAGAGTTGGACTGTGAAGAAAGCTGAGCACCAAAGAATTGATGCTTTTGAACTGTGGTGTTGGAGAAGACTCTTGAGAGTCCCTTGGACTGCAAGGAGATCCAACCAGTCCATCCTAAAGGAGATCAGTCTTGGGTGTTCATTGGAAGGACTGATGCTGAGACTGAGACTCCAATACTTTGGCCACCTCATGCGAAGAGTTGGCTCATTGGAAAATACCCTGGTGCGGGCAGGAGAAGGGGATGACAGAGGATGAGATGGCAGGATGGCATCACTGACTCAATGGACATGAGTTTGGGTGAACTCCGGGAGTTGGTGATGGACAGGGAGGCCTGGCGTGCTGCGATTCATGGGGTCTCAAAGAGTTGGACACAACTGAGCCATTGAACTGAACTGAAAGCAACCCAAGTGCTCACCAACAGACAGAAGGAGAAGTGAAGTGTGGTCCTTACACACGACAGAGCACCGTTCAGCCTTAGAAAGGAAAGGCATCCTGCCCTCGCTACGGCACGGATGAGCCCTGAGGAAGGACACCGTGCTGAGTGAAGGAAGGCAGCGATGGAGACACACACACTGTGACCCTACTTACACGGAGTCCTAGAGGCGCCCAGTCCAGAGACAGACAGTGCCGTGGGGCTTTCAGGGGATGCGGAGGAAGAGAACGGGGAGTTGCTGCTCAGTGGGCACAGAATTTCCATTTTTCAAGCTAAAAAGAATTTGGAGTTGGCTTGCCCAGCAGTGTCAAGGTACCTAAGACTACTGAACCGGACACTCAAAAGTCATTAAGGGACTTCCCCGGCAGTCCAGTGGTTAAGACTCCGGCTTCCACTGCACGAGAGGGGGGTTAAGGTTGGGGGCTACAAGTTCAATTCCTGGTCAAGAAAGTTCCACGTGCTGTGAGGTGTGGCCAAAAAATAAATATATAAAATAAAATATAAAACAGAGAATAAACAATACGTAAGTATTTTTTGAGAAATTATTAAGATGTTACATTTTATGTTCTGGGCCTGTGTGTTAGTCTCTCAGTTGTGTCCAGTTCTGCCACTCCAGGGACTATAGCCCACCAGGCTCCTCTGTCCATGGAATTCACAGGCTGGAATAGTGCAGTGGGTCACCATTCCCTTCTCCAGGGGATCTTCCCAACCCAGGGATTGAACCCAAGTCTCCTGCACTGCAGGCAGATTCTTTACCACCTGAGCCGCCTGTTGTTAGGCATGTTATTCATACTTTATGACAATGAAAACAAATAAATAAACAAACAAACAAAAGTACTAGTTGAGTAATTCCCCCTTTTTTCCCTCAGCTACTCCCCTGGGATGAATTGCAGGTCTGGTCCTGATTCCTGCTAAACATAGACCCAGTGACCCTGGGAAGTTCAGAAACGTTCTGAACCCAGCTTTCTTCGGTGATACCTGGGGATAATAAGAGTGACCCTTTAGGATCACATGAGAGGAGTTCTGCGAGTTAAAACATGACCAACACCTACAGGGTACTGAGGGTTATAAAGCCATTATACCCCGCACACCACTTAGAGCAAGGATCAAACGTGGGAAATGGGTGGATGGATAAAGAGATGTGCCCTGGACAGCCACAGACCTGCTGTGCTGAGGCGGAACACTGAGGTTAGCGGATCTGGCACGCAGACCCCACCTGGCTGGGTATCCTCTCACCCCGCTAGCCCTCAGCGCGCTCAGCTCGCCCCTTCTCAGAGAACTGGGGGAAGCTTCAGTCAGATCTCGGTTCACAGACGTCCTGCAAGAGCAGCTGCAGTTTTATAAGGAGCATGGGGGAGGCAGAAAGTGAACGTTGCTCTGTCCTGTCTGACTCTTTGTGACCCCATGGACCGTAGCCCGCCGGGCTCCTCTGTCCACGGGGATTCTCCAGGCAAGAATACTGGAGTGGGTTGCCAGTTCCCTTCTCCAGGGGATCTTCCCGACCCAGGGATTGAACCCGGGTCTGCTGCACTGCAGGCAGATTTCTTACCATCTGAGCCACCGGGGCAGCCCCGCTTACAGAGCACGTAAATGGTGGAAGTTTAGGCATCGACAGTACAGCGCGTGAAAGCCGCGCCGGCGTGGGGAACGAAGGGAGAGTGTGGCTTCAGAGCAATCTCGGAAGCACAGCGCGCAGGTAGTGGGCCCGGCAGCAGGGGACGGGGACGCCGGCGAGGAAAAGCGGAGTCGTCACCCTCAAGCCGTGCGCCATTCTCGGGATAAGCGGCATGGCTGGATGTGGACTCTGGCTCTGCCGCCCGGCAGCTGTGTGCTCTTCTGATTGTCGTTTAACCTCCCGGTGCTTCGGCTTCCTCAGCTTAAAAACCAGGACGGTGCTAAGAGCACCCACCTCACACGTTTGTTGTAAGGGTTAAACGAGTCTTTGTTCACAGAGTGCGTAGTTAGTGCTTGGCGCAAAGAAAGGGCTCTATAAATATTTGCCAAATAAAGCCTAGAAAAATGGGCAACCTCCAGACCTACCCGCTGGCTTCTCCATTTGCTCTCCCCCTCCTCCATTCCTCCTGTCTCCCCGGGTCCCTGTGTAGAAAACGTTCTCTCCACCCCTGCCCTGACCACAAACAGATAAATCTTTCAGACCGGGTCCCTGGCTGCTAATAAAGCAGGCTTTCAGACCTCATTTTCTAGTTAGTTGCCTAATTTAGAGACCTTGTCAATTTGCATTACATAGAAATAATGCAATAGGACTTCAAAGCTCGTTGGAACCATGCCCTGCAGCCCAGAGCTGTGAATCTTCCGAAGCAGGTTGGAACAATCATGAATTATTTGAGAGCCTGAAACTTCTTTGCTGATTCTCTTATGATCACTGGGCTAGGATGCTTTGGGGGTTGGGGGGTGGGGGGATAACTGTATAGAAATACATGCCAAAAGTGTACTATTTTCTACCTATAGATGGAAGTTGTGTGAAATTAAAAGTTTCCATCATAATGATTTGGGTTAGCCTATTGCCATTGCTGCTCTTGGTCATTTTTTTCCGCTCCTTCTTCTTTTCTTATTTTTTTAATCTAATAAGCCTGTGTTTGAGTTTTAGATGAAATAAGCAGAATGCACAAACACAACGTGCACTCCAAATTTAAAATATAAAGATTAGAAGCCTCGTCGTGACCCTGCTAGTCACCACCCCCACCTTACTTCCAGGGGCACAGAAGAGCTTGGACTGTTTTGATAATTTGCATGACTGGACTCTTACTGAATGCACGGTCCTGTGTCTTTTTTCCCCTTGACACCGGGTTTGCAAGATTCGGCCGCCTGATTGCTGTGTGCAGTTTGGTTTGTCGTTCTCGCTGCTGTGTGGTTTCCCACAGCGTGATTATACCACACTTTATCCATGCATCCTGCTGCATGGACCTTTGTAGTTTCCAGCTTGGGGCCCTTTGAACAGGACTGCTAGGAACTTTCTGGCACACGTCTTTCGGTGAGTGTGTTTAGTCACTCCTGTTGTGTATGGCGGTTTAAATCTCCCTTTTTTTTTTTTTTTTTAAACAAGCCTCCTGCTTCTTGTTACAATGAGGCAGGGTAACCCAGAGTGGGAGGTGGGTGGGGAGGAGAAGGAAAGGGGATCCCCACTGCCTGAATTCTAGCCCCCATCTCTCTCCTTCCCCAACCACCTCCCTCCTCCACGTCTCTTGTGCCTGGGGCTCTCTCCTTCCCGAGCCAGGGCTGCCTCCCTGAGTTTCCCTGGGGCTCCAGGTCCTGGGCTGAGGTGCTGCACATCCTCTCCCACTCATCTGCAGGTCAGAGGTCCCAGGACCTCAGCAGAGCCCTCTGGAGGCAGCTGCCCAGCCCGACGGACGCTCCGGCCCGGCCCCGTCTTCACGATTCCCGGGCTCAGCTGGACTTCCTCCTGTTTCCTGGGCTTTTGTCTCCCCCCACAAACTTGTCTTAACCGCTTTTCGTAGACATGAGTGTGGGGCTTGAAGGCAGGATGTCTGGATTTGAACTTTGGTTCAGGGTTCTAGGTGTGTGGCCCATAATACATGCTGCGCTCAGGGGCTCCCCCGGTGGTCCCGGGGTTAAGGCTTTGCCTCCCAAAGCAGGGGGCGTGGGTTTGATGCCTGGTCAGGGAGCTGAGATCCCACAGGCCTCGTGACCAAACCCCAAAACATAATACAGAAGCAATCATGTAACAAATTCAATGACTTAAAAAGGTCCACATTAAAAAAAAATTCTTAAAAACATATACTGAGCTCATAATATGACTGTTAACTAATATAATACATTTATTATCTTGGTAGTCACTATTAAATATGCTGTATATTATGCATGCTGCTTTTTGCCTTCTAAGAGAAATTGTTTTGTTCTAATTCTTCAAAGTCAGCCAGTTCTTATCATAAAAACTACTTTGAGAATGCTATTGAGAAGTAATCACAATCAGTCTGATTCTTTTGCCCTTTTTTGAATACAGTGTAAAGACAAAAGGGTTGGGAAATAGTCATGATATACTATTCAATTTATTTAAAGAGGCAGGATAATAATTTATATATACATACCTGTAGCTTTCATTTTAGAAAAATCAAAGAAATATATAGAGAAAGAAACTACAAAGAAAAATATCAAAAGATAGCAATATTTCCCTCTGGATGATGGTATTGTGGGTGATTTTTGTGGTATCCTTTTTATTTTTCTATAGCCCCTGATATGTATAGATGCACATATGCATATAAACACTTATATTTTTATAGACATATAAAACACCACCCTTATGGCAGAAAGCAAAGAAGAACTAAAGAGCCTCTTGATGACAGTGAAAGAGAAAGAGTGAAAAAGTTGGCTTAAAGCTCAACATTCAGAAAACTAAGATCATGGCATCCAGTCCCATCACTTCATGGCAAATAGATGAAGAAACAATGGAAACAGTGGCAGACTTTATTTTTCTGGGCTCCAAAATCCCTGCAGATGGTGACTTCAGCCATGAAATTCAAAGATGCTTGTTCCTTGGAAGAAAAGCTATGACCACCCTAGACAGCATATTAAAAAGCAGAGACATTACTTTGCCAACAAAGTTCCGTCTAGTCAAGGCTATGATTTTTCCAGTAGTCATGTATGGATGTGAAAGTTGGACTAAACAGAAAGCTGAGCACCAAAGAATTGATGCTTTTGAACTGTGGTGTTGGAGAAGACTCTTGAGAGCCCCTTGGACTGCAAGGAGATCCAACCAGTGCATCCTAAAGGAGATCAGTCCTGGGTGTTCCTTGGAAGGGCTGATGATGAGGCTGAAACTCCAATACTTTGGTCACCTGATGTGAAGAGATGACTCATTGAAAGAGACCCTGATGCTGGGAAAGATTGAAGGCAGGAGGAGAAGGGGATGACAGAGGATGAGATGGTTGGATGGCATCACCGACTCAATGGACAATGAGTTTGAGTAAACTCCAGGAGTTGGTGATGGACAAAGAGGCCTGGAGTGCTGCAGTCCATGGGGTTGCAAAGAGTTGGACACAGCTGAGTGACTGAAGTGAACTGAACTGATAACGCAATCATAATCAAAATTTTAAAATAAGCCTAGTTTGATTAATGGAAAGGAAATCAAATCAATGGACTAGTCATCTGAGGGTGGAGTCAGGAAATGTTTTAGAATTAGCCTCCTGGGTTTCACTTCCTTTTTCAGTGCAAAACCAACTTGGGTTGCCGCCATGCCACGGGGACCAGGAGGAATGGGTTTGGGGCCAAGGTGACCCACAGGAGCACCTCTAGCCACCTGTACCATTTGGACAGTAAATACACAAGTGCAGCAAGCCCAGCCTACAAAGGGCAAGGTGACCAGGGACACAGACCCCTCAGGATGCAAATCTGAGTCAAACCACTAGACAAGCCATCAGAGCAGCTGGGGTGCTGGCAGAGGGTGAGAGGAAACTGGGATGGATGGCAGAGAGATGATGAATGCCAGTCATGGTTCTAGGACCAGATGCAAGAGCAGGGGCCCTGGCCTGCCTTCCTCACCTTCCTCTCTAAGCTTCTGTCTGGAAGGAGGCCCCCTGAGCTGCGGAAGGCAGGAAGCGTGGACCCCACTGCACGGGTAGTCGCTCTGATGTATCGCTTGTTTGCTTTCCTCGAGGGCTTATAGTCCAGCTGCTCCCCGTGCTATGGTGACTGCCGTCAGCTGTCAGCCCTTGCAGGCAAAGAAGTGGCAGCTCCAAATCTGTGGTTTAGAAACATTTCTCTGACAGTTGTTAAAGCAAATAACCTAGATCGGTACACATCCACATGGAGAACTATCCAAAACAGATCTTGAGTGTAAAAAGCAAGATACAGAAAAATATATCTCGAATGCAACCATCTGTGTAAACTTGGAGCACGTACCATACAGAGTCACACATGGCTGTGGATACACGTGTGTACAGCAAGAGGCGTAAACTTTCACCTGCGTAAGTATTTTGGATGTCATGTTTTTTTTGCTGCATAACAAATAACCCCAGTATCTTAGTGGGTTACAAGAACGAATGTTTACTCTCACTCACATTGCACAAGGGCTGCAGGTTGGCCAGGCTCTGTTGGCCTGTGATGGGTTGTGTCCCACCTCCAAGAAAAACACAAGATGAGGCGGCAACAAATTATTATGGAAAAAATAATACAGTCTACCATATACACCAAACTTACTAGGGTGACTGCCTCTGGACAAGCAGAAAAGAAGGCTGCAAACAGGAGTTCGTGAATAAAGGGAATGTTATCTAGAACTGCGACATAATTTTAGAAAAGACTCGATGCACATATGACAATTCTGGATGATGGAAATAGAGATTATTGTTGAATTATCCTTGGGAATTCGCTTTCTCTTTCTGCAGAAATAGTAGATTGATAAGTGAAAGTGTTAGTCGCTCGGTGGTGTCTGCCTCTTTGCGACTCCATGGACTGTAGCCCTGCAGGCCCCTCTGGCCATGGCATTCTCCAGGCAAGAACACTGGAGTGGGTAGCCATTCTAAAGGCAGAGTTGGGAGGGAGTGGTTAGGAGGCAGAATTCCAGGTAACATGATAAAGATGTGACCCATGACTAAGAATAGAAATGATATCATGGAGTTACTTCAAAGCTAGAGTTCATGAGAACTGATGATCAATTACATGTGAAGGGTGAGAGAGAGATGAGTCAAGAATGCCTCCAGAGAGGAATCCACAGTGATGTCAGGGCTCCTGGCTCAGGAGTCTATGTGAAGGAGTAACCATCCTCCAACCCAAGAAACAGAGACGAATCAGGTCATGGGGTGGGTGGGCCGGGAGGAGGCAGTGCTTCTCATTTCAAGGCATGGTTGACAACCCTGAACCATTATTATTTTCCTTTTGTTCATTTGTTTACTTATTTGTTCCTGTTCTTATTCTTTCTCACTACTGGTTAGCTAGCCAGGAGTATGTACACACGTTTAATTTTAGCCGCTTTTTGTAGCATGGCCCCTCACTTGAGGCTGTGAGGTCTACAGAGATGAGGCCAATGAAATAGTGTAGGATGGGAACTGAATTCATCTGAGGAGGAATGCGACCACAGTGACAATTCAGTGACTGGCCGGCACGTACAGACTGCAGACCGGACTCCTTAACTTCACTGAGGACACTCAGGAACCACCTTTAATTACATGTCTGCATTTATTTAATATGAACCTGAAGCTTCTTACAGAGAGATGCTTCCATGAGCACCTGCTAGACAACAAAACAAGTCATAATTTAGCATCTCGGTCCTTGTGAATTTCTTTTGATTCGGGGTTCGTATTTGAAACCACTGTTAATTTCTCTCCATCTTTTTATCTCACCTTCAGCCATCCTGGAGGGACTCCCCTTGCCCTTACTCTTAAAGATTTCCTTTGGAAAGTTTAAACAAACCAATCAATAGTTAATCTACAGATTGTTTAAAAAAAAACATCTCTCCAACCTTTTCACATGATGAAATAACAAACAAAAGAAAAACAGATAGTTGCAGCTGGCTTTGTATATAGAAATAAATCCTGAACAACAAAAGGACTACTTTTTCTGCTTAAAAGCCAGCCTGGCGTTGCACCTCACCATGTCTTAGCTCCTCCTCACTCAACTGCCCTGAGGGAGAGACTAGACGCTGATAGAGAATTCCCTCCCCTCCCTTCTGAGTCCATGTCGTTCCACAGCCCCTCTCCAGCATCACCTACTCTTGAGCTCACATTTCCAGCAGTAAAGTGCTGCAATCTTACGCCACTTAAGAATGGTGCTGGAAGAAGCAGCGGTCCTAAGCCTGCCTGGAGCTCACTTGCTGCTCCCATCCCAACAGTACAGAGAACAAAAGAGAAGAAATGCTGGGCTTGGAACCCAGGTTCTCTGTTCCATTTTGTGGTTTTGAGCAAATCACATAACCTTTCAGAGGCTTGACTATGTCATCTATAAAGCAGGGAGAGTGACAACCATAATCCAGACTTTCTGTGAGACTCAAATGAAGTCAAGTCTTGTGAAAATGCTCATTTTAGAGCAGAGCTTCCTGGAGAAGGGAAAGGCTACCCACTCCCACATTCTGGCCGAGAGAATTCCATGGACTGTATGGATTCATGGGGTCTCAAAGGGTCAGACATGACTGAGCGACTTTCACTTTCTCAGACAAGGATGAATGTACACAGACACAGTGCTTCCCAGGTGGCGCTAGGGGTAAAGAACCCGCCTGCCAGTGCAGGAGCCCTAAGAGACGCGGGTTCTGTCCCTGGTCAGGAAGCTCCCCTGGAGGAGGGCACGGCAGCCCACTCCAATATCCCACGGACAGAGGAGCCTGGCGGGCTACAGTCCATAGCGTCACACAGAGTCGGACACGACTGAAATGACTTAGCACGCACACACACATCTCTGGGAATGGAAAACAGATTCTGATTCTGTAGTTCAGGGGTGGAGCCTGAGATTCTGAATTTCCCACAAGCTCCCCGGTCACGCCAAAGCTGCTGGTCCATAGACGGCAACTTGAGTCACAGGCTGTTTGCTGTGCTGCCCATTATGATAGCCACTGGCCATGTGTGGCCACTTCGACTTAACTTTAAATTAATTTCAAATCCAGTTGATTGCAGTAGCAATATCTCAGGGGTCGGTAGCCACCCGTGGCTGATGGCCCCCATGTTGAACAGCACAGGGGACATGGCCGCCACTGCCGAGAGGCCTATTGCACTTTGCTGTGTCAGAGCGTCACAGAGATGCTAGAGAGCGGTTCACAACACTCAGTACACAGTGAGCCCGTTCCACAGGCCAGACAATGATACCCAGGTGAGCAAAATGACCAAATTCTTGCTCTCATGGAACTTACCGTCTAGTGATTATTTGAGAAAATGTAAGAGATCCTTATCAGATGGACTTAGACATGATTGCTGCTGCTGCTGCTAAGTCACTCCAGTTGTGTCCGACTCTGTGCAACCCCATAGATGGCAGCCCACCAGGCTCCCCCGTCCCTGGGATTCTCCAGGCATGGCTGCTGTCCCATAAATAGGCAATCTGTTCTATGGCGGCATCACAGAGGAGCCAAGCACTTCATTCTGTCTTCCCAAAGCACAACTACTCAGATAACTATAAGTGAAGAATTAATCTGAAGATTTTACTGAAGGTTTCTTAAAGGATGGTAAAGGGAGGCTTATGTTACATAGCAAAGAGCACTTTTAATATTAATTTTCTTTTTCACTTTTCAATTACACAAGTCGTAAATGGCAAATAGGATTTTATCTGCCTCCCACCCTAACACCGCCCAAATATCCCATATACTTCTTCTTAAGTCTTTCTCTTCCTGGCCACCCACTACAGAGACATTCCCCAATGTCTCTGCTTTTTTTTTTTTTTTCATGCAGAGAAACTGATCTCTGCCCATCTTCTCAAGGTGTGTGTCCCCAAACCACTTCTCTGGGTCTCGCCACGGCTTTCGTTAGAGTTGAGAGCTGAAGTTCCCCTGCCCTCCCGGCGTCGACCGTAGAACACTGATGGTGTGCCAAGGCCACAGTGACTCACAGGAGCCAATGGCCGCCATCTTTCTCGACTTGCACTCAGTGACCTTCCTCGCAGCTGCCCTCGGTGGACTATCGACACCCCGGCAGTTGGCACCCTGCCCCCAGAGAGCCAGCTGGTAAACACTTCCTGGCTCACGGCTGGGTGTGGAGATTGTGGGCAGATCGTCTGGTTCCCAGTATAATTTAGGACTCATTTGGAAGAGTCTTACTTTGAAGCCCCAGATGCCTCTTTCTCTGTGTTACCTACTGTGGAATCTGACCTGGGAAGCTCGCCCCCCTTCTCTGAGGGAGACCCTACCCTACGACGTATAGGAGAAGCAGCCAAAGACAACGTGGTTCAGATGACACTGAGTGCTTCAAAGACACCACTTCCTGGTTTAAGACAGAGAGATCCCAGTCTGGACAGACACCAGGGAGACGGTGAGACGCGACCCAACACCCGCACGCACCCCACCCCTACAGATAGGTGGTACTGGACGCTCACCTGCCTGCAAGTGTTCTTTGCGTTTGGTGTTCAAGCCAGTTGAATTCATTTCTTCTCTGGATCTTAAACTGAAAACCAAAAATGGGCAGAGGTGAGAAAGGAAAACTGGGCTTCCTTTTTGGAAGGCGGGAGGAGGAGCTAAGACACGGTGAGGTGCAACGCCAGACTGGCTTTTAAGCAGAAAAAGTAGTCCTTTTGTTGTTCAGGATTTATTTCTATATACAAAGCCAGCTGCAACTGTCCTCGGTGGGCCATAGCCGTGACAGAACACACTGGAAGTGGGGAACACCAAGCGCTAGGCGACAGGCACCTCTGCCCGGAACTGGGGGCGGGGTGGGGAATTGAGTGCGATGCGAAAGTCGTTTGGGGCCTCGACAGAAGCTCCGGGTGTCGCAGCCCCTGGCCAGCTTTGCTTCAGCTGTATTTTCTTTCTTTTAGAGAAAGTACATCAGGGACTGAGGTTACCAGCTCCGCGGAATTGCAGTGGGAAACGCCTCGTAGCAGACTGCCGCCTCCGCTCCTGTTGTTCTACACTTCGCTGTTTCCTCTGAAGGCTGACCTTGACATTCAGGGCGGCCTCCTTTGCTTTGGTTTGAAGTCCTGGATGCAGAGACGGAGAGTAGGGAAACGCCCACTGTGATTCATCCTACAGTTTCAGCAGCCCCAGGATCACCCACTCACACCAGCGCTGGATGTGAGTTCTTCCCTAACCCCCTGCATCCCGGGGCTTCAGTGAAGGGACCACAAGGCTGGAGGCAGCTCCCGAGGACTGGGGGCTACCCCTGGCTGAGATGTTAGGAGACAAGGGAAAGAAGCGCCTCTGGAAAGCCCGTGTACCGCAGCGAAGAGAAGCCCCAGCTCCCTGCAACTAGAGAAAGCCCGTGCACAGGAATGGAAACCCAGCACAGCCAAAAATAAATAACCAAATTAAAAGGGTTCAAGAGAATTAAAAAATAAGAAGCCCCTCTGAAAAGGGTACGACCCATGGATGACCCTTCCCCGGCCCCTTGGCCCTCGAATCATTCTCCTGCTCCTTTATTCTGTTTGGATCAATTATGGGCTCTTTCTCTCATGATTACAGCCTAGAAAGGCCAATTTTTCAATGAGTCGGCACCCGAATGGAGGCTGCACTTTTTCACAGTGCAGTTTGGTTTCTAATAGCCTAATTAACTAAGACAGCCAACTCAGGTGAATCAGCGTGCTTGTAAGGAGGTATTAGTGCTACAGAGGGGAAAATGTCTTTATAAGGTGGTCCACTTAAAGTTGATCCAGACATAGCATGTCAACTAGGAACTCCATCTCTGTCTCCATTTTCCTATCATGAAAGAGAAATATTAGTACTTTCCACAGAGAACTAAGATAAGGATTAAGTTAGATCACATATGCAAAGCAGAGAACAGTGTCTGGCACATAGGAGATGATCAGAATACGCTAATTATTGGAGCTGTGGTTGTGCTTGTCTAATATTCTATTTGACCAAAGGGGTATTGTGTCAGCAGCATCCCGAGGACTGGCTGCTAAAGGGTCACTGAGATGATTCCGTGTGGACAGAAACAGCATCACTGGCAACAGTTAATAGCTGTCTCAGGCAGCTCAGGCAGCTGTGATAAGACTGCCACGGACTGGGAGGCTTAAATAGCAGACATTTATTTCTCACAATTCCAGAGTCTGGGAAGTCCAAGATCCAGATGCAGATTCAGTGTCTGATGCAACCCCTTCCTGGTTTGCAGACTGCTGCTGTGTTTCTGTGTCCTCATATGGTTGAGGACATATTAAAAAGCAGAGACATCACTTTGCCAACAAAGGTCCATATAGTCAAAGCTGTGGCTTTTCCAGTGGTAATGTGCAGATGTGAGAGTTGAACCATAAAGAAGGCTGAACACCAAAGAACTGATGCTTTTGAACCATGGTGTTGTAGAAGACTCTTGAGAGTCCCTGGGACTGCAAGGAGATCAAACCAGTCCAACCTAAAGGAAATCAACACTGAATATTCATTGGAAGGATTTATGCTGAAGCTGAAGCTCCAATATTTTGGCCACCTGATGCGAAGAACTGACTCGTTAGAAAAGACCCTGATGCTGGGAAAGATTGAGGGCAAAAGGAGAAGGGGATGACAGAGGACGAGATTGTTTGATGGCATCACTGACTCAATGGAAATGAGTTTGAGCAATCTCTGGGAGACAGTGAAGGACAGGAAAGTCTGGAGTGCTGCAGTTCATGGGGTCACAGAGAGTTGGACACGGCTTAGCAACTGAACATTAACAACATATGGCTGAGAGAGAGAGATTATCTCTCTGGCACCTCCTTTATAAGGGCACTAATCCCACTTATGAGGGCTCAATCCTCATGATCTAATCACTTCCCAAAGGTCTCACCTCCAAATACCATCTCACTGGGGCCTAGGGCTTCAACATATGAATTGGGTGGGCACGTGGGATGCAGATATTCAGTCATTCCATAGCAAAGGCAGAGCTCAAAAGTCACCTTACATGGAGGTCTTCCCTAACCACTGCTGAAATATCACACACACACACACACACACACACACACATCATTGCCTTCCCTATTCTGATATGACATTCATCGCCCCCTGATAACATTATAAAATTATTGTCTGAGGTCTGTCTTTATTGTCAACCTCCAACCTGACTATGAGCTCAACAAGGGCCAAAATTCTGTTTGACTTATTGGCTGCTTTATCTCTAGAGCCTAGAATGGGGCTGGCAATGTCAGGCCTCAATAAACATTTGCTGCCCAAAGGAATGAGCAAGTGAATGGGCATTGTGTTCTGTGCCGTGGGCCAGTCCTTAGGCAAAGATGAGTAGTGAACTTCAGAAGCAAAGAGTACCGGGACTTCCCTGGTGATTCAGTGGTTAAGACCACCCTTCCACTGAAGGGGGTGCGAGTTTGATCCCTTGTTGGGGAACTAACATCCCACATGCCCTGCTGCTCGACCAGGAAATAAAATGAATAAATAAATAGACCCGTATTCATGGACTACTTCGATAAAAAGAGAGATTATATTTAATTTTTAAAAACCCAGAATACTAAAGGAGTGCTATTTTCAAACAAAAAAGTTCTGTGTCGTATGGGAACGGGGTCATGTGTGGCAATAAGTTCAGGGCAACGAACATGGCTACCTCCAGAATAAAGAGGCAGAGTGTGGTGTGGGTGGGAGCTTGCTGCTGTGACAGCCACAGCGTGTGTGGAGGATGGAACCGATGACCGGCAGTGTTGGGTGGAGACCCGGCACCAGCTTCAGCAGACGGTGGCGGTGGCACCTTGCTACGGCAGAGCTCCCGCAGCTGATGCCGTCCCGTGCAGCACCGCGTCGTGGAGGAACCGGGAGCTCCTGCAGTCGATGGCGGCGGCAGCCTGAGCGGCAGGCACAGCCATGCATGGCGGCCCTTGAGCTTTCAAGGGTGCCAGACCCTTTAGCAGCAGAGCCAATAGGAAGGCCAGGGGAGGACCAGCCTCAGAACCCCCCAGGGCAGGTACTGTGAAGCAGAGCCCCAGAGAAGACCCCATCGGCTGAAAGATGATATTTAGCAGCACTCGGAAACACTCCAGAAGACCCAGGAGGGTACTTTAGAGCAAGCAAAAGACCCATAAGCATGGAAGGAGCAGGAGCCAGAGGGACACTGGTTTTGTAACAGGGCCCTGGCACAGAGGAGAAAAGCTGGGTTAAACATTGTGCTTGGATTGAACATCATCTGTGCTCAACGCAGAGAGCAAACGTATGGACATCAAGAGGGAGACGGCGGGGGTGCGGTTGGCATATATGGACTACGATGTATAAAGCAGGTAACTAACGAGGGCCTACTGTATCGCTCACAGAACCCTGCTCAGTGCTCTGACCTAAAGCGGACGGAAATCCAAAAAAGATACATGCATGTTGCCGATCCACTCTGCTGGACAGCAGAGACTAGCACAACATTGTAAAGCAACAGTACGCCAATAAAAATTAATTTAAAGCAAAAACACATCATCTGTGGTCCTTAACCACCTTCATAAGCTCTCCTCAGCAAAAGCAGAAAAATTCCTTTTGTTTCCACTGACTGGCAAGAAGGATTCACCAAGGTGAGGAGGAGAGAGGGAGGTAGCCGCCATTCCTTTGGTGGCCCTGCTGGTGGCTACCCAGCAGAAACGCCAGGAACACGGGCACCCCTTCAGGGGCAGCAGGAGATTTCTGCATTTTTTGGACTCAAGAGAGCATCATGCCTACTGCTTTCTGCTCCCCCAGACCTCCCAAACATCTTGTGACCTAATTCCTCTGTAAAATTTCTCTCCATCTAAAGACCTAGAGGGGTTTTCTGCCTTCTGACTGATAACCCTGACTGGTAAAAATAACTATCATCTATTTCAGGAGGGGAGGACGCATGTGCACCGTGGCTGACTCAAGTCGATGTATGGCGAAAACCATCACTATATTGTAAAGTAATTAGCTTCCAATTAAAGTTAACCAATTTTAAAAAAATAAATAAACTACATAGTGTTAAAAAATATGTATCATCCATTTCTTTAATGGTTCCTGGTTTTTAAAATCTTTTAATTATCTTGTTTAAATCCTATTGCAATTCAATAAGGTTGACAAGGCAGGGATCATTGTGACAATCTTACAAACAAGAAAAATCCGAAATAAACAACCTAACCTCACACCTAACACAACTATGAAAAGAAGCAAAGGCAGAGCCAGAAGCTGGTAGGAGGAAAGAAATCACAAAGATCAGAGCAGAAATAAATGGAATAGAGTCTAAAGAAGCAATAGAAAAATCAATGCAACTAAAAGCTGGTTCTTTGAAAAGATAAACAAAATTGATAGCCCTTTAGCCAGACTCATCAAGAAAGAAAGGGAGAGGGCTTAAATCAATAAAATTAGAAATGAAAAAGAAGTTACAACTGACACCACAAAAATACAAAGGATCATAAAAGACTGCTACACGCAACTCTATGCCAATAAAACAGACAACCTGGAAGAAACGGACAAATTCTTAGAAAGGTACGTTCTCCCAGCTCTGAACCAGGAAGAGATAGAAAATACGAACAGACCCATCACAAGTCCTAAACTGGAAACTGTGGTTTAAAAACTCCCAGCAAACAAAAGTCCAGCTCAGTCGGCTTCTAAGGTGAATTCTACCAAACATTTGGAGAAGCGCTAACACCTACCCTTCTGAAACTGTCTCCAAGGGGATGTTCTTTATTCGAGGAGGCAATGAGAGTTTTTGAGGCCCAGGACCCGAACGTAGAACGGTAACGAAGACTGCAGCAGCAGTTTAGAATGCGATCGGCTGCTACCGTGTCATCTACGACAAGCGAAACAGAGCCACTACGCAGACGTCACTGGGTCATCTTTTTCAAGAGGGTAGACAGAACTGAATCCAGCAAGGAAGCAAACCTGCGTCATCCGCGCAGGCGTGAGTGACACCACACGCACCCGTCCCCGTCGCGGCCCACCCTTCAGCTCCGCCGGCTCCCACCCGCCCCTCCTCCAGTCTCCTTCTTCCTGACTGTTCACTCGGCGCCAGCCCCCGTGTGCCAGCTGCGCTACTGCGCTACTGGCCTTTCCAAGGTTCTGTACTGTAAGATTAAAAATGGTTATTTTTGAGCTTTTTTTAAATGTAAAACAACACAAAAGTATGTTAAACTTTTTAAAAGGTGGAAAGTATTATTAACCCATTACAGTCCAGTACTCTATAGCCGATTGTGGTCAGGACCTAGGCTGAATTGTTGGATTGAACTAACAAAACTGGACTGACAAGTGAGCTCAGGACGGAACTCATTTCTATGTAGGGACTTGTGTTTATAACTGCTCTTTTGTAAAGTCATTATCTGCTAATTCTATTACCTTTGTCACATCTGGGCCTGTTCCACTTGATTGATTTTTCTCCTGGGTATGGCTCACCTTTTCCTCGTTGTTAATGTGTTGACTAGTTTTTCTTTTTTCAAACTTTAAACTTTTTATTTTGTATTAGGATATAGCTGATTAGCAGTATTGAGATAGTTTCAGATGAACAGCGAAGGGACTCAGCCATACATATACATGTACCCACTCTCCTCCAAACCCCCCTCCCATCCAGGCTGGCACATACCACAGGTGCTTGTCGGTTTCCATTTTGAACACAGCAGCGTGTGCATGACCTTCCCAGACTCCCTGACGGTACCTCGCGTCGGCAACCTTCAGTTCGTTCTCTAAGTCTGTGAGTCTCTTTCTGTTTTGTAAGTAAGTTCATTTGTATCGTTTCTTTTTAGGTTCCACATATATGGGATGACCTATGATATCGGTGACTAATTTTTAACTGGATGCCGAACTTCGTGCATGTTACATCGTTGTGCCTAGATTTTGCTGTTTTCCAAAAAATGGTGAAGTTTGTGTATTTTAGGATTCACGAACATGCTCTCAGAACAGAACTCACTCATATGTAGGAGACTTACTATACAAGAATACCATTTCTGCCAAGTATTTCAAAACGTCCCCATCAGTCGCCAGGAACTGAATGTAGAAACACTCCCACGGCATTACACACGCTTGGGGCTCTGAGGGTGAAAAGGAGACAGCTCACACTGGGACAGAATATAATACCATCAAGCAGTGTGCCACTATACGTGTAAGTGAGAGGTATTAAGAGCTTTATTTTACATGCTTACGCAGCATCCTACTGGGGTATTTTACAGCCCAAATGTCTTTACAAGCTTCTAGTTGCCAAATAACCTGACTTCTGCTTAACAGCAATATTATTTTGATAGCTCTGCTCTCCAAGAGTGTGTGAGCAAATTGGATTTTGATAAATCAGCCATCATCCCCCCACCATTGACTTAAATCATAACTTACAGGGGTTTTGTTTTTAATTCCTAATTCATTTGCAACACTAACACTTCACTGAACATGTCCCTGCTTCCTCCACCCTGCCTGCATCAGTCAGAGTTCTCAGTTGAGAAAAACAGAAGGCATTCTATCAGTTTACACTGAAAAAGGAACGCATTAAAGGATATGAGGTCACTTACAGAAATTCCTGGAGGGCCAGAGTCAGACTGAAAGTTTATGAATGTGTGAGTCACGCTGCCGGGCAGCTCTGGAAAAGATGGTCAGGGGATACAGATCCGTGGTCCTCTGCTGAGCCCAGGTTCTGGGTGCCAGCCCTCTCCCTCTGGTTGTTTTGGTTTTTGTTTTTAATTTTATTTTATGGCCATACCCCATAGCATGCAGGATCTTAGTTCCTGACCAGGGATCAAGCCCCTGCAGTGAAAGCGTTGAGTCTTAAACCACTGGACCACCAGGGACATCCGTCTCCCTCTGTTTTAAATAGGTGGACACCTCGACCCCCCCCCGCCCCCCGTTCTCCGAAAACTGGATTCTGGGAAGCAACTGATTACTCACATTGCTTTCTTCCAATTTCAAGTGTTCCGTGGGTGAATGATTGTAGAAAGTCAGGACCACAGGCTGTACCCTAGCTTCCAGGGAGGCTGAGAAAGACAGGCTGGCTTCTGTGCGAATTGGTGGGGAGAGATTTATGTCACGGGGTAGTTCTCCCACAGTGTGGATGGTCAAGTGTGTGTGTGTGTATGTGTGTATAGTATACGTGTGTTATTAGCTCAGTCGTGTCCAACTCTTTGTGACCCCATGGACTGTAGCCCACCAGGCTGCTCTGTCCGTGGGATTCTCCAGGCAAGAATCCTGGGGCGGGTGGCCATGCCCTCCTCCAGGGCATCTTCCCGACCCAGGGATCAAACGCCCATCTCCTGGGGCTCCTGCACTGGCAGGTGGATTCTTTACCACCGAGCCACCTGGGAAGCCCAAAGGAGCTAATTACTTAGCTGAAAAAATAGCCAGCTGGATGATATTAAGGATGGTAAGTCACAGTCGAGTAGGCCTTTGACAGTCGGGAAGACAGTATCTGCAGATCTTTGACCTTCTCAAATTTGGAAATATGGACAATGTGTTCACTGAGAACCACAGGGTTCCTGCACAGATCCTCATTCACTTTTCATTTATATTTTCTCCTTAATCTGCTGCCATTTTCAACAAAGAAACCGAGTTTATTTCATTTTCTAAGAATACAGGAAACAATGACCCAAGAGCCACAAGGGAAGTTGAGATGACAGTGCCTGGTGACAAGCCCCGCCTCTGCAGTGCCACAAGCCCCGCCTCCACAGTGCCACAAGCCCCGCCTCCACAGTGCCCAAGCCCCGCCTCCACAGTGCCACAAGCTCCGCCTCCACAGTGTCACAAGCCCCGCCTCCACAGTGTCACAAGCCCCGCCTCCACAGTGCCACAAGCTCCGCCTCCACAGTGCCACAAGCCCCGCCTCCGCAGGGTCACAGTCACTGAGGATCAAGTCACAGTGCTTAAAGACTCAGTGGGGCCTTCCCTGGTGGTCCAGTGGTTAAGCTCTGCCTTGCCGTGCAGGGGACGTGGGTTCCACCCCTGGTTGCGGAACGAAGAGCCCACCTGCCACAGAACAGCCAAGTCCACGTTCTGCAGCCAGCGGAGGCCCCACACCACAACTAAAGAATCCGTGTCACAACGAAAGCTCCCTCGACACAGCAAAGAGCCAGTGCAGCCAAACAATAAATAAGAAAACATTAAAAAAAAAAAAAAAGGTAGTGACAGAAAGCCAGGTAAGTTTCGATGTGGGAAGCAAAAAACCTAAACTCCTTTCCATAGCTTGTAAGAAATGGTATGATCCGGGGTCTCCCCCATTCAACCCGTCCCGCCCCTCCAGGCGTCTCTCTGCTCCGCGAACGCACTGGCTTTCCCTGCCTCGGGGCCTTGGCACTTGCTGTTCCCTCTGCCCGCAGTGACCTTCTCCCCTGACCTTTGTGTGGCTAGTTCTTGCTCCCATTTAGATTTCAGATCACACGGCACTTCCTCCAAGAGAGCCAGGGTAAAGGGCCGCCCCCCCCGCCCCGCCCCCCCCCCCCCCCCCCGCTCTGTTTCTTTGAGAGTACTCACTGTTATTGGCAGTTATTCACGTATTTGTTTCCAGTTAATTGTTGGTCTTCTGCCTCTGATACACCAGCAGAAATCTTGTTTGACCAGCTCCCGGGACGCCGGGTGGCGCACATTAGGTGCTTAATAGTTATGGACGGAATGAGTGAGTTCAATCTTAAAGGTCAGTAAACGTTTGCAAAGAAGGAAGCCAGGGACAGGTATTCTATTCTGAGAGCATAGAAGGGCGAACGTAACGAGCACTGAGGAATGAAACAGCTTGACACTCTGCGCGAGAGGCCGAATGCAGGCAGACAGAGGGCAAGGGGGTCCTCGGGCCTTGCGGAGGAGCCGGAGCTGAGTCCCGCGGGAAGCGAGGCACGATCGCTGGGTTATGACGCAAGGAGAAGGCGGCCTACTGATCTCCCGTGGAGATCAGGACAATAGAAGCAGAGGGGACTTGCCCTCAGACTGGACACCTCGAGCTAGATGTGTTAGAAGCACCTTTAAAAAGCTGTGCCACTATATGGGCTTGATAAACACTATGTGAGAGGCATTGGAGCAGGAGAAGCTGGAATCGAGGAGACGAATTCGGAGCCCAACAAATCCCAGACACTATATCCTAGGGTCTAAACCAAGACAGTGTCATTCACGAGGAGAAATAAGGAGCCAAGAGATTGTGTTTACCATGTTAATCTTTTTTAACTGGAGTGTTATAGTTGCCTTAAAATGTTTTGTTAGTTTCTGCTGGGCCTGTGTGTGTGTGCTCAGTGGCGTCAGTCACGTAACCCTTTGGACGGCAGCCCACCAGTCTCCTCTTTCTGTAAAATTCTCCAGGCAAGAATACTGGAGTGGGTTGCCATGCCCTCCTCGAGGGGCTCTTCCCCAACTCAGGGACTGAACTGGTGTCTCCTGCTTTGCAGACAGATCCTTTACCGCTGAGCCCCTGGGGAGGCCCAGTTCCTGCTGTACACCGGAGCAGATCAGCAATATGTATACGCGTAGCCCCGCCCTCTTGGACCTCCCTCCCACCCACCCCTCTAGGTCATACAGAACACCAAGCCAAGCGCTACTCTTTCCCAGCACCAGGAAAAGACCCTGATGCTGGGAAAAACTGAGGGCAAGAGGAGAAGGGGGCGACAGAGGATGAGGTGGTTGGATGGCATCCCCGACTCAGTGGCCATGAGTTTGAGCAGACGGCAGGAGATAGGCCCCTGTGGGCTTTCTATTTCACACATGAGAGTGTATGTATGTCCATCCTAATCTCTTAATTCATCCCACCCCTGCTTCCGCTCTCAATCTTGGGTCCACATGTCCATTCTTTATACCTGTATCTCCATTCCTGCCCTGCAAATAGGTTCATCTATACCATTTTTCTAGGTTCCACATATATGCATTAATACATTCCAAGAGACATCTTGAAACCTAGACGGCATATTAAGAAGCAGAGACATCACTCTGCCAGCAAAGGTCTGTATAGTCAAAGCTGTGGCTTTTCCAGTAATCATGTACAGATGTGAGAGTTGGACCATAAAGAAGGCTGAGCACTGAAGAATTGATGCTTTTAAACTGTGGTGCTGAGAAGACTCTTGAGAGCACCTTGAACAGCAAGGAGATCAAACCAGTCAATCCTAAAGGAAATCAGTTCTAAATATTCATTGGAAAGACTGATGCCGAAGCTGAAACTCCAATACTTTGGCCACCTGATGTGAAGAGCCAACTCATTGGAAAAGACCCTGATGCTGGGAAAGATTGAAGGCAGGAGGAGAAGGGGTCGACAGAGGATAAGATGGTTGGATGGCATCACCAACTCAATGGACATGAGTTTGAGCAAGCTCCTGGAGTCCGTGAGGGACAGGGAGGCCTGGCATGCTGCGGTCCATGGGGTCACAAAGACTCGGACACAACTGAGCAACTCAACAACAACAACAACAAAGGATTTGGTGACAGATTGGCTGTTGAAATTTTTTTTAAATGGTTGGATTCTGGTGAGAGAGTCATTTCCTAGGCAGGTTGATAAGAAGTCTAGGGGTTCCCAAGGAGAGAGGGGTCTGGAATTCTCAAGGAGGAAGAAAGGATAAACTTCTTTTCCTTCTCTACATTCCTTAGGATTATATAACAACAATGTATTATGCCTGAGGACAGTCTCTGGATTAAACTTTCTGGCTAATTCTGTAAATTATGGGAGTAGACCTGCTCTTTACAAGGATTATATAACAATGTATTCTGCCTGAGGACAGTCTCTGGATTAAACCTTCTGGCTAATTCTGTTATCTTAAAATGTAAATTATGGGAGTAGGTCTGGTGAGGTCTTTACAATCTCCAGACATTCTTTGGATTTACTGGAGAGTATATAATTTCATTGCTAATACTAACAAGCGGGTACTCTTTCTACCCCCTTCTGATGCCTATGTCAGAAGCTTTCTCTATCTCCTTTATACTTTAATAAAACTTTATTACACAAAAGCTCTGAGCGATCAAGCCTCGTCTCTGGCCCCGGATTGAATTCTTCTCCTCCGGGGGCCAAGAATCCTGGTGTCATGATTCAACAACAACCTTTCACTGGTGAGACCCTTCTTCCAGACTGCAGACTGCTGACTTCTGGTTGCAACATTCCATGGCAGAACAGGGGCTGGAGAGCTCTCTGCGGCCTCTTTTACAGAACTAATCTGATCCATGAGGACTCCATTCTCATAAATGAATCATCCCCCAAAACCCCATCTCCAAATACACAGGGATTAGAGCTCAGCGTATGACTCTGGGGGAGGACACAAACTTTCTGTCCATTGCACTGGCCTTCTCCCTCCCTTTTCCTGCCAGGCTCCTGCCTGCCCTTGGAGCCTGGTTCTCCGGCCTTCTCTCCCTTTCTGTGATCTCACCTCCTTCTGATACATGCACTGTCCACTCAAGTTAACTTGTGTTATTTCAATTATATTCCCTGGAGAATCCCATGGACAGGCCTGGTGGGCCACAGTCCACAGGGTCACAAGGAGTTGGACATGACTTGGCGACCAAGCCGCCATTTCAATTACACGCAGCCAGGAACCCTGACTGTTCCAGCACCTAATAAAGAGATTCACAAAATAAGACAAAAAACAAACAAAACAAAACCCAGGATATTTGACTGTTACCTGAAGAGCTCGAAGCAGTGACAGTAAGCTGGTAAGCTTTCTTCCAAGGATATATGATTTGCAGCTATACTTTAAAAGGCTCCTGAGCAGGAATTCCTGTATTCAGAATGAATGTTAACAAAAAGCAGCCCCTGAAATGGTAATCAGATGCCAGCCCATCCTGCTCCGATACTGCCTATATTCCTGTAGGTTAAACCAGAGCGATAATATCCAAGTATTAATAGTTGTAGGCAAAGGATACTGATAGGTGCACAAGAAATAGCTGAGATGTAATTCAAAGGTCATAGGTGGGACTTCCGTGGTGGGCCAGT
Source organism: Oryx dammah (assembly GCF_014754425.2). NCBI lineage: Eukaryota > Metazoa > Chordata > Mammalia > Artiodactyla > Bovidae > Oryx > Oryx dammah. The sequence goes on from NW_024070210.1 coordinate 2,583,126, forward strand.
GGTTAAGAATCTGCCTGCCAACACAGGAGACACGTTCAATCCAGGGTCTGGCAAGATCCCACATGCTGCGAGGCAACTGAGCCTGTCCATCGTAACTACCGAGCCCGGGTTCAAGAGCGCATATTCTGTAGCGAGACGCCGCCGGAGCAAGGAGCCTGCAGCCTGCAGCTAGAGGGCAGCCCCGCAGCTAGAGGGCAGCCCCGCCGGCTGTGACTAGAGAAAACCCGCGCAAGCAGCGAAGACCCAGGGCAGCCAAAAATAATAAATAGAATAAAATTTTTTAAAAAAGTCACAGAAGGCCCCCAGAGATAAAAAAGTTGGGCTGTTATATAGCTGTTAGAAGACATGAATTGCTACAGAAGATAGAAATTGAATTCCTTTTTCTTTTTTTAAAAAAAAGGGCAGGTTGGTGGTACTTAATTGGTAAATATTCTTTCAGGATTTGAAAAACTTCAGATTATGTGAATCAAGGTGTGAGGCCATTTGCCACATCAAGTTACCAGACAGCGTCTTTCACAACGACTCACGTTACCGGGAGGGGCATAAATGCTGGCTGGCACCATCCCTGAAAGGGGTTCTGCTTGTCAGGAAGAAGAGCTCCTGGAAAACCGATCACATGTTATGCATAAAACATGGGTTTGACAGCTGCCTCAAGCAGTGGAGGAAAAGGAGAAATTTAGTGAACACCACAAAAAAGCAGGTGACGGTGGAGGTGAACGACGTCAGACCCCATTTCTGACCATTTCTTGTGACTTGCTGGTCCGTCTCACACCTTGGGTCTTGTAACAGTTTTCTAAGCAGTCTTATCCTCTATGGTCTCTTCTCATCACAGCAGCCAGAGAGATTCTTTTTAAACCCAAGTCAGGTCATTTGTTGTTGTTTTTTTTTTTTTTTTCACTTGGTTTTGGCTGTGTTGGGATCTGCACGGCTACACGAGGGCATTCTCTAGGTGCGGCGAGCAGGGAGTAGTCTCTACCCGGAGCCTGGGCTCTAGACTACGCAGGCTCAGTAGCTCTGGTGTACGGGCCTAGTCGCCCCAAGGCGTGTGGGATCCTCCCGGACCAGGGGTAAAACTGGTGTCCTCTGCGTTGGCAGGCAGATTCTTCCCCACTGGACCACCAGGAAAGTCCACATTTATTCATTATTGTCTGTCTCCCCTTCTTGAACACAATAAGCCCCACACTCACAAGTACTTTGCATATTTCTTCCGCGACTATATCCTCATAGCCTAGAACAGTATTTAATGTAGAGCAATGGATGCTCAATAAGGTGGCTCTGTGGTAGAGAATCTGCCTGCCAATGCAGGAGACGAGGGTTCCACCTCTGGGTCAGGGAGATCCCCTGGAGAAGGGCATGGCAACCCACTCCAGGATTCTTGCCTGGAGAATCCCACGGACAGAGGAGCCTGGAGGGCCGCGGTCCATGGGGTCGCAAAGAGTCAGACACGAATTGAGCAGAAGAGGTGCTCAATAAATGAATAGATGTCTCAAGGGAGAAATACAGCTGGGCAGAAAATAGAGGAAGTCTTCCTGAGTTTCTAAAACTCTAAGCCTTTGGTAATAGAAAGGGTAGAGTGTAGACAAAACATTTGGAGATTACTCGAAAGGGAGAAGGAGATCTCCCGCCCATGTACTAGAAAAATTTTTGAGGGGCCTGGAAGAGTGATGAGAGTGAAGAGTCTGGTGAGCTCCGGGAAGTGAAGTCTGTGTCTTGCCTTTTACGGGCCCCTGAGCAGGATGCCTGGGTGCTGTATCCGTGCAGAAAGGACCACAAACGGCCTCTCAGAGAGTCAGCAGAGCAGCAGAGAGAGGTAGGACAGAAAGGAACCGAGTCTCAGTGACCTCCTGCGTGCCCAGATGTCCCCTCCCCACGCCTGACAACAGGGAACCCAGCCCCCCACCCTAACCTCCATACAACCCTAAGAAAGCGAAGTGGTCCCAGAAGACATTAAGTTTTCCCACCACCCCACTGGGATAAAGGATAATCATAACTAAGTTGAGTTATGTCGAAATAAAACTCGATTTCTACATGCCAAAGCTCCAGACTGCCTCATTTTACTTCACGTCAAAGCAAGCACTGATATTTTAAGGCATGGAGTGAATTTTAAAGACATTGGGATCATGTGACAGGCAGAGACCAACTCTGTCCCCAGGAGTCTGGGGCAGGCACTCCACGTCGTCCTCTGCTGACCGCGTGTGCACTTCTGTAGGGAAATCGGCAACACATCAGGAGCTGCACGCAGCTGAGGAATTGCCATGGCAACCAGAGGCCCATCACCGGAGCTCTGTTCCAAGCTGCTTTCTCAGGAGTGAGCTGCAGACAACCTCCGAAAGTGCAAGTTGGAACATTCATATTCTCTCTCTTTTTTCCCCCTCCTTTCTCATGCTTTGATTCTGGCGTTCTAAAAGGCCCATTCCTTCTCCTCCTAAACTATTCTGAGTGCCTTTTACTTCTCTCTCTGACGTGCCGTCTGATTCATGAGTGCTTGTGAGGTGAGGGATTGGGATAGAATTAGCACACAGCGGGTCCCTTGGGGGTGACCCCCCATGTCACAGGTTGGCCAGGCTGGCAGAATGACGGGGTGTCTCTGAAGAGGGCACCCTGGGGCAAGCACATCTCACTCTGTTGAAGGGGATCCATGACCCTGTCACTCGACTGTCTGGAGGGGACCGTAACCAAGAGAGAGAAGTTGTCATGTCAGGCAGCTTTCTGGACTTGGAGCTCTGTTAATGAATAAATGATGACTTGCTGGCCAGATCTTGGTGGCTTCCTTTCTCTCTGATCTATCATTTAGCGTAGAAGACAGTAAACACGAAAGCGTGTGGAATATGGTTCAGGTCATGGGTTCTTCGGTTGCTATGGTGATAACTCAGCTGTGAGTCAATGTCCCTTCTAAAAACAATCCTACCGCTTCGTAAGTCTAAACATCAGCTACAGAGCATGTCTAAAATGTTTATTCCTAGGACCGTTTATTCCCCAGAATCTGATTCAGGAAAGATGGATATAGGGCCCAGGAATTTGTGTTTTTAAAAAGCACCCTCTCCCCAAACGGATTTTTTCCCCTATAGTCTTTGCAGCATACTGCGAGAGGCACGGTACTTCCAAAGCTGCCCTATGAGGTGGGCTAGCCTCCGTCAGCACATGTGGCATGCCAGTGAGTGCCAGGCGACCTGAGGGCAGAAAGGGTGCCTGCAGTAGTCATTGTTGCTAGTCACTAACTCGTGTCCGACTCTCTGTGACCTCGTGGACACAGGCTCCTCTGTCCACGGGATTCTCCAGGCAAGAATCCTGGAGTGGGTTGCCATTTCCTTCTCCAGGGGATTTTCCTGACCCAGGGATAGAACTCACATCTCCTGCTTGGCAGGCAGATGGGAAACCCGTGGCTTCAGTAGGGTCTGCTATTTAAGAGTGTGCCCTTGGGTTAGTTACAGAACCTCAGTTTCCTCATGTATATTTTCTTTATGCAGGGATGGTTAGAACACTTATGAACAAATAACTAATATGAAACCACTAACCCCTGAATATCAAACATATGCACAAGCAGGCAAAAAAAAAAAGTTAATTCTAGTCTGGTTCATATGAAAATAGACATTATTTTTTCAGAAACCTTGCAATAATGATTTTTGGGCAAAGACGTGCATTCTCATTTGAAAGTTCAATCTCCTAACTTGATGTTGAGATTGCATAAGAAATGGGTTTTTATATCTCCAAGTCTCCAGGGCAGCTGCAATAAGAAGTAATATAGATTTTATGAAAACTTTTGCTACTTTGCCTTACGGGGATATGCCTATACATTTTACTGTGGAAGATGTAAAATCTTTACATGTATGGTTATATTGGGCTACAGAGAAATGGATGGAATTGAATTAATTGTTGGAACGGAACTAAATCTGTGGCTAATTATCCCCTGAAAAAGAATAACCTTATGGGTCAGTTATAATTTATAGATAAAATGAAGGATTTCAAACAGCAAAAAAAGAAAAGAATCTTGGAATTTTAATGGAACTGATGAACCTATTTGCTGGGCAGGAATAGAGATACAGGTGTAGGGAACAGACATGTGGGAAGAGCAGGGTGGGATGAGCTGAGCACTGACATGCATGCATTTCCATGTGAAAAATCAATAGCCAGTGTGGAGTTGTATATCGGAGAAGGCAATGGCACCCCACTCCAGTGTTCTTGCCTGGAGAATCCCAGGGACGGGGGAGCCTGCTGGGCTGCCGTCTATGGGGTCACACAGAGTCGGACACGACTGAAGCGGCTTAGCAGCAGCAGCAGCAGCAGCAGGGGTTGTATATAGCGCAGGAAGCTCAGCTTGGGGCTCTGTGATGACACAGACGGATGGGACAGGGGTGGGAAGAAGGCTCAAGAGTGAGGGGGTATATCTATACTTATGGGCGATGCGTGCTGTTGTATAGCAGAAAGCAAGACAACATTGTAAAGCAATTATCATCCAAAATAATTAATTTTAAAAAATCATGAAATTTTTGGTTGAAATGATCTAAGAGAGTCTCTGTTCCTGTTGTTTACGTCCACAAATGTTCAGAACTACCCACGTTAAATTTACTAGAGCTTTATTATGCCAATTATAATGAAACAGGTTCACTAGGGTTCAATTATCTTTGTCATTCAGGTTTTATTTGTTTGTCATTTCTTTGCTTTTGAGTATTTGGACTTGAGTTTTAGTTTTCAAACTCCATTTTGTTTTTTTTTTTCCTTTTGTTTTGCCTTAGAGAATGAAGTCAAATGAAGAAAGTTGTTTGAAATAATAGAAAAACAAGCTTATAATAAAACTCTGGCTATATGTGTGTGTGTCTGTATTTATATATATATATATATATATATATATATATATATAGGGATAAGAAGGCTTCCCTGGTGGCTCAGATGGTAAAGAATCTGCCTATAATGTGGGAGACCTGGGCTTGATCCCTGGGTCTGGAAGATGCCTTGGAAGGGAACGGCTGCCCACTCCAGTATTCCTGCCTGGAGAATCTCATGGGCAGAGGACCCTAGTGGGCTCAGTCCATGGGGTTGCATGACTGAGCGACTGGGCTTACAAGGCTGTCTTAGTCATCTTGAGCTGCTATAATAACATACTATACACTGAGTGACATAAAGAACAGACATTTATTTCCCATAGCACTTGAGGTTCAAAAGACCTTCCTTCTGATGGGTTAAATAGTGTCCTCCAAATATTTATGTCCATCCAGAACCTCAGAAATTTGGAAATAGGGTCTTTACAGGTGCAATAAGTTAAGATGAGGTCATACTGTATCAGAGTGGGCCCTAAATCCAATAATAGGTGTCCTTGTAAGAGGAGAGGGCACATATAGACACCTAGGGAAGGAGGCTATGTGATGAGGAAGGCAGAGACTAGGATGATGCGGGCACAAGCCAAGGAATGCCAAGAGCAGCTAACAACCCAGGAAGAGGCTGTCAGAGAGAGCATGGCCCTGCTGAGAACTTGGCTTTGAACTTCTCGCTTCCAGCACTGTGGGATTCCCCAGATAAAATTATATTAAGGTGAGACAATATTGCTCTGCATCTTGTACGCGATACCATCGGCGTTATAATCTTAGATCACTGTGAAAGGAGAAGAAAGAGAAGGAAAGAGGTCAAGCCCACACTGGCTCAGCAGACAAGCACTGAGCTAGATACATGGGATGTAGACAGACACAATCTTATTGAAGACCCAGATCTAAACCCCGTGAGACAGGGGGTTTAGATACTATGGGGGCTATCAGATACGATGCTGTCAAGAATCTGACAAATAATAAACACATGGAAAGATGCTCACCACCACTCACTATGAGAGAAATGCCAATCAAAACCACAGTGAGGTATCATCTCACCCCGGTCAGAAAAGTCTACAAACAGTGAACGCTGGAGAGGCTGTGCAGAACAGGGAACCCTCTTACCCTGTTGGTGGGAATGCAGACTGGTGCAGCCACTGTGGACAACGCTGTGGAGATTCCTTAAAAACCTGGGAACAGAACTGCCATACGACCCAACAATCCCACTGCTGGGCATAGAAAAGGGAAGTCGCTCAGTCACGTCCGACTCTTTGCCACCCCATGGGCTGTAGCCTACCGGGCTCCTCCATCCACGAGATTCTCCAGGCAAGAATACAGAGTGGGTTGCCATTTCCTCCTCCAGGGGATCTTCCCAATCCAGGGATCAAACCCCGGTCTCCCACATTGCAGGCAGATGCTTTACCATCTGAGCCTCCGGGGAAGCCCCCTGCTGGGCATACACCCCCCCCCACCTCCACCCCCCAAGGAAACCAGAATTGAAAGAGACACGTGTACCTCAGTGTTCACTGCGGCACAGTTTACAATAGCTAGGACATGGAAGCAACCTAGATGTCCATCAGCAGACGAGTGGATAAGGAAATTATGGTACATATACACAGGGGATATTATTCAGCTATAAAAAGGAGCACATTTGAGTCAGTTCTAATGAGGTGGATGAACCTGGAGCCTATTATACAGAGTGAAGTAAGTCAGAAAGAGAAAGACAAATATTGTATATGTATATATATATATATGGGATTTAGAAAGATGGTACCAACGATCCTATATGCAGGGCTGCAAAGGAGACGCAGATGTGAAGAACAGACTTTCGGACTGAGTGGGAGAAGGCGAAGGTGGGATGATTTGAGAGACCAGCCTTGAAACATGTGTATTACCATATGTAGAGAGATGAGCAGCGCGAGTTTGGTGCATGAAGCAGGGCACCCAAAGCCAGTGCTCTGGAACAGCCCAGAGGGATGGGGTGGGGAGCGGCGGGGAGGGGGTTCAGGGTGCAGGAGACACAGGTATACCTGTGGCCAATTCATGCTGGTGGATGGCAAAAACCATCACACTATTGTAAAAAGTCCACAGTATTGTAAATATCCTCCAATTAAAATAATTTTGTAAAAATATGACAAATTTAATAGATAAAAAAGGCAGTGTGAGCAGAGATACATTGAATAATAAAGTAAGATAAATGTTTAATATAAAAATGATTTGTATATTAGAGAAAAAGTCTGATTATCTCCTATCTAGAGAATAGATATTTTTCTGTTCATGGAACACATACCAACTGTAAGGTAAGTCTCCCTGAAAATTTATATGCCACAAATCACAAGAACTGTGAACAAAGAAACTGGTCATCATCACATAGATATATCTGGGCAAGCATTAACAACGATAGTAACAAATGACTCTTTTGAGAAGAGATAGAGAAAGAGATAGAGATAGAAAGTGAGATTCAAATTTGGGGGGTGGGTTCCAAAAAGTTCATTCGGGTTTTCTTATTACAGCTTCGGAAAATCCCCAGTGAGCTTTTTGGCCAACCTAATACTCGTAATATGTTGCCATGTAAGATAAAAGGATTTTGAATTATTCAGGGAAAGGGTGGAAATATTAAATTTAAAATAGACTTAAATTGAGTAAGTCTCAATACTAAGAATAACTACTAAAGACACAGAAAGAGATTATGAGACTTCCAGACCAGTAGAGAGAAGCTAAAGGGAATATTCTCTGACTCTCCTCAAGGGCAACCCTAACTCTTCTCTGCCTTTTCAGTTCACATCACCGTTGGAGAGAGCCAGCCAGTGAATTTGCTACTCCTGGTCCCCCCCAGCTGAAGCAGTCGGGGGTGGGGGCAAGGTCATGCTGTTTTAATAGTGTCTTTGGATACAGAACAGACACGCCTCTTTCATGTGGCTGACTGATGCCACTAATGAGAGGTCCCATGACCACAAAGATTATCTCTGTATTAAAAGCAAATAGAAAATTCTGATTTCCCAAATGGCACCTTCAGCATAACTCTCAAGATGAGATTAACTTGCAATAAAAAAAAAAAAAGAATATGATGTCCTCCACTATATACACCCACATCCACACACACACACACACGAATGCACAAAGAAACCACCCCACAGCACCCCAAAGGTATAATCTGTATGGCACCATGTGGGCAGAAATGGGTGTGTGAGCGAAGCCAGCACAGAAAGTGTCTCCAAACACTTACTCACCCTCCCACTGCCTTCCAAAAACTCTGTGCTGCGTTCACAGCTTTGAAACTGTAATTAACACTTTTACTCAGGGGAGAGTAGGTCCTGAGCATTTTAACAGGACGTGCTAGAAACAGATTCCAACCCCAGTGAGCCGTGCTTTACCCGAAGGATAGACTAAGTGCAGCCACCACGTCCTGTCCTCCTGGGAGTCTGGAGGCCAGCATGGTGTGGGCTGGTCCTTTGAGTCCTTCTGTCCCTTTTGTCGTACCCCTTCGTCGGATTTGAAACTTAGACCCCACAGAGGATAGCCCTAAGCAATACCGTGGTGAAACCCCAGAAGTCTATATAAATGCCTAGATTCTAACGCCTCCTGGCTTTCTGCTCTAACTTCACCAGCTACTCTAACGGCTTTGGGATTTGGAAGAGCAGTATCCCGCTGAGTAGGCTGTGCTTAGTTATCCAGGCTTGTACCGCTCACTGAATGGGAGACGAGTTGCTGGGGCAAGGAGGAGCAAGCAGATGGAGAAGATGCTGGACTGGTGTCCCAAAGAACCATCTGGCCCAGGCTGGGAGGCTAGCTTCTGTTCTAGACCAAAGAAGCTGCGAGGTGAGGAGGTAAATACAAAGGACGATAAGCTATTGCAAATCCTTCCTGGTTCTGGCTGGACTCCAGAGGGGCTGTGTTAGCTTCTTCTTTCTTGCAGCTCTTCACAGCCATTCAAACTTCTGGTCAGGATTTTCTTGCGAGCTGAACAAAGGTATTTTAGCTTAACTCTCACACATGGGAGGCAGCGTTCCCAGAGTTGGGCCAGTACTTGTACCTTAAGCTATAGGCAACATCCTTTTAGTGATGAACTTGTAACAAAAGCAACAGAATACAAAGGTTAAAGTAAAAGAAACATCCAATACAGAGTCAGGCTTGCTCTTCACTAAAACAGCTGCTGTCAGCCTGTGAGCTGAGGGATGCCATGGAGTTCTTCTGGGCCCCAGATAGCTCATGGAAGTCTGCCATGATGCCTGAAATCCCATGGGAAACCACAGTATTTTCCTTAGGAGGAGGAAACACATAAAAGTGTTCACATTAGACAGAAACTTCAGCTCAGTTCAGTTCAGTCGCTCAGTCGTGTCCAACTCTGCACCCCACGGACTACAGCATGCCAGGCCTCCCTGTCCATCACCAACTCCTGGAGCTTACCCAAACTCATGTCCATCGCGTCAGTGATGCCATCCAACCATCTCATCCCCTTCTCCTCCTGCCTTCAATCTATCCCAGCATCAGGGTCTTTTCTAATGAGTCAGTTCTTTGCATCCAGTGGCCAAAGTATTGGAGTTTCAGCTTTAGCATCTGTCCTTCCAAGGAACACTCAGGACTGATCTCCTTTAGGATGGACTGGTTGGACCTCCTTGCAGTCCAAGGGACTCTCAAGAGTCTTCTCCAACACCTCAGTTCAAAAGCATCAATTCTTCGGTGCTCAGCTTTCTTTATACTCCAACTCTCACATCCATACATGATTACTGGAAAAACCATAGCCTTGACTAGATGGACCTTTGTTGGCAACATAGAACTGGGCAAATTTGGGTGAAGGGACATAAAGGTCCAGAACAGGAGATGCAGCTGAGCAGGACAGGACAGAATCCTGAGCCCTGAGAATGGGAAGCAGGCTGGGCGAGCCAGAGGGAGAGGTGGGGAGGGCAAGGCGTTAAGCAAGGCAGACTTCAGTCACTTGGTTCTTCTACACAAAACTAGAGATAGAACGATAGAGTAACAACGGCAACTGCTGGGGAGAATGTGGGCCAAATTACAGACCTTTGCCCTGAACAGCTGCTTTATGTGAAGAAGTGAGGAATGTATTATTTTTATCTTAAAACAAATACAGATTTGCTTTGGGGTTAATGGCAAAATCCAGGTGACTTTTTTTTTTTTTTTTAATATGGTTGATTTACAATGTCTCAGGTGTACAGCAAAGTGATTCGGCTATTTATCTATATACTCAAGTGTGGATGTATAGATATAAGCTAGGCTGTGCTGTACTTAGTCCCTCAGTCGTGTCCGACTCTTTGCCACCCCAGGGACTGCAGCCCGCCAGGCTCCTCTGTCCATGGGGATTCTCCACCCAAGAAGACTGGAGTGGCTGGCCACGCCCTCCTCCAGGAGATCTTCCCGACCCAGGGATCGAACCTGGGTGTCCCGCATTGCAGGCAGATTCTTTACTGTCTGAGCCACCAGGGAAGCCCAGATATAAGCTACACCTGCACCTATAAATATACATTTTTTCAACTCCTTTTACATTACAGGTCATGACAAGATATTGAATATGCAGGAGGTCCCTGTTCATTTTTTCAAGACTTTACTTTTTAAATCAGTTTTATGTTCGCAGCAAACTTGAGAGAAAGGCAGCACAGACACCTCGCTTGTTCCTCCCGCCCCCCCACACTGTCCCCCTCGCTCTCAGCATCCCGCGCCATGCACGCACCACCCCTCGCTCTCAGCATCCTTCCCCTTTATATACAGCACAACAATCCAAACTGTAACCCGAAGCTGGACAGAGCTGGGGACGTGGCACTTGTCGATAGTCGGTTGGGGAATGTCTTCCGACAGACGCCCTTCAAACTCCGGCCCCACCCCTGAGAAACGGCTCCCGGGCACAGACTTGATCATTTGCAGTATGTGATACGTGCTGAGCCACGTTCCCTGGAACCGCCTTCTGAATTCCACAGACAGCCTCGCTGCCGGCCTCTCAGCCTGTCGGTCTATTTTGTGTGTAGTAGTGTATGTCTGCTAATCCCAAACTCCTAACTTGTCCCTTCCCCTCCGCTTTCCCTTCAGTAGCTGCGTTGTTTCCTGCCTCTGTGCGTCCCTTTCTGTCTTGTAAAGAAGGTCATCTGTGTCTCCTTTTTAGAGCCCACATGTGAGCGATGTCACACGGTGTTTGTCTGATTTACTTCACTTAGTATGGTCATCTCTGCGTCCACTGTTTCAAAGGGAGACTCCAGTTGCAAATGTCCTGCTTGCGATGGACCTCCTGGGTGGTGACCTGGACTCGGATTTTCTCAGCCCAGGCACCTCCCCTCCTCCTCCTATTGAGAGTTGCTGTAACACCTGGAAAAGCTGCTTGCCAATGAGCTTCACGGATAGGAAACCAGGAAGCCTTGTGTTGGGAAATCAGGACCAGAACACAGCTCAGTGCTAGCAACACAGGTGCTCTTCAATCTAAGCTCTTCAGACATTTTTTTCTGATCGAAGCCTTAGCAGGGATTCTAAAACCACAGGAAGCCCGCTGTGAGCTTGCACAGGTCTGGATGCGGGGCTGGGAACACAACCCTCCTCTGTCAGAGCCGTTTGGAATCTTCTGCTGCTTCTCTCGGAAGTGGTGGACGTCGTCCATGCTTACTCAGTGTGACGTATCTAAAGCCGTGCTCAGAACTGTCTGAGCAACTGTTTCTAAACACAGCTCTCCTTTGCCTGGAAAGTTTAACACATGCAATTTTGTCTTTCAGTTCCTCTCTCTGCTATTCAAAGGCTGTGCGGTTGGGAAAGTGGAAATATATGGTGTAGAAGGGATTCGAAGACCTGTTGTTAAGCCCCTTAATGTGTCTCTTGGCACCTAGGTGACTGTAGATGGATCAGTTTCTCTCTCGGGATTTTGTTTTTCTCATTTAGAGGACGGGGATATGAACTGCTGGGTCGCTAGCCCCATAGCGTTGCTGAAAGGATCAGACAAGGTCATGACCTATAGAACCTGTGGGAACGTCAGTACCCGTTCTGACAGGCGATATCTCATTGTTTGTGACCCATGTGTTTCCGTCCCATCTCATTTCTCAAACTCGTCGAGAGCTACCACTTGGTCTTCTACTTTTGCTAGCTTGCCTATTCTTAACTGGTTGAAGGAAGATAGCATGTCCAGACGCTGTGATTCCCAGCTATGCTTTTTCACTATCTAGTAACCTTGGAAAATGATGTAACCTTTCTGAGGTTGTCACCAGGAGAATGGGAATCATAATTGTGTAGAGTTGCAAAGATTACAAGCAGCAGGCACTTAATATATACTAACAGTAGTAATATGATTACTTGTTATTTGGATGTCCTTTCTCTCCACCTCTGTTCACAGGCATTACATGAGGGTCTCAAAAGATGGCCTGAATCCTTCAATTTAAAGCCCTCTCTCAAGGGATCTGGGACACCTCCCATTGGCACTGTATTCAAATTGTATTAACAGGTAGACTCTTTCATAGATACAGGGCTATTCAGGTTATCTGTTTCATCTTGAGGGCTGCCCCAGTGGCTCGGCGGTAAAGAATCTGCCTGCAATGCGAGAGACATGTGGGTTCGATCTCTGGGTCCGAAAGGTCCCCTGGAGGAGGGCATGGCAACCCACTCCAGTATTCTGGCCTGAAGCATCCCATGGGCAGAGGAGCCTGGTGGGCTACAGTCGATGGGGTCACAAAGAGTGAGACACGACTGGGCAAGTAACACACACATTTCTCCTTGAGGGCTCTTCCATCAGTTCAGTTCAGTTGCTCAGTCGTGTCCGACTCTTTGCGACCCCATGAATCGCAGCACGCCAGGCTTCCCTGTCCATCACCAACTCCCAGAGTTCACTCAGACTCACGTCCATTGAGCCCGTGATGCCATCCAGCCATCTCATCCTCGGTCGTCCCCTTCTCCTCCTGCCTCCAATCCCTCCCAGCATCAGAGTCTTTTTCAAGGAGTCAAATCTTCACATGAGGTGGCCAAAGTATTGGAGCTTCAGCTTTAGCATCATTCCTTCCAAAGAAATCCCAGGGTTGATCTCCTTCAGAATGGACTGGTTGGATCTCCTTGCAGTCCAAGGGACTCTCAAGAGTCTTCTCCAACACCACAGTTCAAAAGCATCAATTCTTCGGCGCTCAGCCTTCTTCACAGTCCAACTCTCACATCCATACATGACCACAGGAAAAACCATAGCCTTGACTAGATGGACCTTAGTCAGCAAAGTAATATCTCTACTTTTGAATATACTATCTAGGTTGGTCATAACTTTTCTTCCAAGGAGTAAGCGTCTTTTAATTTCATGGCTGCAGTCACCATCTGCAGTCATTTTGGAGCCCCCCAAAATAAAGTCTGACACTGTTTCTACTGTTTCCCCATCTATTTCCCATGAAGTGATGGGACCGGATGCCATGATCTTCATTTTCTGAATGTTGAGCTTTAAGCCAACTTTTTCATTCGCCTCTTTCACTTTCATCAAGAGGCTTTTTAGTTCCTCTTCACTTTCTGCCATAAGGATGGTGTCATCTGCATATCTGAGGTGATTGATATTTCTCCCGGCAATCTTGATTCCAGCTTGTGTTTCTTCCAGTCCAGCATTTCTCATGATGTACTCTGCATGTAAGTTAAATAAGCAGGGTGACATTATACAGCCTTGACATACTCCTTTTCCTATTTGGAACCAGTCTGTTGTTCCATGTCCAGTTCTAACTGTTGCTTCCTGACCTGCATACAGGTTTCTCAAGAGGCAGGTTAGGTGGTCTGGTATTCCCATCTCTTTCAGAATTTTCCACAGTTTCTTGTGATCCACACAGTCAAAGGCTTTGGCATAGTCAATAAAGCAGAAATAGATGTTTTTCTGGAACACTCTTGATTTTTCCATGATCCAGCAGATGTTGGCAATTTGATCTCTGGTTCCTCTGCCTTTTCTAAAACCAGCTTGAACATCAGGGAGTTCATAGTTCACTTATTGCTGAAGCCTGGCTTGGAGAATTTTGAGCATTACTTTATTAGCATGTGAGATGAGTGCAATTGTGTGGTAGTTTGAGCATTCTTTGGCATTGCTTTTCTTTGGGATTAGAATGAAAACGGACCTTTTCCAGTCCTGTGGCCACTGCTGAGTTTTCCAAATTTGCTAGCATATTGAGTGCAGCACTTTCACAGCATCATCTTTCAGGATTTGAAACAGCTCAACTGGAATTCCATCACCTCCACTAGCTTTGTTCATAGTGATGCTTTCTAAGGCCTACTTGACTTCACTTTCCAAGATGTCTGGCTCTAGATTAGTGATCACATCATCATGATTATCTGGGTCGTGAAGATCTTTTTTGTACAGTTCTTCTGTGTATTCTTGCCACCTCTTCTTAATATCTTCTGCTTCTGTTAAGTCCATACCATTTCTGTCCTTTATCGAGCCTATCTTTGCATGAAATATTCCCTTGGTATCTCTAATTTTCTGGAAGAGATGCCTAGTCTTTCCCATTCTGTTCTTTTTATCTATTTCTTTGCATTGATCGCTGAAGAAGGCTTTATATCTTCTTGCTATTCTTTGGAACTCTGCATTCAGATGCTTATATCTTTCCTTTTCTCCTTTGCTTTTCACTTCTCTTCTTCTCACAGCTATTTGTAAGCCCTCCCCAGACAGCCATTTTGCTTTTTGGCATTTCATTTCCATGGGGAGGGTCTTGATCCTTGTCTCCTGTACAATGTCACGAACCTTGTTCCATAGTTCATCAGGCACTCTATCTATCAGATCTAGGCCCTTAAATCTATTTCTCACTTCCACTGTATAATCATAAGGAATTTGATTTAGGTCATACCTGAATGGTCTAGTGGTTTTCCCTACTTTCTTCAATTTGAGTCTGAATTTGGTAATAAGGAGTTCATGATCTGAGACACAGTCAGCTCCCAGTCTTGTTTTTGTTAACTGTATAGAGTTTCTCCATCTTTGGCTGCAAAGAATATAATCAATCTGATTTTGGTGTTGACCATCTGATGATGTCCATGTGTAGAGTCTTCTCTTGTGTTGTTGAAAGAGGGTGTTTGCTATGACCAGTGCATTTTCTTGGCAAAACTCTATTAGTCTTTGCCCTGCTTCATTCCGCATTCCAAGGCCAAATTTGCCTGTTACTCCAGGTGTTTCTTGACTTCCTACTTTTGCATTCCAGTCCCCTATAATGAAAAGGACATCTTTTTTGGGTGTTAGTTCTAAAAGGTCTTGTAGGTCTTCATAAAACCGTTCAACTTCAGCTTCTTCAGCGTTACTGGTTGGGGCATAGACTTGGATAACTGTGATATTGAATGGTTTGCCTTGGAGACAAACAGAGATCATTCTGTCGTTTTTGAGATTGCATCCAAGTACTGCATTTCGGACTCTTTTGTTGACCATGATGGCTACTCCATTTCTTCTGAGGGATTCCTGCCCGCAGTAGTAGATGTAATGGTCATCTGAGTTAAATTCATCCATTCCAGTCCATTTTAGTTCACTGATTCCTAGAATGTCGACGTTCACTCTTGCCATCTCCTGTTTGACCACTTCCAATTTGCCTTGATTCATGGACCTGACATTCCAGGTTCCTATGCAATATTGCTCTTTACAGCATCGGATTCCATGGTTTGCATCTTTTGAGGAATTTAGTGGTGAAAATACTCTTAGAAAACATGTAGCAAGGTGGTTCTCAAAATTTAGGGGACATCAAAGTCCCAACAGCCTAGCCACAGACACTAGTTGAAACAAAGATTGTAGTGGAGAAAATTGTACTCAGTATTAATATTTTTCTTTCCTCCAAATTCCTATCTCATGAAGTACAAAAATGTCACTTAACTCATAGACCCACTTTGGTGAAAAGACAGAAATCTTGTCAAGAAAACTATTTGTTGAAATGTGTAATTAATGAAGCACCATCTGTGATATGCAGTGTTCTTTGCACGAGCTGTGACTAGGCCATTTTTTCTGCTTTGGGGCACAGATGGGAAAGAGGAAAGGGTGAAACCAAGCAGAAGTGTGGCGTGAACTTTCTGATCGGTGGCATATCTGGGGCAGCTGAGAAAGTTGTATCTATTATTTAGTGTAAATATATTCATTTTCACACTCTTCCTAGAAAACTTGATTTAAAATCTATATCCAAAATAAATAAATAAAATCTACATCTGACTCGATATTCTCCAACTGATCCTAAACATTGTCTCCAGATCAATCCCTACAAAATACCTGCTTACTTTACAACCCTCCAGTGAAACTTAAACTCCTTAACTTGCGATTCAAAGCCTTCTACATTCTGGTCCTTCCTGAGCCTCAAACCCAGCTCTCATGACCAGGATGCTACTGCCCAGCTCCCATCCAGCCAAGTTCACATTCTCACGGCCCCCAAGGCCCTGCCTGGGATGTCTCACCACAGCCTCTCTCTCCTCTCTGACTGTCAAAATTCTACTGATCCTTCATGCAGGGATTTGTCCATTTGCTCTCAGTACTTGTCTAGGATTGACATATATACACCACCATGTGCAAACTGAGATCAAATCATTCAAAATTTAGGGGACATCAGAATCCCCAAAGCTTCCTGATGGCTCAGATGGTAAAGCATCTGCCTGCAATGCGGGACACCCAGGTTCGATCCCTGGGTTGGGAAGATCCTTTGGAGAAGGAAATGGCAACCCACTCCAGTACTCTTGCTTGGAAAATTCCATGGACAGAGGACCCTGGTGGGCTACAGTCCTTGGGTTACAAAGAGTCAGACACGACTGGGCAACTTCACAAGCCACAAGAATCCCCAACAAGATGCAACCAGTCCGTCCTAAAGGAAATCAACCCAGAATATCCATTGGAAGGACTGTTGCGGAAGTACCAATTCTTTGGCTGCCTGATGTGAAGAGCTGACTCATTGGAAAAGACCCTGATGCTGGGAAAGATTGAAGACAAAAGGAGATGAGGGTGGCAGAGGATGAGATGGTTAGCATCACCGACTCAATGGACATGAATTTGAGTAAACTCCAGGAGATACTGAAAGACTGGGAAGCCTGGACTGGGAAGGACAGGGAAGCCTGGCATGCTGCAGTCCATGGGCTCTCAGAGATTCAGACGTGACTTAAGTGACTCAACAACCACAGCAACGATGTGTGAAATAGGAAGCTGGTGGGGAGCTGCTGTATAGCACAGGGAGCTCAGCTAGTCGCTCTGTGATGACTTAGGTGGGTGGGGTGGGGGCGGTGAGGTGGGACGGAGATGCAGGAGGGAGGGGATATATGTATCCACGCAGCTGATTCACGTTGCAGAGCAGAAATGGACATGAAATTGTAGAGCAATTACACTCCAATAAAAAATAAATAACTGTAAAAGAAAAAAAAAATCTGGAGTGGCTAATGAGAGTCATTAGTGACCTCAGCGAGAGCTGCTTAGTAGGGGTGGGAGTTGAAGCCAGACTGAAGAGGGTCAGGAAACACAGGGACGATGGGGAAGCAGGCAACAACCATCATCTGCCCTTTGAAGATGTTCTGACAGAGGGAGGAAGGTAGTGCTGTAAAGGGACAGGCTTAAAGTCACTGGTTTTTCTTTTTTTAAACAGGGAATGAGAGAAACATTTCAGTAGAAAGAAAATGCTGGCACCCAGCATTTGAAACTTGAGTTTCAAACACTGGAAGAGGGTCTATCTTCTCCGAGGAAACCAGAATTGAAAGAGACACGTGTACCCCAATGTTCATTGCAGCATTGTCTATAATAGCCAGGACATGGAAGCAACCCAGATGTCCATCAGCAGACGAATGGATAAGAAAGCTGTGGTACATATACACAATGGAGTATTACTCAGCCATTAAAAAGAACACCCTTGAATCAGTTCTAATGAGGTGGATGAAACTGGAGCCGATTATACAGAGTGAAGTAAGCCAGAAAGAAAAACACCAGTACAGTATACTAACACATATATATGGAATTTATAAAGATGGTAATGATAGCCCTGTATGCGAGACAGCAAAAGAAACACAGATGTATAGAACGGACTTTTGGACACTGAGGGAGAGGGAGAGGGTGGGATGATTTGGGAGAATGGCACTGAAACATGTATACTATCATGCAAGAAACGAATCACCAGTCTATGTTTGACACAGGATACAGGATGCTTGGGGCTGGTGCACGGGGATGATCCAGAGAGATGATATGGGGTGGGAGAGGGGTTCAAGATTGGGAATTCATGTACACCCGTGGCAGATTCATGTCAATATATGGCAAAACCAATACAGTATTGTAAAGTAAAATAAAGTAAAAAAAAAAAAAAAACAGGAAAGATTGTTCTTCCCAACATCTAAGCGTGACTTTTTCTTCACTAAGATAGCGTGGGTGCTTTCTGCAAGAGTTCCTCTCATCTGTGCTGCGTTCTCTGCTAAGTACCTCAATTGTGTCCAGCTGTTTATGACCCTGTGGACAGCAGCCCACCAGGCTCCTCTGTCCGTGAGATTCTCCGGGCCAGAATACTGGAGTGGGTTCCCATGCCTCCTCCAGGGGATCTTTCTGACCCAGGAATCAAACCTGAGTCTCTTCTGTCAGCTGCCTTGGCGGGCAGGTTCTTTGTCACTAGTGCTATTTACATTATACCAATCAATTCCTCCTTATCAGTCAGGATTCAGGTAAGGGAAAGGATCACATTATAAGAAATATAGTCCTTTATTCACATTTTATCACATTATAAGAAATATTGTCCACACTGTAAGAAATAAGACTCCAGCTGAGTCACCAGGGAAGCCCAGGAATACTGGAGTGGGTAGCCTGCCCCTTTCCAGTGGATCTTCCCTACCCAGGAATCAAACCAAGGTCTCCTGCCTTGCAGGCAGATTCTTTATCAACTGACTTCTTCACGATTATAATTTCATCTTTAATCCTTATTCTTTAATCTCAAGAGTTGGGCTTTAATATCAAGGAAGTAAAATGGCAGCATCTCTCAAAAATGTTAAATTTTTCGTCAGCCAAAAATAGGACTAATGCCATCAACATGGAAGGATGTAAAACTGCAGTTATTTTCAAACTGATAAACTTTCCCCCTGATATCTGAGCCTAGGTAACCATTCTGAGACTCTGGAACATCTCTATGGACCATTTCAATCCACCTGTTCCCTAGAATTTGAAACTATCCGGGAGTGGCATTTCTCCTAATATCTGCATTCATTTTTTCCCAAGGTTGAGTCCTCTTGCATCAGTTCTAAAATCTTTGCTGTTTTTCTGAATGCTTAAAATCAATCCCAGTTGAAAGCTCTTAATAGAAATCCCTCATTTTAATAAATAGTTGGTGGTACATTAAAAGTAATGAGCTATCTTTATTAATTTTCCTATCTCTAGGTCATAAATTATATCCCGATGGGCGCTCTGATCCTGGCGAACACCAGTTAGAATAACAGAGCCGCAGGGCCACAGGGACTGGTTCAGACGGGACCCACTGAAAAGGAAGGATTTGTAACTTCAGCCATCGTTCAGTGCAGGCAGTCTTCTTGCCATATCTCATTTTCATCAGCTGGAAGCTCAATAATGTTAATTTTGGCGGAACAATTTATACATGGATTGGACACGTTTTTCATCGTGGTAGAGGACAGTTGTTAACCTTCCTTATATAGCAGTGTTGGCATGGAAGCCAGAAGTTGTGCAGCCCAGAGGTAATTTTGTTACAAAGATGTATGTAACCCCTGGTGCAGTGTTATGTCATCATTCTGCCCTTAGCCATCCTGAGTCATTCTTTGCATTGGTGTTCACATTGAATTAACATAAATTCAAGACAAAAAATCTCTCTGTATCACTTCAGGAATACTGACGCGTTCATTTTTTGCTGTGTTAATTTGTTGTTCAGTCACCCAGTCGTGTCTCTTTGTGACCCCATGGACTGCAGCACATCAGGCCTCCCAGTCCCTCACCATCTCCCAAAGTTTGCCCAAGTTCATATCCATTGCGTCGGTGATGCCATCCAGCCACCTCATCCTCTGACGCCTTCTTCTTCTGCCCTCAGTTTTTCCCAGCATCAGGGACTTTTCCAATGAGTCAGCTGTTCACATCCAAAAACTAAAATACTGGAGTTTCAGCTTCAGCATGAGTCCTTCCATTGAGTATTCAGGGTTGATCTCCCTTAAGACTGACTGGTTTGATCTCCTTGCAGTCCAAGGGACTCTCAGGAGTCTTCTCCAGCACCACAATTCAAAGGCATCAATTCTTTGGTGCTCTGCCTTCTTTACAGTCCAGCTCTCACAAATGTATGTGACCACCGGGAAGACCATGCCTTGACTATACAGACTTTTGTCACCGAGTAATATCTCTGCTTTTCAACACACTGTCTAGGTTTGTCATAGCCTTCCTGCCAAGAAGCAACTGTCTTCAATTTCAGGTCTGCAGTCAGCATCTGCAGCGATTTGGGAGCCGGAGAAGACGGAATCTGTCACTGCTTCCCCATTTCCCGCCTCTGTTTGCCATGCAGTAATGGTGCCGGAAGCCATGCTCTTAGGTTTTTTAATACTTAGTTGTAAGCCTGCTCTTTCACTCTCCTCCTTCACCCTCATCAAGAGACTCTTTAGTTCCTCTTCACTTTCTGCCATTAGAGTGGTATCATCTGCATATCTGAGGCTGTCTGTCGATTCCAGCTTGTAATTCATCCAGCCTGGCATTTCTCATGATGTGCTCAGTGCATAGGTTAAACAAACGGGGTGACAGTGGACGGCCCTGTCATACTCCTTTCTCAATGTTGAACCAATCAGTTGTTCTATACAGGGTTCTAACCGCTGCTTCTTGACCTGCATACAGGTTTCTCAAGAGACATGCAGATGGTCTGGTATTCCCACCTCTTTAACAGCTTTCCACAGTTTATTATGTTCCACACACTCAAAGGCTTTGACATAGTCGATGAAACAGAAGTAGATGTTTTTCTGGAATTCCCTAGCTTTCTCTATGATCCAGTGAATGTCGGCAATTAACCTCTGGCTCCTCTTTTCTAACTCCAGCTTGGACATCTGGAAGTTCTCAGTTCATGTAATGCTAAAGGCTAGCATGCAAGATTTTAAGCGTGACCTTGCTAGCATGGGAGATGAGTGTGACTGTTCAATGGTAGGCACATTCTTTAGTACTAGTGTTCTTGGGAACTGGGATGAGGATTGACCTTTTGCAGTCCCGAGGCCACACCTAGGTCTTCCAAGTTTGCTCACATATTGAATGCAACACCTTGACGGCATCATCCTTTAAGATTTTGAATAGTTCTACTGGAATTCCACCGCATCCACTAGCTTTAACAGCAGTGCTTCCTAGGGCCCACTAGACTTTGCTCTCCAGAATATCTGGCTCTGGGTGGCTGACTGCACCCTCACAGTCATCAGCTCATCTGGACGTTTTCATACAGCTCTTCCATGTATTCTTTCCATCTCTTCTTGATCTCGTCAGTGTCTACTAGGTCTCTACCTTTTATGTCCTTTATTGTGCCCATCTTTGGGCAAAATGTCGCCTTGGTATCTCCAATTTTCCTGAAGACATCTCTAGTCTTTCCCCTTCTGTTGTCTTCTAGTTTTACACACTGGTCACTGAAGAAGACCTTCTTGTATCTCCCTGCTGTCCTTTGGAAATCTGCATTTAGTTGGATGTATCTTTCCCTTTCTCCCTTGCTTTTTTTTGGTTCTCTTCTTTCCTTAGCTGTTTGTAAGGCCTCCTCAGATAACCACATCACCTTCCTGCTTTTCTTTTTTCTCTGGGATGGTTTGCTGTCTCCTGTACAATACTGCAGACCCCCCTCCATAGACCTTCAGGCACACTGTTTATAAGCTCTAATTCCTTGAATCTATTCATTACCTTCACGGCATATTCATAGGAGATTTAAGTTGTACCTGGCTGGCCTAGTGGTTTCCCCGTTTCTTTAGTTTAAGCCTGAATTTTTCTATGAGAGGCTGATGATCCAAGCCATAGTCAGTTCCAGATCTTGTTTTTGCTGACTGTAAACAGCTTCTCCATCTTTGGCTACAAAGAATGTAATCAAATTGATTTTGGTATTGGCCATTTGGTGATGTCCGTGTGTGAAGTCTTATGTTGTTTAAAAAAAAGGGCATTTTCTATGACCAATGCATTATCTTGGAAGATTCAGTTAGACTTTGCTTCACTTCATTTTATTCTCCAAGGCCAAACTTGCTTGTTACTCCAGGTATCTCTTGACTTCCTACTTTTGCATTCCAGCCCCAGTGATGAATAGAACATCTATTTTTGGTGTTAGTTCCAGGAGGTCTTTTAGGTCTTCACAGAACTGATATTGGCATCGGTGGTAGGGACATAGACTTGGGTTGCTGTGATGCTGAATGACTTGCCTTGGAAATGAACCAGGGTCATCCTATCATCTGTAAGGTTGCACCCAACTACTGCATTTTGGACTCTTCTGCTGATTATGACAGCTACTCCATTTCTTCTGTGGGATTCTTGCCCACAGTAGTAGGTATAATGGTCATCTGAATTAAATTTGCCCATTCCTGTCCATTTTAGTTCACTGCTTCCTAAGATGTCAATGTTTATTCTCACCATCTCCTGCTTGATAACGTTCAATTTACCTTGATTCATGGACCTAACATTCCAGGTTCCTATGCAATACTGTTCATCACAGTGGTTAATATCCCCTTATTATTCAATTTTACTAATGCATATAACATTCATTTTAAATGATAGCTTTATTTAGAGAAGAGACACTAAGAGATTTGATGCAGTAGTTAAAATACACGTACTCAGAGGCCACATGCAAGTCTGTGGTCTGCCTTATACCCATTTCTTTACAAATAATGTACACCTGCCTCCCGGGTATGTTATTAACTAGAGTAAACGTGCATTTGAATCCCAGCTCTGCCACTTACTGAGCTTGACAACTTGCGCAAGCTCTTTGATTGTTCTGCACTTCATATTTCTCACAAGAAGAATGGGAATAACAGCGTTTCACAGGACTGCAATGGGGATGAAATGTCACTCCTTACCCAGGGCTTGAGCAGTGCTCGGTACACACAACATCCTTGGTAAATGCTAGCCACTGTTACTAGTTCTTATTTTAAATTAACTAAGAAAACAATTCACAATATAAAATTTGAACCTAAATACTGAATACAGTGCTAGGAAATTTGACAGTGCTTGAGGAATTTCTCGCAAGCCCAACAAGCGGTAGCTGCCGGGAGCCAGCACAGGAGATCCCACCCATGACAAAGTCATGCAAAGGAGACCTGACAAGCAAGGCTTCAGGACTCAAGGGACTCCCTGGGCCTGCTCGAACATCTACCTCAAAACTAGAATCTGTCTACTGTTTACTATATTATGCCTTTCACCAACTCCTCTGACACCAACGGGGGGGCTATCCCCGACCACCTTTCTCTGAAGAAAATCAGCTTAAAGCTCTAGTTAATAAATCTCCTGGGCATAATAGGAGTGTTTCAATTCAAACCCCTCTGATGGCTCTCTAACTTACCTGACAGATTTATCTGGACTTTTACAACTACGCTTGTGATTGTTTATAGCCTCCCAACTGCAAGAGGCACAGGAAGCTTAAATAAAGCCTTTTGAGGAGTTAAAATTATTAGAATGATACTGGTGAAGGGTCTCATTGCTGAGCCAATGTTTGCTGCCAAGTTTTCATATTGTGTGCATTAATTAACACAGTTGATATATAGAAATATAAGTAGTGGCCTTGATATTAACAACACTAAACATTGAGTTAATAAATTCTTTCCCTGTTATAGCTCACTGCACCTTTGCCCTATAGGAATGCAACTTTTATCTAGTGCTTTTGGAGAATGGCGCCTGACTTTAGAAAAAACACTTTTAGAGAAAATAAGCTTTCTGGTTAACTAACCTTTATCAGAAGAAAGAGTCGTAAAATGTTAGCAGGCCTCCTGGCCAGAAGATGATGTAAATCACCTAAGACCTGTATGTACAGATAGGCATGCAGAAGGAAAGCCTGGTCTCGATAAGGGTCAGGGCTGCTGACCCTGCATGATTCTGCATCTTCCATTATTCTCTACGTACAACTTAAGGTATAAAAGCTCCTTTTGAAAATAAAGCTGCGGGCCTTGCTCACCGAAGTTTGGTCTCCCCGTGTCATTCTTTCTTTCGTTCTCTCTTTCTCTTTCCTTTTCAGGCTGACTCCCTGGAGTGCAGGGGCCCTCTGAGTTCACTTCTCTGCCCGGGCTTCTAAGACTCACTTGAGAGGGTGCCCAAGGTGGGGCACCTTCCGCGATTTGAGAGGGCACCTGTGGCCTAAGTGAACAGTGCAAGTCCCGTGCTGAGGCTTTATTGGCTTTCTGCATAAACAAAGGAATATCAGCCTCTTTCTCTCCTCTATTTTCTTAACTGCAGAATTCTTTCCTTATCTCTTTATCTCTCTCTCTCAAGTTGCCAATGCCATCACACTTTGGATATCTATGGATCCAACCGGGGCTGGACCCCAGCAGGTAGCCTCTCATGGAGAACCAGGGGAAGTTCCAGCCTGAAGGGCAGGGTCAGGTGTGATGCGGGGCCTGGCCTCCTCCCCACAAGATTCATCAACACATTCTCTGAAGTTACTTCCAGCCTCTAACAATCTTATTCTCTGCATTCACACCTTTTGTGTTCCATCAGCTAAGCAGTACAATTTATATCAACGAAACAGAAACAAATACCTGTGAAACGGTTTTCACAAAGTTAAAACCATGAGAAGTACCATGGACAGATCCCAAAGCCCAAAGCAGGACCGTGAGCAGCCCCGCGCCTTGAACGCACTTCCTTGTGAGAAGCCGTCAATGAGCGGTCCAGGAAACACTGGAGAGCGAGCCTTCCTAGGATGTTACCACTCATGGTACTGGATCCCCCGTAACCTTCTTGGGGCTGACCATGCGGGACTTGTGGCCTATGACTCCACTCCTAATCCTGATAGTCTTAGACTGACAACATGATATCCCATAAATAGCTTCTTAGGAAAAAGCAAAATTGACAGTATATCATTTAAAATAAAATTAGGATAAGGACTTGATTTCTAAGACTTCATTTCTGGACTTCTGGAAAACATGTTTCATCTGAGATGACTGAAACAAAAACTCATGAAAAGCAACAGAAGGATGGTGTTTTATACACATTTATTTAAAGCATAATATATAAGAAAATGTAGAATGTCTCACAAAGCATTTCATAAAAAATAGTTTGAAATACAACCTTTAATTTCTGAAGTCTGTACCAAGGGTAAGTATATAAGTTTTAGCCATAAAAGTGCAACTTTAAAGGAAGATTTCACACCTCTTAAGCTACATGCTAGCTAATGGCCAACTAAAGGACATTAACAATGTGTATTTTTAAGAATTTGAAGAAATTCATGAAAATGTTTTGTAAACATTGTAAACAAACATCTACCATATACCGTGGGAGAGTTCACAGTCTGCTTACAAGAGATTAAATCTTGTCTTTTATGATATTATCTTATAAAATTATTATACAGTTTTAAACCTTCTGGTTTAAATCCCGCTACATCACCTTCACTAATATCAAGCACAGGTTTGTATTACAAATATATATACAATACTACTTTTTCCCTAAATACATATATATATATATATATATGAATATATTTAACTGAGGAAAAATCAGAGCATAGCAAATTGCTGCTTTAACTGCTTAATTAAGTGTTGAGTGTCCACATGATCTGGAAATGCTGCTTCAGACTTCTTAGCAGCAGCATAACTCCTCTGTAGATCTCCAATCTGTAAGGAATAGCAGACCAGAATAAGACCACAGAATGAGAACCAGAAAAAAAAAGAAATGAATTAAAAAAAAAAAACATAGTATCTGCAAAATGTAGAAACCAAAGGCAAATTGCTTGACTCTGTTACTTCAATATAAAATTTCTTCACCGAGATTACAATTCAGTCTTGAAAAACTATGAGAAAAATAACCAACCATGTAAATAATTTCTGCTCCATTACAGTTCTCTAGTTATGAACTCATAAACCTGTTTTCTTTTCCTGTCACTGATAGTCTCATAAAAATAAATTAACATCTGCATGCTAAAACAGCCAACTCAGTTCAGTCTGTAATTTACCACAGACAATGATACGTATTGGTTAGGGTAATGTCTCTTAAGACAGGAAACTTAAGTAAAAACTATTGTATTTAAGATATAATAACATGCTCTGGGAGCTTTTAAAAGGTTGCTAACAGTAATGTTGGGAAGATATCTAGTTTTTAAAATTCATTAAGGTTATCTTTGATTTTCAATAAACTTTTTGTTAAAATCCAGTCCCAAAGAAAAACACATACAGTATCTGAAGCCATCTGAATGTACCTTGATTCATGTATACACTTCTAACAGGAGAGAGCTTTGCAGTGTGTGCACACACACACACACAAATACAGATCATTCACTTCTGGTAGTTTTTTTGTAACACACATATGAACTGAAAACTTTTCTTTTTTAAATCATAGCATTTCTTTTTAACATTGTACTTTCTCTTATGGAAGTGCAGACTTTTGCTAACAGAAATATTCCATTTGCATTAAATATTAAAATTTAATAACACTCCTGAAAGAAAGTAATCAAGGCTTCTTTGTGGTTTAACTAACTGGCAGCAAGTGCGTGCATACTTATTTGCTCAGTTGTGTCCGAGTCTTTGCGACCCCATGGACTGTAACCCACCAGGCTCCTCTGTCCGTGGGATTTCCCAGGCAAGAATACTGGAGTGGGTAGCCATTCCCTCCTCCAAGGGATCTTCCTGACCCCAGGATCGAACCAGGGTCTCCTGCGCTGCAGGCAGATTCTTCACCATCTAAGCCCCCAGATGCCCAGTGGCAGCACAGTGCATTGGGAAACACGTGGGAGCTGGGTATGAATTCTGAATCTGCCACTGCCATGGAGCTCCAGAGAAGTCTTTTAAGTTCCAAAGCCTTGGCTTCCGTTAGAATGTAAGCTGCATGAGGCAGAAGTTTCTGCCTGATTCATTCACTACTAACATCTTCTGTGCCTACAGCAGCACCTGGTATGTAGCAGCTGTTCATACAAGTTCAACAAGTGGAACATCAGCTGTATGAAAAAATGCATAGGGAAGGTAAGGGTTACCTACATTGCAGGATTGTTGAGAGAATTAGAGGTGTGGAGAGTACCCGGAACAGTGACTAGCACTTAACAAGCTCTCAAAAATGACAATTTATAAAAAAAAAAACTACCGTATTTTATTTTCAAAACACAAGAGAACGAATGAGCTCACATTCATGTTATGAAAAATGAATTTTATAACTTTGTGGGTCTATAAAGAAAGAGTCTTTACATCAGCAAATATTTTTAGCCATTTCTTATCCTCAAAACTCATCTTCCATGTTAAAGGAAGTCTTGCAAGTAAAAGTTATTAGATGACTTTTCTTTCTTTCTTCTTATTGTAAAAGGACACACAATTTCTTTTAGCTCTTGGATGTTAACTGACTTGTAACACAGTATCAACAGTTGCTTCTTTCCTATATTGTTCATTGCTGAAACAGCTTTCACTAGCATCCCTAATTTTATAGCATCATGCTAGACTTGGTGACTATATGATCTATGAATGATAAAACAGGATTTCCCTATAAAAAAACACTAATTACTAAATCCTCCCCAAACCAGGAGTTAATGAGCAGTTTTTCAATGATTAAATGTCATCTTTTAAAACATAAAATAATTCTTCTGCAATCCATAATGGTATTAAGCTTAGCTAATATTCAGTGATAAATAAAGTGTATTAAACGTTCCCTTAAAATGAAGACATATGCATAAATAATCAAGTGTTTAAAAAACCATTTCTCTCAGGAAGTTATCGTTAGAATGTCCTTATTTATCTGTACAGTTTTTAAAACCAAGGAAGAAAACACACACACAAAAGAAGAAAGCAAATAGGTCAGATGATAAACTGATAAAGAAAGAATACCTTATCAGAAATTGTTGCAAAATTGAAATGTGGCTCGTACATACGGGGTGCTAAAGACGATGCAGTCTGTAGCAGTGCTTTTGCCTGTTTAGAAAAGATAACAGGAGAGAGACCAAAGGCATGTGAGCATATATTAGCACTATACTGGTGATTTTTTTTTTTCATAGAAGAATACTTTAACTAGGAAAGGACTTTAAAAAACATGATTCTGTGATAAACATGGATGAATTTCTGTGAAATACAATTTACAGATATACACTTAACTACTTATATCTTGTCAAAATTATATTAAAAATAAAATGCTTCAAAATATGGAGAAAAGAACAGAATTGAAAAGTTACGTGAGAACCACTGTTCTTATAGTTTATATTTCAATATGATGTACAACTCAAAATATAGTCCTCTCAATGCTAAAAAAAAAACAGTCTTATCAATCTAGTTTTTGTTGCTGTTGATTGATTTAGTAGGCTTTCAACTACCTTCTCTAAGGCAACAACCAAAGCCATCAAAAATCACTGCAAATTCAGGTTGCCACGTTCTGCGCTGGACGACAACGAGCAAGCACTTATTATACTGCTGACCTGAAAATGACAACTGAAGGCAACCGAAAATGACAAGCTTTCCGCTCGCTAAAGCACTCGGAAAGACAAAACTCACATCATGTTTTGTCGCCTGCAGGCTCAAAGGATCACTCGCTGCAGAGGCCACGGAGTGACACGAGTAGCCTGTACACTCACTGTTAAGACCACAAACTCAGCACTCCTAGACGACCGAAACAGCCTTTCAACGTGTAGCTCAGCTTCGACATATGACCCCGAGGACAAATTCTTAAATATTTTTTTAAACAAAAATAATAGCTTATATGAGATGGTAGGTATTAATTTTATGATTTGCTAGTTTTTTAACTGAAGCATGTGTGTGTGTGCTCAGTTGTGTCCGACTCTTTGCGACCCCACGGACCACAGCCTGCCAGGCTCCTCTGTCCATGGGATTTTCCAGGCAAGAATACTGGAGTGGGCTGCCGTGTCCTTCTCCAGGGGAACTGAAGTATAATTTTTAATAATAGTGAGACCTTTCACCGAAACATTTCAAATCAACTGCATACTATAGAAACGACAATAAGTAGGAGGGAAAGAAAATCACCAACATGGAAACAGAGAAAATCATAAAAAGCGCCTGCTTCAAATGGATACAAAGTTCCATGACGGAACAAGTTCCCACTTCAGAGCAGTTAGCTTTTGTTTACAAAATACACAGCCACTTTACTCGCTTTGGGAAAATGTTGTAAAGCAAAGGCAGCATCCACTGAGGTCTCTTTGCTTGTTTTCTCAGGTTTAGCAACACGCTTCGGAGGCCAGGCTGGAGGTTACTGTCCTGGCGTGCTGCACACAGGGTCTGTGACCTTGGTTAGTTACTTACCCTCCTCTAGTCTGTTTCATCATCTCTAATACAGGGAATGGAACAGCTATTTATCTTGATTGTCATTAATATGGTATGAGTGTATTTAGCTTTTAAACTTCCCACTAGGTAAATGATAACAACAAAATATAATGTATTAAGCATCTATCACGTGACTTTACTATTCCAAGCGCTTTACATGCACAAGCAGCTCACCTTCACAAGAACCCCTCCAGGTCAGCTGCTGTGATGACTATTTTATTTATCATCCGCTCATTCTACCCACACTAAACACCTCCCCAGTGCTGGGCAATGGTTCTGATGTTGAAAATACAGCAGTTAGAAGACAGAGAAGGTCCCTGCTTTCACACAGCTAGCATTCTGCATTCTACACACACAGACTGAAAATATCTGATAAAACGCCAAGGACTGGGAAGGAGAAAACACCAGGAGACGATAGTGAGGGCTCCTTTAGACTGACGGTCAAGTGGGCCTTTCTGAAGAGGTGGTAATTAAGCGAAGACCCGAACGATAAAAAGAAAAGGGTCCCTGTCGGATCTGAAAGAAGTCTAGTCCAAAGGCCCCTCAGTAGGAACAGGCCCGCCCAGCAGCCAGCAGCTCACGCGTCTGACGGCCGGGGGCGGGGGGAAGGACTGGTGGCAAAGCATGGTCTGAGGCTGGCCCCGGAGGCCAGACAACGTGGGGCCCTGAAGGCTAAGGTTTGAAGTTCAATACTCACATATTCCGAGTTGCAAGGAGGAGCCTTTGGAGGATGCTAAGCAAAGCAGTGATGAAATAATCTTGTTTTAAAAACATACCCTAAGGCTGTCCTGAGGAAAATACACTACAGGGTGCACTTCCTTGCTGACGGAGTGGAAACAAAGACCACACCTGGGAGACGCCTGTGCTCATCCAGGCGGAGACGGCAGCAGCCTGGAGGAGGGGGCGGGGGGCAGAGAGTGGAGGATGGCACGAACGGACGGGGCTCACTGGAGGCAGGGGATGGCGGGGAAGGGGCAGTTGGAAAAGAGAAGTTTCTGGGGGCGGTGGGAGGGGGTCCTAGGATGTGTAGGGGGTGGTCCTAGGATGCGGGCCTGAGCAGCGGGGTGGCGGTTGAGGGGCTGTGAATGGTGGAACAGTTCACAACCATAGGACAGAATGGGGAGGTGCAGTTTTGCCCTAATAAACTCAAGCGTTCTGTTTTGGACACGGAAAGGTTAAATGACTTGTCCAAGGGCACGCTGCCAATACTGGGACTCAAACCCTGGGCAGTCAGACCCCAGAGCTCGTTCTGAGACTGTCACATGTGAAGACAGCTGCATGTGGCTGCTGCTCTGGGAAGCCAGCAGGCTGTCCGTGGCCCGCGGGGCTGGCTGACCTGCTCCACGTGGCCCCTCCGCATCTCCAGCACGGCCAGGTTGTTGTAGGCCTCTGCGTGGTGGTTGTTGCTCACCAGAGCCAGCCGGAAGCACTGGTGGGCCAGGTTTGTGTCCCCTATTCCCTGTAAGAGAAGAGCGCAAACTTGCACACACAAATCCAGCCACTTCCTCCCACCCCTCTGACCTCCTCGCCCCATACACATCTCTCCTGCCACCGCAGAGAAAACGACATGTCCGGACAGACACAGGAGTCAGCTATGACTTGTACATAAGGGGATTAACCTGGGGATGTAAAATGAGTTTGGGTGACTTCCAGCAATCTCTATAAATTGGTACAAGGACTGTAACCAAACCTGGATTTCCAGTACGTGAAAATTTCTTCAAGACTAACGTGTGCCTACCTTTTCTAGAACAGAAACTCTACCAGGGAAACAACGTACCACAGCGACGTGTCCCAAGTTGTACCAGACGTCAGCTACCTCTTCTTCATTTTCAGCCAGAGAAAGGGCACGTTCAAACGAGGTCAGAGTCATATCGTACTGCTGGGCGAAGAAGCAACATAGCCCCAGGTTGTTAAAAAGCTGGCAGTTGTAAACACCCATCTGGAGGAGTCGCCTTTTTGAAAAGAACACACACACTCTGGTGTCAGATCAACTTTACAGATATTGACATATTTTTTACAAAGTTAGAAGTGAATTCATTTTATATGTTTTTAATACCCTCCAAAGAACAGAAAGTATTATAGTAAATGAAAAAGAGTTTAAAGCGAATTCAAAAGCATGCCTTTTGTAATGGTTCCAGTCATGAGAAATGGGTCCAGAGGCAAAGTCAGAAATAACTTATCTAACTTTTTTTCCCCAAAAAAGCTTTGCTATAGTATCAAAATAATAAATAAATAGTCACATAAAGTAAAACCCCTACACACTTTGGCCTCATGCAACTTTGGGGCTCGGAAGGGAAATTTCTAAGCCCTTCTAACCGAGTTCGAGACCTTTGTTTAGCCTCCCAAGGTTTCGGCTGAGTTGGATTCTGGTTGTGTTGTGTGGTTCAGCTACATCCAGTGACCGCCAGTGAGCTTCTACTCAGGAAGACAAGACTGTCAGGGGATCCCGATGTTCCCCATTTAGCTTTCACACTGCAGCTCAAGAACCCTATTTTGCTTCTATTCATCATTAATCCCGAAGGATGAGAGAGTTCAGACAAGCATGTGAAAATCACCCCAGCTGCCCCGAGGAACCCATGGCCCACTTCAGGGGTAGGGGAGTAGAGACAGCTGTGTGGACACAGGCTGGCATTCACATTATTGCCTTTTGTGCTCCAACATATACTTAGAAAGAACTCCTGTCAGCTGCCAGTTATCTCCCTGATTATTACCCAAGGGCTTAAGAGGAAGTCATAATTTAAAAAATTAATCTCAGGAACCATCTATAGCATAAAATAAGTATGTGCTCAAAGAACCAGTGAAAATAACTTATATAGATTTTGCAAACATATTTGTGGGATTCTGTTTTAAGGTCCTCCTCACAACTTTAGAGCCTGGGGTCCACTGCTCTTTACAAATCACATTATCATTTTACCTTTAAGGTTTTGACACTATGTACAGCAGTATTAATGGAGGCCGTGACGTGGAAGCTTCTAGTAACTGTTGTTATTGGTTGATGACAAAATGGCCAATTCACATACACCGACATGGTGTTAAAAGTAGGCATTTATCCAGGTGTGTTTCTGCAAGATGCTAACTACTTCTGCATTTCCAAATTATTTAGAAATAGCTTCAATAGTCATAAAATATCCGGGTGCTTGAATTTTTGGTCTCATATAGACATGGCCCATACATTGTTTCCCTGCACCTTTGTTCCGTCTTTATCACTTTTTGCATCACTATTTCACAGGAAAGCAGTTTTACAAATTGAACGTAGTGTACCTGTAAAACCGGAGAGCTACTTCTGGCTGATCAGAGTAGAAGTGGTTGCTTCCAATGCACGCAATGGCTTCCACATGAGTATTGTCTTGTTTCAAAACCTCTTTGTAGTATTCAGTGGCTGATGAAATATTGTTCATCTCCTAGTCTCCATCAAGAGGGAAGAGCAATACTGTATTAATACTCAACAAGAAATTGTTACAATGATGACTGGTTTACATTATTTTATTCAGTTCAGTATTTTTTCCAATCCAGTATTTATTAAGAGCCTACCACAGCCAGACTCTGTTCTAGGTCCTGGGGTCACAATGTGAACAAAAAGATAAAATTATAGTCACCACCCCACTGCACCCTCCCATCTGTAGTTTCGCATTCATGAGTTCGGTCTGCCACAGATCAAAAATATTTAGAAAAAAAAATTCCAGAAAGTTCCAAAAAGAAAAACTTGAATTTGATGCACTGGAAATTCTTTATATACCATTTATTTCACATCTCCAGCTATTTACATAGCATTAGTATTGCATTAGGCATCATAAGCTATCTAGAGGTGATTTAAAGTATACACGTGGGGACTTCCCAGAGGTCCAGGGGCTGAGTCCTCCTTGCAATGCAGGGAATGCAGGTTCAGTTCCTGGTTGGGGAACTAAGACCCCACAGGCTGTGGAGCAACAACGCCCATGTGCTGCAACAAGAGAGCCCACGCACCACAATGAAAGGTCCCACATGAAGTAACTAACCCAACACAGACAGATAAAAATTTTTAAATAAGTGAAGTATACAGATAGATGTGGGCAGGTTATATGCAAATACTCTGCCACATTGGTATCCTGGGACCAATCCCCCTTGGACACAGAAAGACGGCGGCACTGTCCTCGAGGAGGTTACATCTGGTAGGAAGATAAGCACGTGGACACTTCCCGTCTTAGAGGAAAGCCTTTCAGCTTTTCATCATTAAGTCTGATGTCAGCTGTGGGTCTGTCATATGTGGACTTTATTATGTTGAGGTATGATCCCTCTACGACCTCTTTCTGGAGAATTCTTATCATAAATGGATGTTGAATTTTCTCAAAAGCTTTTCTGCATCTATTGAGATATGGTTTTTATTCTTCAATTTGTAAATATGGATATCACATTGATTGATCTGCAAATACTGAAAAATCCTTGCATCCCTGAGATAAATCCCACTTGATGATGGTGTATGATCCTTTTAATGTGTTATTGGATTCAGTTAGTTAATATTTTGTTGAGGATTTCTGCATTTTTTCTAAGATCAGGAATAAGACAAGGAGGCCCACTCTCACCACTTTTATTCAACTTAGTATTGGAAGTCCTAGCCACAGCAACCAGACAAGAAAAAGAAATAAAAGGAATCCAAATTGGAAAGGAAGAAGTAAAACTATCATTATTTACAGATGACAGGATATTATAAATAGAAATGCCTAAAGATACCACTAGAAAACTACCGGAGCTCATCAATGAAGTTGGTAACACTTCAGGATAAAAAAGTATATATAGAAATCTGTTGCATTTCTATGCATTAACAACAAACTATCAGAAAGAGAAATTAAGGAAAATCCTATTTACCATCACATAAAAAAGAACAAAATACTAGGAATAAACCTACCTTAGGAGGTAAAAGACCTATACTTGGAAAACTTTAAGACATTAATGAAAGAAACTGAAGACAAAACAAACAGATGGAAAGATACAGCATATCCTTATATTCGAAGAATCAATATAGTTAAAATGACTAAACCAATCTATAGATTCAATTCAATCTCTATCAAAATAGCAATGGCATTTTTCACAGAACTGGAACAAATAATTTTAAAATTTATATGGAGACAAGAAAGACCCTGAATAGTCAAAACAATATGAAGAAAGAAGAAGGAGCTGGAGGAATCGAGCTTCCTGATTTGAGACTGCACTACAAAGCTACAATAATCAAAACAGTATGGTGCTGGCACAAAAAGAGACATATATTAATAGATCATTGGAACAGAGAGCCCAGAAATAAAACCACATACTTATTATGGTCAATTAATCTACCACAAAGGAGGCAAGAATATACAATGGAGAAAAGACAGTGTCTTCAATAACTGCTGCGCTACATGTAAAAGAATGAAGTTGGAAAATTTTCTCACACTATATTCAAAAATAAAGTCAAGGATTTAACCACTGGTGGTCCAGCGGTTAAGACTCTGCCTACTTATACAGAGGACAGGGGGTCGATCCCTGGTCTGGGAAGATTCCACATGCTTCAGGGCAACTAAGCCCGTGTGTCACCATCACTGAGCCCACATGCCAGGGGCCTGTGCTCCACAGCAAGAGAAGCCACCGTGGGAGGAGCCTGTACACAGTGATGACGAGCAGCCCCTGCTGGCTGCAACTCAAAACAGACTAAAGACCAAAACGTAAGACCAGAAACTGTAAAACTCCTGGAAGAAAACACAGGCAGGACACTCTCTGACATATATCACAACACTACTTTTTCTGGATCTGTCTCCTAAAGCAAAGGAAAGAAAGCAAAAATAACCAAACGGGACCTAGACTGAAAAGCTTCTGCACAGCAAAGAAAACCATTGACAGAATGAAACAACCTAATGAATGGGTGAAAATATATGCAAATTACATGACTCAGGAGTGGTTAGTATCCAAAATACATAAACAGCTCATACAACACAATATCAAAAAACAAATAATCCAATTAAAAAACAGACAGAAGACCTGAATAGGCTTTTTTCCAAAGAGGACATTCAGACAGCAAAGCGCAGGGCTTCATTCAGCATCACAGGCGCCAAACGAGGTGTACTCATCTACTCAGGCTGCCGTAACGGAACACCACGGGCTGAGCGGCCTAGACAACAGAAACTTCTGCCCTCAAGGTCACAGAGCTGACATCACAGCGCTTTAGTGAGGACTTTCTTCCTGGCTACAGAGGGTCACCTTCTCACCATCCTTGCATGAGAGAGAGAGACAGAGAACGAGAAAGCACTCAAGTGCTTTCTGGGGTCTTTCAAAAAATATTTTTACAATGTTGTGTTGGTTTTGGCCATACAACAACACGAATCAGCCATAATTATATATCTGTCCCCTCCCTCCCAAACCTTCCGCCCCTCCCCTCATCCCAGCCCTCTAGGTCATCACAGAGCCTCAGGCTCGGCTTCCTGTGTCGTACAGCAACCTCTCACCAGCTACCCACTTTACACGTGGTAGTGTATAAATGTTGATGCCACCTCCGGATTCGTCCCACTCTCTCCCTCCCCACTGCGTCCACAGTCCATTCTCTACATCTGCGGTATGTGTGTGTGTGTGTATATATATACACACAATGGAGTATTACTCAGCATAAAAAAGAACAAGTTTGAGTCACTTCTAGTGAGGTATATAAACCTAGAGCCTGTTATACAGAGTGAAGTAAGTCAGAAAAACAAATCTCATATATTAACACATATATATGGAATCCAGAAAATGGTTCATTAGAACCTACTTGCGGGGCAGGAATGGTGTCTTGCCTTATAGGGGCACTAATCTCACCTAATCTTGCTTTGAATGCTTCCCTGGTGGCTCAGAGGTTAAAGCGTCTGCCTCCAATGCGGGAGACCCGGGTTCGATCCCTGGGTCGGGAAGATCCCCTGGAGAAGGAAATGGCAATCCAATCCAGTATTCTTGCCTGGAGAATCCCATGGACAGAGAAGCCTAGTAGGTTACAGTCCACAGGGTCGCAGAGTCGGACACAGACATGACTGAGCGACTTCACCTCACCTCAATCCCATCACAAGGGCCCACCCTCATGAGCTCATCTAACCTTAATTATCTCCCCAAGGCCCTGCCTCTAGATAGCCTCCACAGGGGGGTGAGCTTCAACATAAGAATGTGCATGGGTAGGGAGGCAGAAAATTCAGTCTGCCACAGGTGGTAACACCCAATTCAAAGAAGACTCCAGCCTGAGTGGTCAGTTGTTTCAAGGCTTTTGGTTCTACAAAATTACCTTAGAAGTTAGTATCTGTTAACCTCGTACTCCTAACCTGTCACCCACACCACTCCCTCTCCCCTCTGGTAACCATTAAGTTTGTCTCCTATGTCTGTAGGTCTGTTTCCACTCTGCATACCTGAAATTAAGACACTTCTACAAATAATTATACTCCAGTTTTTAAAAAATGCCTTAGAATGTCTGCATACTTGATTGAAGGTCATGGACTTAATTTATGTAATCTCTAGGAATTTTAGACTGAAACTCACATGTCTTTGGGGCTTCCCCACCGGCTTAGTGGTGAAGAATATCTCCCTGCCAGTGTAGGAGATGAGGGTTCGATCCCTGGGTCAGGAAAATCTGAAGAAGGACATGGCAATCCACTCCAGTACTCTTGCCTGGAGAGTCCCATGGACAGAGGAGCCTGGTGGGCTGCAGTCGATGGGCTTGCAAGAGTGCTGGACACGACTGAGCTAATGAACAGACACACAGCATGTCTTTGGCAACCTTATATGAAGTTTTTCAAAGTTGTTATTATAAAATATGTGCTGATATTAAATAAACTTAAATGTACATTTAAAAATCTCATAAGTAACTGCAAATAGCCTCCAAATGGGTTGTACCAGTATATGCTCCCATCAATAATGTTCATATGTGACATTTGTTCCTCTACACCCTTGACAACCTTAAATGCCATGAAACTTAAGTCATCTTTAAATAAAAAGTGACACTGTTGTTTCAATTTTCGTTTCCATAATTATTACTGAGGTTAGACACTCAACACACTACACGTTTCTTTTCCTGCAAACTGTGGATTCATGCCTTTCATCAGTTTTGCTATCCCAGCTCTCATGCTCTTTTCGTTGGTTTGTGTGTGTGAGTTTGGGTAGGGAACCACCCTCCGGGCTCAGGAGAGCTGGAGACGCAGCTGTGGCTCCAAGGTCTGGGCACTGCCTGCTTTCTCCTCCCTGACACAATGGATGCGTGCTGACGCAGACTTCCACTCACAACCCAGGAAAGCCATGCATTTGTGAACATTCCCTTCACGGGGAAAGCACAGGTGGTTTGCTTGAGTCCTTGCAGACGTGTGTCAACCAGCACCAGGACGAGAGGGCGGAGGTGCTGCTGAACTGCGGCTGAAGTTTGGCTTCTGTCTCAGCTCTGGAGCGACTGCTTGCACGGAGAGGGGCCACCGTCACTGTGTGGGCTGCAAGGACAAGGGCCAAACCATGGTTTTACCCCCACCAGTGCTCTGAGGAAATAGCTGTTGCGGTTTCCATGTTTATGTTCTTGACCAAAATGAGAATTTATAAGCGTGGATATGCACATTTACGTGTCGGTGTGTAATTCTCCCATCAATCTACAGACCACCTGAAACCCAGCAATTGTTGAGCAACATATAAAGTGAAGACAGTAAAAGTGGCCTTTTTCCCCTGTCCCAGGTTTGGCAAATGTGTTCCCTGTTTGATATTTTTACCTGTTTTGTTAGGGTTTGATTTCATTTGTATTTTTGATTTTACAGTATAGAAAATTTAACCTTTATGTTCTCATATTGATCAATTTTTTTCTATTATGGCTTTCTGAACTAATATCATGTTTAGAACGGTCTCCCCCAATCCAAGTTTATATAAATAATTCATCTGTATTTTCTTCTGGAACATTCATGGTTTTAAATCTTCAAGTCACCTGGTAGCAATGGGTTCCTTTTTTTTTTTTTTTTTTTTTAGTATTTATTTATTTGGCTGCCCCAGGTCTTCCTTGTGATATGCAGTCTTTGGTTGTGGCACCTGAGCTCTTCAGTGGAGGCATGTGGAATCTAGTTCCCTGACCAGGGATCAAACGCGGGCCCCCTGCATTGGGAGCATGGAGTCTTAGCCACGGGATCTCCAGGGAAGTCCCAGCAATGTGTTCTTTCAGTATAAGAAATCATTACTCATCCAGCTCTATTTTGAAGTTATTAAACAATCCAATAATCCAGTTGGTTTAATAGACCGTCTTTATCACATAAATTTTCATATGTATGAATACATACAGATTCTATTTCTGTGCTTTCTTTAATCTATTCCAGCATTAGAACTACTTATAGCAGCTCAAGAATAAATTTTATGAATGTAGATTTAAAATAATATTTTCAAACACACAAATATCACTTCAACCATCATTTACGTGATTATTACAGTCGTTATTAGGGGTTATTTTTTGAACTAATCTTCAGAATATCATCTGAGTTAAATTAAAGAACTGACTCATTTGAAAAGACCCTGATGCTGGGAAAGATTGAAGGCAGGAGGAGAAGAGGACAACAGAGGATGAGATGGTTGGATGGCATCACTGACTCAATGGACATGAGTTTGAGTCAACTCTGGGAGTTGGTGACGGACAGGCAGGCCTGACGTGCTGCAGTCCATGGGGCCACAAAGAGTCAGACACAACTGAGCAATTGAACTGAACAGAATATCAACACTGGGTTTTAGTTATTTAAAACAAAACTGTAAGTAACTTAGGGAAGTGAATTTTGCTATGATTCTCAAACTCTGTTATATATCAGAATCACCTTGTGAGCTTGCTCAGCAGACAAAAGCCTGTATCCCACTTTCCAGGACATGTGAGTCAGGAGGAGGAAGATGGGCCTCACTCTCAAACTACCGGGAGCCAGCATGGGGAATCCTGCCCGTGGCAAAGGTCATGAGGAAAGGGGCGTGACAAACGCAAAGGTGGGATCAGGCCTCAAGGGTCCCCCTGGATTTTCTCAAGCATCTACCCCCAAAACCGCAGTCTGCCTGCTTTACTGTGTTATGCTTTCCACCTACTCTTCTGACATTAACAGGGGGCTGTCCCCCCACCACTTTTTTCTGGAAAAAGTTAATTTATAGCTTTTAGGTAGTAAGTCTCCTAGGCATAATAAGAGTGTTTCAATCCAAAAACCCCTCTGATGGCTTTCTAGCCTGCCTGACAGGTTTGTCTGGACTCTTACAGCTACGCATGTGATTGTTTGCGGCCTCCCAACTGTGAGAGGCACAGGAAGCTTAAAACATCCTAGGAATGTAGGGGCTTCCGAGGAGTCAAAATCATTAGAATAGAACTGAATAAGGGTTTCATTGTTGAGCCAATATTTGCTGCCAAGTTTTCATATATTTTATTTGTTGATATAGTTGGTATGTAGAAAAAAACAGGTAATAGCCCTGGCATTAGCAACATTAGACCTTTGAGTTAAGTACTTTCTTTGTTATAACTCACTGCACCTTTGTTCTACAGGAATGTAACTTTATTTAGTACTTTGAGGGTAATGCAGATTAAAGAAAAAACACTTTAAGGGAAAATGAGTTTTCTGGTTGATAGACATTTATCTAGGAAAAGAACCGTAAAAATGTTAACAGGCCCCCTGGCCAGAAGATGATATAAAACCACCTAAAACCTTTTGTATATGGGAAGGTATGCAAAAAGAAAGCCTGGTCTCAATAAGGGTCAGGACTGCTGCCCCTGCATAACTCTGCATATTCCATTATTTCATTATGTATAACTTGGGGTATATAAGCTGCCTTTGAAAATAAAGCTGTGGGTCTTGCACCAATGCTTGGCTCCCCCATGTTGTTCTTTTCTTATTCTTCCTTTTCAGGCTAAATTCCCATCTGGAGCATAGAGGCTCACCATGTCTACTTATTTGCCTGGGCTTCTAAGACCCACGCAAGAGGGAGCCCGAGGTGGGGCACCACCCGCTATTCAAGCGGGCGTCTGTGGCCTACATAGACGGTGCAAGTTCCTTGTTTCAGAACTTTATTGGCTTTCTATGTAAACCAAGGAATTTCAGCCTCTTTTCTCCTCTATTTTCTCCACTACACCATTCTTTCCTAATCTCTCTTTGTATCTCTAATTAAATAATTCTTTCCTAATCACCGACTCCGTCCCCACTTCAAATTCCCTGGATCCACTGGGGCAGGACCCCGGCACTCAAACACTCCCAAAGTCATTTCTACACAAAGTAAAGTTCAGGGACCATGAGAACAATATTTCCTAGGGTAATTATTCAGTTTCAAACACCTTTTAACATTTGCAGTGTGCTGTGCTTAGACACTCAGTCGTGTCCAACTCTGCGACTCTTTGAACTGTAACCCGCCAGGCTCCTCTGTCCATTGAATTCTCTAGGCAATAATACTGGAGTGGGTTGCCATGCCCTCCTCCAGGGGATCTTCCCAACCCAGGGATCAAACCCAGGTCTCCAGCACTGCAGGCGGATTCGTTACCATCTGAGCCACCAGGGAAGCAATACCGGCCTTTATTTGAACCTTTTACCACAGAATAGTTCAAATAAAAGCCTACCCTTCAAATGAATAAACAAAAGGCCCCAAGAAAAAGTAAAACCACAACCAAATAAATTTAGCAAGGATACATCATTTAAAACAAGATTCTGTACACAACAAGCAATAAATAACAGGCAGCACAACATGTTCATTTAAAACAAAGAAGATCAAAATGAAAGTGATTTGAAAAAAAAAGAACATAAAGGAAAAGAATCCCTCCAGAGAAAAGTATGATATACGTACAAAATTCCTACAGGCATATGCTACGTAAGCTCCAAGGCTAAGACCCAAACTTTACTAACTCACCCTCAATCCACTGTCACAGAAAGAGAAAAGGAACACGGGGGAAACCTTTGTAAGGCAGACTTTGCCGTAAGTGAAATTAACCATGCAAATTCAAGGGGAAACGCTGCATACAGCTGTTCCCAGTCTGTGCTCAGCCCTCGGACACCCTGTTTGTACACGACATCGTCCTCAAAACTAGGATGCTCTCTTTTCACTTCTTTCTTCGAGTAAAAATTCAAAGCCTTCCCCTGTCACCCTTACAAAAGAATGTGCTCCTCCAAGTCCTGGCCAGACCCACAGCAGGGGAAGGAAGAAGGCAGCTGATTAAAAGAATCCACTCCAGGCCCACTCCCTGTCCCAGCCATAGCAACGATCACTGTAATGAGAGCATGGAAGGAATCCTTCCTACCAGTTCCTCATAACAGCAGCTCCTACCTGAGAAGGGCAAAAGGAACAAAACGCACAAACAATTCCAACCACATCAAGACAGTCACCACTATAAATTTCACAGCTTTCAAAATGGATTCTATTTTATTTCCTTCCTAAGCTTCTTGGTCAAAATTTTGTCCATGTTCAATTTAAGGTCATACAACTAGAGAGAGAGAGATACTGACACTGCTCTTTTCAGTTCAGTTCAGTTCAGTCGCTCAGTCGTGTCTGACTCTCTGTGACCCCAAGAATCGCAGCACGCCAGGCCTCCCTGTCCATCACCAAATCCCTGAGTTCACTCAAACTCACATCCTTCGAGTCAGTGATGCCATCCAGCCATCTCATCCTCTGTTGTCCCCTTCTCCTCCTGCCCCCAATCCCTCCCAGCATCAGAGTCTTTTCCAATGAGTCAACTCTTCACATGAGGTGGCCAAAGTACTGGAGTTTCAGCTTTAGCATCATTCCTTCCAAAGAACACCTAGGGATGATCTCCTTCAGAATGGACTGGTTGGATCTCCTTGCAGTCCAAGGGACTCTCAAGAGTCTTCTCCAACACCTCAGTTCAAAAGCATCAATTCTTCGGCACTCAGCTTTCTTGACAGTCCAACTCTCACATCCATACATGACTACTGAAAAAACCATAGCCTCGATTAGACGGACCTTTGTTGGCAAAGTAATGTCTCTGCTTTTCAATATGCTATCCAGGTTGGTCATAACTTTTCTTCCAAGGAGTAAGCGTCTTTTAATTTCATGGCTGCAGTCACCATCTGCAGTGATTTTGGAGCCCCCCAAAATAAAGTTTGCCACTGTTTCCACTGTTTCCCTACCTATTTCCCATGAAGTGATGGGACTGGATGCCATGATCTTCGTTTTCTGAATGATGAGCTTGAAGCCAACTTTTTCACTCTCCTCTTTCACTTTTATCAAGAGGATTTTTAGTTCCTCTTCATTTGCTGCCATAAGGGTGGTGTCATCTGCATATCTGAGGTTATTGCTATTTCTCCCAGCAATCTTGATTCCAGCTTGTACTTCACCCAGCCCAGCGTTTCTCATGATGCACTCTCCATAGAAGTTAAATAAGCAGGATGACAATATATAGCCTTGACATACTCCTTGTCCTATTTGGAATCAGTCTGTTGTTCCATGTCCAGTTCTAACTGTTGCTTCCTGACCTGCATATAGATTTCTCAAGAGGCAGGTCAGGTGGTCTGGTATTCCCATCTCTTTCAGGATTTTCCACAGTCTCTTGTGATCCACACAGTCAAAGGCTTTGGCATAGTCAATAAAGCAGAAATAGATGTTTTTCTGGAACTCTCTTGCTTTTTCCATGATCCAGCAGATGTTGGCAATTATGATACCTGCTTCCTCTGCCTTTTCTAAAACCAGCTTGAACATCAGGAAGTTCATGGTTCATGTATTGCTGAAGCCTGGCTTGGAGAATTTTGAGCATTACTTTACCAGCATGTGAGATGAGTGCAATTGTGTGGTAGTTTGAGCATTCTTTGGCATTGCCTTTCTTTGGGATTGGAATGAAAACTGACCTCTTCCAGTCCTGTGGCCACTGCTGAGTTTTCCAAATTTGCTGGCATATTGAGTGCAGCACTTTCACAGCATCATCTTTCAGGATTTGAAATAGCTCAACTGGAATTCCATCACCTCCACAATTTTGTTCGTAGTAATGCTTTCTAAGGCCCACTTGACTTCACATTCCAGGATGTCTGGCTCTAGGTGAGTGATCATACCATTATGATTATCTGAGTCATGAAGATCTTTTTTGTACAGTGTATTCTTGCTACCTCTTCTTAATATCTTCTGCTTCTGTTAGGTCCATACCA
Organism: Oryx dammah; assembly: GCF_014754425.2. Taxonomy (NCBI): domain Eukaryota; kingdom Metazoa; phylum Chordata; class Mammalia; order Artiodactyla; family Bovidae; genus Oryx; species Oryx dammah. The sequence continues at coordinate 2,626,288 of NW_024070210.1, forward strand.
TTTCTGTCCTTTATCGAGCCCATCTTTGCATGAAATGTTCCCTTGGTATCTCTAATTTTCTTGAAGAGATCGCTAGTCCTTCCCATTCTGTTGTTTTCCTCTATTTCTTTGCACTGATCGCTGAGGAAGGCTTTCTTATCTCTTCTTGCTATTCTTTGGAACTCTGCATTGCTTTTTTAGACAATGGTCAAAGGTTTCTATTTATATGCTTATCAAAATTACATTTCACAAGGTAAAGCTATTTCTAAACAATTTAAGGGTTGTTGTTTTCATATTACAAGTAATACATGTTGATTACATAAAATCTGGAAAATAAAAACCATTCACACACTACTACTCAGGTATGGCAACTATTAATACTTTCCATTCTTTTTTCTAACAAAATAATTTTAAAAGATCATATCGAGCATTTCAAGGAATTTAAAAGAGAAGAAAGATGCTTCTGTTCAATACTGTATTGGAAGCCCTAGACAGTAAGGTTTTTTAAGTAAAATAATTGAAATTAAGAGATAAAACTGTCTACATTCACATATGATGATAGTTTTACTTAGAAAATCTAAGAGAATCTATGATGTTATTAAAAAGTCTATTTAGCCAAGTTTTAGTATCAAATCAACATAAATTAATACATTCCAACTCACCAGAAATGACCATAGGAAACACAAGAGAAAAAAAAAAGCAGTTCATTCACAATTTTACCTACAAATACATCTGTGCAGAAAAGAGTTTACATAGTAAGCCTGGGACTGCTACTCTTAGAAAGGCCTGTGAAAGGCTCGCCCTTGGTGAGTAACTTAGAACTTGGCTTGTGTGTGTGCGTGCGTGAGTGCTAAGTCGCTTCAATCGTGTCTGACTCTTTGCAACCCTATGGACTACAGCCCAACAGGCTCCTCAGTCCATGGGATCTTCCGGGCAAGAACGTAGACTGGGTCGTCATGCCCTCCTCCATGGGATCTTCCCGACCCAGGGATTGAACCCGCGTCTCTTCCGTCTCCTGCATTGGCACACGGATTCTTCACCGTTGGCGCCACCTGGGAAGCCCAGCTAGTGCCCTACCCTTATCTAAACTTCCCCCAGATGATGGCGCGGCTCGCTACACCTGAACCGTACAAAGTGCAGTGCATGTAGTGGACGAGCACCTGCTTCACCTCTTGGAGTCTGGGGTCCTGGTACATGAGAGGCAGGCAGTGCCGCCCTCTATGGCCGGACCCGGCAACAGATCGTTGTTGTTGTTCAGTTGCTAGGTCGTGTCCGACTGTCTGAGACGCCAAGAACTGCAGCACACCAGGCTTCCCTGTTCTTCACTATCTCCTGGAGTTTGCTCAAACTCATGTCCATTGAGGTGGTGATGCCACCCTACCTTCTCATCCTCTGTCATCCCTTTCTCCTCCTGCCACAATCTTTCTCAGCATCAGGGACTTTTGCAATGAGTCAGGTCTTCACATCAGGTGGAGCTTCAGTATCAGCCCTTCTAGTGAATATTCAGGGCTGATTCCCTTTAGGATGGACTGGTTTGATCTCCTTGCAGTCCAAGGGCCTCTCAAGTCTTCTGCAGCACCACAGTTCAAAAGCATCAGTTCTTCAGCACTCAGCCTTCTTTATGTGATGGATACCAGGTCTCTGATGAGCTTCCCTGGCAGACAGTGCTTCACACATGTTGCCACACCTTGCAGGAAGAATCAAATGTGTCCTCTGTGACTCCACCAGGGGTCTGGGTGGGTGGCAGGGGAATTCTGGAAAGCCTGTGTCTGGTTTCCTCTGAACTTTGCCCCACATGCCTTTTCCCTTTACTGATTTTGCTACAAAAAATTGTGGCTATGAGTACAACTGTGTGCCGAGTCCTGAGACCTAAATCACTGAACCTCACAGTGGTTTTGGGGACTCTCAACAAAACATTCATGAAGATAATTACAAGATATTCATTGAAAGACAACAACAACAAAAAGACCTAAGTAAATGGAGAGTTACATCATGATCCCCAGTGGGAAGACAGGCAGGCCCTCCACCCCCATCATTCTTGCATTCAATGCAATTCCAAGCCACATGCCGACAGGGTTTTTTAATGTGGAAGAGCAAAGGGCCAAGAATAACCAACCGTGAAGAACAGGTGGTAGAATTTTCCCAACCTGATATCAAGAATTATTATGGAGCTATCTTAATTAGGCAGCAGGGAGAACAACTCAATGGGGCTTTTCATGAAATTTGACAAAAATGGCTCTAAAATTTATTAGAATAAGCAAAAGTCCAAAATAGCCAAGACATTCCTAATGAAGATGAACAAAGCGCCCTCCCAAAGAGTAAGTATAATAAAGCTACAGGAGCTGAGATGGTATAATATTGGTGTAAGGATAGACAAGCAGACCAACAGAACAGAATAGCAAAGCCAAAACATATCTACCATATACACAGAAAACAACCTGCTGCTTGACATTACAGACCTGAGAGAAGGATCAGTTAATGTGCCGGGGCAGCCGGCCATGCCGAAGGAAGAACTAATTCGAATTCCTATCTCATACCATTCTCTATAGCCTTCTGTGTGTTTGAAATACTTCATCATAAAAACTGAAGTTTGTTTAATGTATACACCTAAATCTCTTCCTCTGTTGGTAAATCAATGGCCAACAATCATAATTTTGCAAACTGTTACATTTTATAAGACCCCAAGGGACTATGTATGAACTTACTTAAGTAGCATATAACCTCAATCTTATATCAACTTTTTGAAAGATAGGAACCTTACCTCATAGATCCTGGCAATTCCACAAAGTAGAGTTACCTCTCCTGGAAACTTGTCTAAGCCTTGTTTGAAAAGATTTAAAGCAGTCATGGGTTGATCCAATGAGATGTAAACCTAAAACCAGGATACACTTTAACAAAAGCACTGCTTCTTAAAATAACAGTATTTGTTATGACAAATTTAAAATTATTGCTTAGTAACAAATTATCTCCTAGATATTACAGTAAACATTTTTCAGAAATGTGTAGGATTAATTTCCAATAATGATGTTATAGTTTTATCTCCTCATGCTGTATGTGACACATTTATTCATTTATTCCTTCAGCAAACACTTATTGTGGGCTTACTACTGTCACACAGACTAGAGAGTAACTAGAAAAGGATGCTGATGTACGCCAAAAACTATCACATGCTATAACACAATTATCCTCCAAGTAAAATAAATTTATTTTTAAAAAACAGAGGATCAAGGGAAAATCTTTTTTAGGATGGAACAGATATAAGTGTGTCTACAGGCGGGCACGAAGGACCAATTGTGAGGCTGCTTTTGAAGATGCTGGAGAAAGAGGGCATGCCCCATGGGAAAGTCTGAGAAGGAGCAGCTGGGGAAGCCTCTGGAGGGGTGGTTGGGGAGAAGGACCCTGAGAAATAGAAGGAACCACATGTGTAGGGTAGAGGGTCAGGGAGTTGAGAGGGTTAGCACTCGATACTCCCATTTAACAGTTTCCGCCACTTGTAGCAATGAGAACATTCAGCGTGGATAAACCATAACCTATTAGGAATTTCTAGAAGGAGAACTACAGTTCTATGTATAGAAACATAAGATTATGACATTTTTTTTCCCTTCATGATCTTGGATCCTCCGTTTCTTCCTAAACATTTAGACTGTGCTTTGAAGAAGCCCAAATGGAGACACACAAAACTGCCTGCAGTGTTTACTGATAAATAATGAGACTAGAGGAAAGGGTATGGATGAAAACTTTTCAATTTTTACCTTACATGCTTCTGAATTGCTTTTTAAAATATAATAAAAATAATTCCATATGTGAAGTAATATAAAATATTTAATAATTCTTAAATTAACAAGCTTAAATTATAAGAGATAATGTGGTTCCTAAAATCTGCTTGGTCTCTACTTAGCAATAAATCCTTCACATATTAAAAAAAAAAGTAAATCGTAACCCTATATAGTCACATAGGCAACAATAGAGTTAAATTAATTTATGAAAAAATAATCAAACCATGTATTTATTTAACAATAGTTAAAAGAAAAAGTACATTTTTAACCACATGGCAAGTAATTATCAATTAAGAAGATAATAGTCAAATACTGTAACCTGAATTATAATTTCAAGCTGTCAGAAAACTTTACTGTGATGTTTAGAACCTTTTTAGAATTTAACATATAATGTATAAAGACACTTGGATATTAGCTTCAAACATTTTTTAAAAACTACTATAAACATACTAAGTTAGCACAGTAAGTTTATATGGCAGAACTTCCATTTGATTCTGTTGGTATGCTAACATTAATACCATATTTAGAACGTAGTAGCACTTCCTTTGGAGAAGGCAATGGCACCACACTCCAGTGCTCTTGCCTGGAAAATCCCATGGACCGAGGAGCCTGGTGGGCTGCAGTCCGTGGGGTTGCTAGGGGTCCGACAACTGAGCAACTTCACTTTTGTTTTCCACTTTCATGTATTGGAGAAGGAAATAGCAACCCACTCCAGTGTTCTTGCCTGGAGAATCCCAGGGATGGGGGAGCCTGGTGGGCTGCCGTCTATCGGGCCACACAGTCGGACACGACTGAAGCAACTTAGCAGCAGCAGCAGCAGCACTTCTTTTTGGAGAAGGAAATGGCAAGCCACTCCAGTGTTCTTGCCTGGAGAATCCCATGGACAGGGGAGCCTGGTGGGCTGCCGTCTACGGGGCCGCACAGAGTCGGACACGACTGAGGCGACTTAGCAGCAGCAGCAGCAGACACACTTCCTTTTCTGTCTTATCTTCTTTTCAGCCTCCTTTACAACACTTTTTAAATTTAAGAAATTCTTAAAGAAATATTAATACAAAATGATATCCTAACCACCACTTCATCAAATGCTTCTTTTAAAGTAGCCTTGGTGAGGGTAAAGTCGTCACTAATCCAACACTGAAAATTACAGGTGGCCCTTCACTTCTGTCGTGGCTGTGGGTGGCACTCAGGCGGCTCTAGAATCAGAAAGTCCTGGGCTGAATTGTTGTTGTTTAGTCTCTCAGTCGTGTCTGACTTTTCTGTGACTCCATGGACTGTAGCCCGCCAGGCTCCTCTGTCCATGGGATTTTCCTGGCAAGAATACTGGAGTGAGTTGCCATTTCCATCTCCAGGGGATCTTCCCGACTCAGGGACTGAACCCCCATCTCCTGAGTCTCTAGCAATGACAGGCGGATTCTTCACTGCTGAGCCACCAGGGAAACCCCTGGGCAAGTGAGACTGAGAATCTGCTCTTATTCTCTTAAGTCTCCTTTTCCTCAACAGCACAAAGGAAATGTTAAAATCCGCTTTGCAGTGTTGCTAAAAAAGTTTAATTAAATTACATGTGGAAAAGACTTGATAAAATGCCTTACACTGAGTAGGTGCCCAATAAAGAGGAAATACTGTTTTTGTTATAATGGCGGAGCCAAAAAGTGAAGGACCTACATAAAAACAATCCTGTTCTCTATACTCTGCTGACATGAGAAACAAATGTGTTGTAGAAAAACACCTCTCTGGGGCTTGTGACCCCTGGGGACAGTAAGCCTGTAGCATGTTCTTCCAATCTAAGGCAATATTTCAAAGAGGCTGTCTTACTTTCCCTGGCAACCGATTTTTCCTGAGATGGTTATCCTCCGAATGTTCTTACCTTTTCCCTTACCGTTAAAAAAAAAAAAGTTAAGTCCGAACACATTAACTTGCCAACTGTTCTTAAAGAAACTTGCAACTCTCCCCATGCGCTGGCTGGAATTTAAACATTTATCCAGAGAAGACAAATTCCACTCAATCTAAGAATACTTACTTTTGCCAAGTAGAGAAATGTATCTACCATTTCCTGCTGCTTCAGGGCTGATTTAAACTGTTTCTCTGCTTCTCGATACAATCCTAACCTAAGAACAACCATTTTAAAAATTAGACATTCGATTTAAAACAAATACGACCAGCATTCATTCATACTCTGAGGATATGAATTAGAGAAAAATTGCATCTGTTAAGAATAAGCATGTAGCAAGAAGGCGATGTTATATGCACACATGCATATTCATACAGTTTAGGAAAAAGATGCTGGCATTCCCATATTCACTGTCTGAACACTTAAATGGGGTGTAGAGTCTGTCTGAAGCCTAATCACAGCAGGATGTCAGTGAGTCACCAACCAAATTGCTTGTGTCAGCTGACATGTCACATGACCTCAAGAAATGCTCAGAGCCTCCATTTTATTGGAAGAACTGAAGATGACATTTCTTTGAAAAACATCTTCTACTTAGAGATAAAAGCCCGTTTTTAAAAACTGAGGTACTGGGTTGGCCAAAAGGTTCATTCAGTTTTGTTTTTTTTTTTCATTAAGATGGTTCTAGTAGTGCTTAATAGTCTTTAACTTCATTCAAAACAGTTTTGTTAGGTTGTATTGTGACAGCAGTCATATCAGTGTGCCTTAAAAAAAAAAACATTAAAACTGTTGAATTTTTGTGTAGTCATTTTAACACTGAAGATAGAAGGAAAAAAAGCAACATTTTCAGAATACTATGCTTTATTATCTCAAGAAAGATAAAAAAAATGTAACTGAAATGCAAAAAAAAAAAAAAAAAAGCAGTGTATGGAGAAGGTACTGCAACTGATCAAATGAGTCAAAGTGGTTTGTGAAGTTACGTGCTGGAGATTTCTCACTGGACCGTGCTCCATGGTCGCTCCACGGTCACATAGACCTGTTGAAGTTGACAGCGATCAAACTGAGACATCCATGGAGAACAATCTATGTTATACCATGCAGGAGATAGCTGGCATGCTCAAAATATCTAAACCAAGTGCTGAAAATCTTTTACACCAGTGTGGTATGCTAATCATTTTGATGTTTGGGTTCCACATAAGTTGAGCAGAAAAAAATCTTCTTGACTGGATTTCTGATGCGTTTCTCTACTTACACATAAGGGAAATGCTCCATTTTTAAAACAAATTGTGGCAGGTGATGAAAAGTGGATACTGTACAATTGTGTGGAATGATAGAGATTGTGGGGCGAGTGAAATGTACCACCACCAACCACACCAAAGGCCGGTCTTCATCCAAAGAAGCTGATCTTGTGGATACGCTGGGATTGGAAAGGAGTCCTCTATTATGAGCTGTTTCTGGAAAACCTAACGATTAATTCCAACAAGTACTGCTCCCAGTTAGACCAACTAAAAGCAGCACTCGACAAAAAGCGTCTGGAATTAGTCAACAGAAAACGCAGTCTTCCATCAAGATTGTGCAAGACCACGTTTGATGACCAGGCAAAAATTGTTACAGCGTGGCTGAGTAGTTCTGATTTCTCTGCCATATTCACCAGACATTCCACCTTCAGATTCCCTTTTATTTTGGTCTTTACAAAATTCTCTTAATGGAAAAAAATTTCAGTCCCCTGGGAGATTGTAACAGACATCTGAAATAGTTCTTTGCTCAAAAAAATAAAAAGTTTTGAGAAGATGGAATTATGCCTGAAAACTGGCAGAAGGTAGTGGAACAGAATGGTGAATAAAGTTCTTGGTGAAAATGAAAAATATGTCTTTTGTTTTTAATTTAAAAAACAGAAGGAACTTTTTGGCCAACTCAATATAATTGCCATACAACATTATATCAACTTCAGGCATGTAACATAATCATCTGATATTTGTATATATTGCCAGATGACCACAATAAGTCTAATTAACATCCATCACCATACTCCGTTACAGAATTTTTTCTTGTGATAAGAACCTTTAAGTTTTACTTTGTTAGAAAATTTCGCACACACAATACAGCATTATTAACCATGGCTCTATGTGACATTCCCACAACTTACTTATTTTATAACTGACATTTGAACCTTTTGACTCCCTCTACCAATCTGCCCACCTCTAGTCTCAACCTCAGGCAACTACAAATCTGTTCTCTGTATCTATGAACTTTGTTAACTTTTTTTTTTTTAGATTCCTCATATAAGGGAGATCATAAGATATTTGTCTTTCTCTATGAGACTTAGTTTACTTAGCATAATGCCCTCCAAGCCCATCCATGCCATCTCGAACAGCAAGATTTCACGGGCTTTAGACTGTCTCCATATCTTGGCTATTAATGCTGCAGTGAACATGGTGATGAGGATATCTTTTATTCAAGTCAGTGTTTTCATTTATTCAGACAGATATCCAGAACAAGGATTGCTGAAGCACAGGGTACAGCAATTTTTAATTAACTTAAAATTAATTTTAAAATTTAATTAATTTAAAATTTTAATTTAAAGCACATTTTTAATGTTTTCAGGAACCTCCATACTGTTTTCCCTGTGGCTACACTAATTTACATTTTCATCAACAGTTCATGAGGGCTCTCTTTCCCTCACATCCTACCAACACTTGTGATTTCTAATCTTCTCAATAATAGTCATTCTAACAGACGTTAAGATGACAATCTCACTGTGGTTTTGACTTGTGTTTCCCTGAGGATTAGTGATGTGGAGCACCTTTTCATGTTGGGCCTCTGTATGTCTTTTTTAGAAAAAAAGGCTTTTCAGAGCCTCTGCCCATTTTTTAATGAGATTGCTCGTTTTATTTTCTGTTAAATTTCATGAATTCTTGATATATGTTTTAATCAGTTGCTCAGTCATGTCCGATTCTTTGCCACCCCATGAATTGCAGCACGCCAGGCCTCCCTGTCCATCACCAACTGCCGGAGTTTACCCAAACTCATGTCCATCGAGTCAGTGATGCTATCCAGCCATCTCATCCTCTGTCATCCCCTTCTCCTCCTGCCCCCAATCCCTCCCAGCATCAGGGTCTTCTCCAGTGAGTTAACTCTTCACATGAAGTGGCCAAAGTACTGGAGTTTCAGGTTCAACATCAGTCCTTCCAATGAACACCCAGGACTGATCTCCTTTAGAATGGACTGGTTGGATCTCCTTGCAGTCCAAGGGACTCTCAGGAGTCTTCTCCAACACCACAGTTCAAAAGCATCAATTCTTCGACGCTCAGCTTTCTTCACAGTCCAACTCTCACATCCATACATGACCACAGGAAAAACCATAGCCTTGACTAGACGGACCTTTGTTGACAAAGTAATGTCTCTGCATTTTAATACACTGTTTAGGTTGGTCATAACTTTCCTTCCAAGGAGTAACCGTCTTTTAATTTCATGACTACAATCACCATCTGCAGTGACTCTGGAGTCCAAGAAAATAAAGTCTGACACTGTTTCCACTGTTTCCCCATCCATTTCCCATGAAGTGATGGGACCAGTTGCCATGATCTTCGTTTTCTGAATGTTGAGCTTGTAACCTGCCTCTTGAGAAATCTGTATGCAGGTCAGGAAGCAGCAGTTAGAACTGGACATGGAACAACAGACTGGTTCCAAATAGGAAAAGGAGTATGTCAAGGCTGTATATTGTCACCCTGCTTATTTAACTTCTATGCAGAGTACATCATGAGAAACGCTGGACTGGAAGAAACACAAGCTGGAATCAAGATTGCCGGGAGAAATATCAATAACCTCAGATATGCAGATGACACCACCCTTATCGCAGAAAGTGAAAAGGAGCTACAAAGTCTCTTGATGAAAGTGAAAGAGGAGAGTGAAAAAGTTGGCTTAAAACTCAACATTCAGAAAACAAAGATCATGGCATCCGGTCCCATCACTTCATGGGAAATAGATGGGGAAACAGTAGAAACAGTGTCAGACTTTATTTTGGGGGGCTCCAAAATGACTGCAGATGGTGACTGCAGCCATGAAATTAAAAGATGCTTGCTCCTTGGAAGAAAAGTGATGACCAACCTAGAGAGTATATTCAAAAGCAGAGACATTACTTTGCCGACTAAGGTCCATCTAGTCAAGGCTATGGTTTTTCCTGTGGTCATGTATGGCTGTGAGAGTTGGACTGTGAAGAAGGCTGAGCGCCGAAGAATTGATGCTTTTGAACTGTGGTGTTGGAGAAGACTGTTGAGAGTCCCTTGGACTGCAAGGAGATCCAACCAGTCCATTCTGAAGGAGATCAACCCTGGGATTTCTTTGCAAGGAATGATGCTAAAGCTGAAACTCCAGTACTTTGGCCACCTCATGCGAAGAGTTGACTCACTGGAAAAGACTCTGATGCTGGGAGGGATTGGGGGCAGGAGGAGAAGGGGACGACCGAGGATGAGATGGCTGGATGGCATCACGGACTTGATGGACATGAGTCTGGGTAAACTCCGGGAGTTGGTGATGGACAGGGAGGCCTGGCGTGCTGCGATTCATGGGGTCGTAAAGAGTCGGACACAACTGAGCGACTGAACTGAACTGAACTTTTACTTTCATCAAGAGGCTTTTTAATTCCTCTTCACTTTCTCCCATAAGGGTGGTGTCATCTGCATATCTGAGGTTATTGATATTTCTCCTGGCAATCTTGATTCCAGCTTGTGCTTCTTCCAGCCCAATGTTTCTCATGATGTACTCTGCATAGAAGTTAAATAAGCAGGGTGACAATATACAGCCTTGACATACTCCTTTTCCTATTTGGAACCAGTCTGTTGTTCCATATCCAGTTCTAACTGTTGCTTCCTGACCTGCATATAGGTTTCTCAAGAGGCAGGTCAGGTGGTCTGGTATTCCCATCTCCTTCAGAATTTTCCACAGTTGATTGTGATCTACACAAAAAGGCTTTGGCATAGTCAATAAAGCAGATGTTTTTCTGGAATTCTCTTGATTTTTCTATGATCCAGCAGATGCTGGCAATTTGATCTCTGGTTCCTCTGCCTTTTCTAAAACCAGCTTGAACATCAGAAGTTCATGGTTCACGTATTGCTGAAGCCTGGCTTGGAGAATGTTGAGCATTACTTTACTAGCGTGTGAGATGAGTGCAATTGTGTGGTAGTTTGAGCATTCTTTGGCATTGCCTTTCTTTGGGACTGGAATGAAAACTGACCTTTTCCAGTCCTGTGGCCACTGCTGAGTTTTCCAAATTTGCTGGCATATTGAGTGCAGCACTTTCATAGCATCATCTTTCAGGATTTGAAATAGCTCAACTGCAATTCCATCACCTCCACTAGCTTTGTTCGTAGTGATGTTTTGGTCCCTATAGCTCTGTAATTTGGTTTGAAATCAGGAAATGTAATGCCTCTTGCTTTGTTTTTCTTTCTCAAGATTGTTTTGGCTCTTTGGGGTCTGCTGTGGTTCCATACAAGTTTTAGAACTGCTTGCTCTACTTCTGTGAAAAATGCCACTATAATTTTGATAGTGATTGCACTGAATCTGTAGATTGCTTCAGGCACTATGGGCATTTTAATAATAATAATTTTTCTAATCCAAGAATGTGAAATATCTTTCAATTTAGTTGCGCCTTCATCAGTTTCTTTCATTAATATCTTACAGTTTTTGGTGTACAGGTATTTTCAACTCTTTGGTTAAATTTATTCCTAGGTGTTTCATTTTTTGATGGAATTGTAAATGGGCCTGTTTTCTTAACTTCTTTGTTATTTACGTAAGTGAAAGTGAAGTCGCTCAGTCTCACTCTTTGTGACCTGTGGACTGTAGCCCACCAAGCTCCTACATCCATGGGATTCTCCAGGCAAGAATACTGGAGTGGGTTGCCATTTCCTTCTCCAGGGGATCTTCCCAACCCAGGGATCAAACCCACATCTCTCACATTGCAGGCAGATGCTTTAACCTGTGCACCACCAGGGAAGCCATTAAATACAAGAATACAGTCTCTCAGAAAACCTCCTATACAGACACAGAACTTCAGATCCAAGTACTAACATCAAAGATTTCAAGGGAGGAAAGGAAGCCAGGTTCAAAGAAGGGGGAGGAGGCAGGAGAGGGGGGCGAAAGGGGTGGCCTTAAAGATGTCTCTTGCCACCTACAGATACCCCGGCATTATGAGACTTTCCCCTGGACCTCCAGAGAAGGAAGGACTGGAACTTGGCCCTACCAGAAATCAGAGCAGACCAGAACCAGAATTTAAGTTCTCTGCCAAGAGGAGGTGATCAGTTTCCAATCCTCAGCTCAGGCTGAGGGCCCTTAGACCAGATTCCTGCGTCCAGGACCAGGGGACTAGAAAAACGGGGAATAGGAAGGGTTAAGGAGAAAGGTCAATAAAGTCTCTTGTTCCTTACCGGTTGGGGCACTCTGGCCAGTTGTCCGTGTCAGGAGACCAGGGATAAAAGGGTCCCAGTTGCGGCTGCCGGGTCTGGTCCATTGGCAGGCAAGCTGGCCCCTGAGTACCCTGAGTGGTCAGGATGTCAGTCTCAGCGAAGAAGAGTCCCCACCAGAGTCACCATTTGTTGCAGGAAGGCAGACCCCTTCCAGGGCCCGAAACTGGGCTTTTGTCTAACACTCGGAAATGAATTGTCCGAGGAGACACATGTGCTGACAAAGCGAGAGATTTTATTGGGAAAGGGCGCCCGGGTGGAGAGCAGGAGGGTAAGGGAACCCAGGAGAACTGCTCTCGTTATTAATGTATAGAAAGCAACAGATTTTGTATCCTGCAAGTTTACTGAATTCACTTATTATTTCCAACAGTTTTGTGGTGGAGTCTTTAGGATATTCTATATATAGCATCACATCCACTATAAACAGAAACGGTTTTACTTCTTTTCTGATGTGGATGCCTTTTATTTCTTCTTCTTGCCTAACTCCTCTGGCTAGGACTTCCAATAGTATGTTGAGTAAAAACGGAGCCAGTGGGCATCCTTATCTTACCCTTCATCTTACAGAGCAAAAGCTTTCAACACCAGTGAGTGTGACTTCAGCTGCAGGCTTGTCATTCATGGCCTTTACTGTGTGGAGGTACATTCCTTCTACACCCACTTTGTTAGGAGTTTTTTTTATCATAAATGGATGTTGGACTTTGTCAAATGCTCTCTCTACATCTATTGAGATAATCAGATGATTTTTATACTTCATTTTGTTAATGTGATATATTACATTGATTTGCATATACTGAACCATCCTTACATTCCTGGAATAAATCCCACTTACTCATAGTCATGATCCTTCTCATGTTCCTATTTCATTTATTTCTATTCTGATCTTTGTTATTTCCTTCCTTCCACTAACTTTGAGCTTTATCTGTTCTTCTTTTTCTAGTTACTTGAGGTGTGAAGTTAGGTTGCTTATTTGAGAATTTTCTTGTTTCTTGAATAGGCATTTATTGCTCAGAACTTCTCTCTTAGGATGCAGCTTTTGCTGAATTCCGTAAGTTTTGATGTGTTGTAATTCCAATTTTCACTTGTTTCAAGTTACCTTTTTTGACTCTGCATAAGCCCATTTTTAAACTCTAAACAATTTTAAGGTAAACAGTTAACTGCCACTTGAGTAATACAGCTATACCATTTTATTATTCCACAACATTTTCTTTCCCCTTTTTTGTATCTAATACTGATTGTCCTAGTCTATGAATCTGAGATTTGTTCCTTGCTTAAATACAACTGTCCTGATGTCAACACCCAATTCTGCCCAGGGAACATTTTATTAACCATGAAATCAATTGCTAAAGCCCACTTCAGCCTGTCCTTAATAGATCTGTGGGGCTTTCTCATAACTACTAATCCCAGACATGTGAGAGCTACTTAGGCACTTTATCATAATGCTTTTATTTATGAAATAAAGACAAAACAGTATACAATATAGTCCATTATGTTATTTTCATTTAAAGGCTTTAAAGAACGGCTGTGTCCTTTTTTCCTAACATAAACCTCAAGCACTGGTGTAACTATACCCAAAGAGATGCTGGACAATGTGGGAAAAAGAAGCTAAAGTGACCCCACAATCTGGCCTAAAGTTAGCAGATGTATGATGTGGTAGAAGCCCCTACTGCTTCAAAAGCCCTGCAACTTTTACAAGGAATGTTCATAAAAGGTTATCAGAGAACACTGAAGTTCTGAAAGAACAGCATATTTATACAGAGTTTCAACTGAACGTTTAAGTCTTAAACACAAGGCTGAAGTTGAATCACTGAATTCCATGAACACCAATTTAGTTTGTATATTTTTAACTAATAAGATGTCTCTTGCAAAAAATAATTTTATAGGGATTACAATAAAAAGATACATATAAAAAATATGAAAACAGAACTAGATTTTAGAAAAAACAATGAAGAATAAAGAAATTAAAAAACCAACAAGCAATCAGAGCTACTGAAGTACCTGGAAACCAAAGAAAGGAAAGAAGGATGAGTCATGTGTTTTATTACTATACCCTTAAGAGATCATTTCCTCTGATCCTATCAAAAAGGAATTCACCACATGGGTTCTTGTGCAAAGGAAATTGAGTGGGCGCCATGTATAAAGAACATCTAGGAATAATAAAAATATCAGTCAAGTTCATAAACATAGGACAATATCAAAGAGTCAGAGTCCAGAGATAATCTCCACCAACTGCCAAGTTTTTTTCTCCAATTTAATTCAATAAACATTGTCAAGGACCAACTGCATATGCATTTAATGATGTTAAGGAGCTGCAAAAATGAAGATACCAACTGTGTACTGAAGGCACCAATTAAGATTGAAACAAAACATATTTTAAAAGAGATCTAATTGTATTATGGCCAATGAGAAAAAAAAGTACTTTGAGAGCACAAAGGAGGAACAAACTAAGTTCCAGCGAGGCAGGAATGGGCAGGATTTCGATAGTGAGATAGGGTGGGGTGGGGATGAAGGGACCTCTCTGACGGACACAAACTATCCACACAAGCACACAAGAAGGCAAGTCCCCAGCATGTCAGGGGAATGCTGAGTCATTAGGTTTAACCAAAAAGCAAAACACGAGACAGAATGCAAGAAGTGAGAAACGTGGGCAAAGCTATAGACTTGGACAGGCTCGTGGATGCCACAGGTAAAATACAGATCTCATTTTACAGGCAATGGAGATCAGCCACAGAATATTTGCAACAGTCACTCTGACAGTAGTACTAGGAAGGATTGATCAGACAAGAAAATGGAGGCAGAAAACCTAGGTAAGAAATTAACGTAGCAATTCAAACAAATGACAGGAAAAGCCAGGGACGGGGCACTGGCGGGGGGGGTGGTGGCTGGTAAGGGAGCAACTTGAAAGCCACTGCGCGGGGAGAACCAGGAGGACTTAACTGTCAGGAGCAGAGAGAGCAACGTCACCCTGGGTGCTCCCGCTGGCACCCTTCCCTGACTGTCACCGAGAGGAAGGGGCTCTTCCTCTGGGCTCCCCCTGCGTCCTGCACTTGCTTCTATCAGAACGGGAACCACATTTGCAAATGATTCCTGTTCTCTCTCTTCCGTTCAGCTGTAAACCGTTTAAAGGAGCTTCTCATTAAACATTTTACTGTGAGTGAATGAAGAAATGAATGAATGCTCAATACATGAAGATGAGAAGCAATCAAGGAAACAGAGAAGAATAATAATTAACATAACAAAGTACATTCATTTAAATACCACCTTACATGAAGGAAAGAAGGAATCAAGTTATGCTTTTCTTTCATTATTACAGATTTCTGAGAGGTTTGCTTAGAATCTCAAGATTCCAAGCTTGTCCTCAGAAATTATATTCATAAGAGCGTAATGTTATAATGATCCAAAACTACCTTTTAGCAGAAAATACTTCCTCAATCTAACAGTAGGAAAAAATACTTCAGAGTTCTATGTGAAATATCTAAGTGGAAAACAGTCTTAATTTCAACAGTAGAAAAATAAGCATCCTTTTAATTCTACTTATATTTCCTTTTCCTCAGCGTTCAGTAACTGAAGTTAGTAACTATTGAATGATGTTCACAGTGACTAGTCTACCTTGTTTCTGAATAAGATACATTTATCTTTATAAAATATAACTATTCTTTTGTTTCTATTTTTCAAATGCTCCAAGTGCATGTCGGTATTAAGCAATCATTTCAGATCCTGTTTACCAGTTGTTGTGTAATATTCATAATATTCATTATAACTTTTTTGATCTCTCAACTGGCTTAAAAATGTGTTTAAAGGTTACGTGAACTACTGTAAGAATGTCCAGATCCTAGGGAAACACTATGAGATTGTGCAGACAGTAAAAGAACTGGCATCAGAAAGCTGAGCTCAAAGTCTAGTTCTGCCACTTATAGGCTACATGGAGTTGGGAAAGTCACTTTATCCTTCTGAGGCTCACGTTTTCTCATCTGGACAAAGGGCTACTAATAGCAACTACCTCCAAAATGCTGTAAGATTTAACTGAGATAAGGTGATGTATGGACCAGTTCTCTCTTAACTGTAAAGCACTTTACAGATGTGAGGCAGAAGAAGAAATAAAGACGTGAGAGTCAAGAGGAGCAGAGAACCAACAGACTCGATTCTAATCCCAGGTCTGTTACTAACTGGTTCCCGATACAAATCAGTTTCTCTGGCCTTGGCTTCTTCATCTGAAAAGCGTGTGATGGTCTCAAAGCTTCTCCTTCCCAGGTCTAAAATTTCACTATTCTAACAGTGTCTTAGTGCCTTCACGTATGTGTGTAGCCAGTCACTCAGTCGTGTCCAACTCTCTGTGGCCCCATGGACTGTAGCCCTCCAGGCTCCTCAGTCTATGGAATTTTCCAGGCAAGGATACTGGAATGAGTTGCCATTTCCTACTCCAGGGGATCTTCCCAACCCAGGGATCGAACACGTGTCTCTTGAGTCTCCTGCACTGGCAGGCGGATTCTTTACCACTTGCGGGAAGCCATCACGTGATTGATAAGCAAATGCTCTCTCAAGTAAGCCAGCAACACCTTGCTCACTTCTTCATGAGGAAATCCATCCCCCAGAAAGAGTTACTGGATTTGAGGCCCTAAAATATGTTGCCGTTTCTCAGCCTTTGAAAAGAATCTGAATTTTACCTGTAGTAACATTTTCCAATCTGCACTTTCCACCACCAGTCCTTGTACTGAGAATGTTCCGTGGAAAGGGCAGCCAAATCCAAAGCCTTTGAAAAACAATTCATTTTCAATTAGGATTTTCTCTTCTGACAATAAGCAGAAACAATAAATAATGAAATAAACCATATAATTAGCATCAATCAAAACATGCATTAGAAATCAGACAGAAACTCGAGTTGCTCATGTCTCCAGATGGCCCCACCAATTTTCCCTAAATAATCAGTTCCAGACCAGAGGGCTGACAGCAGATGAGAAGGAAACACTGATCAAAGGGAAGCAGATGTACAGTCTATCTGAATACAGCTTTAATATACAAGGTACAAAACTGGTATTAAAAACTTGTAAGGTTTTACCCCACCAAAATGCTTCCAAACTTAGTGGCAGTCAAGCCTTTACTGTGTAAAGTAGGCCCAAGTGCAGGCCCCACTTTAAAGACAGAGGTCGAGAAACAGGGAAAGATCAAGTATGGAGACAGAAAAAGGTTTAAAAACGGTCATGAAGAAGAGCTGGATTGGTGACTACCATCTTTAACAATCATTGTTCCGTTATTCTGACATCACCTTACGTTCCAGGAATCCTAAAGGTCAGGCTTTGCCTGCGATGGACTGAGAAAGAGCTAACTGCTTCCGCATTTTCTGTGTGCTCACCCCTTTCTCTCTAATGTCTTCTAGTTTGTCCCTTCTAGTGATTATTCAAGATCAGACAAAAATACCTAATTAAGAATTAGGATTCTACACCCCAAAAGCAGAAACCATCTGGATAGAGAGGAAGCAAATCAATCTTTATACAAATGTATAGTTCACAGGAATCTGAAGCTCATGTAAAGATTTGGTTATTAGTTTTAAAAAAATTCTAATTTTTTATAATACTTAGTATCCTTTCTATTAAGATTGAAAACCTTTTATTCTTTAGTCAGTGTTAACATCATCACAATATCCAATAGCTCAGTTACAGTAACTCTTATATTTTCAGTTCTATAATATCAGAAGGGAAATCAAAGTCCCTCAGTCATATCCAACTCTTTGTGACCCCATGGACTGTAGCCTGCCAGGCTCCTCTGTCCATGGAATTCTTGTCCATGGAATTCTCCAGGCCAGAATACTGGAGTGGGTAGCTGTTCCCTTCTCCAGGGAGTCTTCCCAACCCAGGGATCGAACCCAGGTCTCCCGCATTGCAGGCAGATTCTTTACCATCTGAGCCACCAGGGAAGCCCATAATCTCAGAATGTATCCCGTATTATTGTTCATTTCTTCATATTAACTCTTATCTGAAATGAACGCCAAAAGAGTTCCTTGAAGCTCCTGCTGCAAAATTAATAACTTTCCTTGTGTTCCCCATCTTCCCTCACTCCAGGGGAGACTTCTAAATATGCAAACTATTTATAAAGGAATGGTGTCACACGCTGAGGTTCTAATGGACTTGAAAAATCAACATCTCTACTTGAAAGCTATGGAAATTAAAAAGAATCCAGAGATAAAAGTGGAAGTGAAAAATGAGGGGAAAAAAGGCATCATTTCAATTATCATTATCTCTAGAAATACCAGAAAACCGTATTTCAATCAGCTCAGTTCAGGAGTACATTGTAAATATCTGAATCATATTCCTTTTAACTTAATCTTTTAGACCTGTTAAAGCAAACAGATCAGATTCACTTTCAGACTTAATGTAACATTCTATTTTTCATAAAAATATGTCATTCTAAATTTTTTTCACATATTCTAATTTTCCAAGATTAGATTTAGTGCTGACTACAGGCTGTTGATTTTGCTTTCAGATATGGTTCCCATATAGGACTCACATGCCCACATATTTGTCTAAGCCAGTCAAGGAAATTAATATGAATTACAGATATAGAATAAAAATGGCAAAAATTACATGTTAATGATCGCTCTTCATTTGATGACTGAGGCTGCACTAGACAAAACCACCATTATGATTTCAAATGGACCCTGCATCCCCTGAGAACAGGCGCCCGCTTCTTACACATCTTTGCTGTTCTCGAATGGTGCCATGCTGTTGAGACCTTCAAGAATTAATTTCATTCTTTACTTCTGATTTATGCTGAAAATAGCTTAGGAATCAAACAAAACTGTCATCGTAATAAGATGCACAATTAAAAGCTATTAACATTTTTAAATTTTAAAGCTATATTTCCTTAAAGTCTTTGCCAACTTTTTAAAATAAATGACTAGATACCTGTATTTTCGGATCTTTGAATGAACGAATCAATCCAATATCTAGCTTCTAAATAAAGACCTACAAGGTTATAAATAAGTTTATAAAAGTCCCTCTGAACAGGGAGCCTCGGCAGATCTAGACAGCAAAACACTTATGAATACGTCCAACTCGGTGTCCCAGAGACTCTGCTAAGTAACAGTTGGAAACAGGGCCCCCAACGACCCAAGTTTAAACAGACAGTCTTGCATTCACTATTGTGAGAGCTGTGACGTCAGCATGATGAAATTAAACAGCTTATGGAAATAAAGACCCCAGAATCACCAATCCACATGCCACTTCAGTTCTGTCAATATTGCCAACATTGCCCCAGAAAGGGAGAGGAAGAGAGAGACTTATTAAGAACCCAAAAGCAGAAACGCATTTTTCTATCAACCGAATGGTTTTTCCGTGTAGCTCCTTTTCTCACTATTATGTAAATGCCAAGATGCAGAGCATACTCAAGATGAAGCTATTAACAAGGACGGCATCATCATGACCCATAACCAGCGTGCGATCTGTCAGTTTCCTGAACCCAACGCCTACAACCTACCCCCCTTAGACTTCACTCCAGCCACACTGGCCTCCTCAACGTTCCTTAAACGATCCAAGGATGCTGATACCCAGGGCCTCTGCAGTCAGTCTTTCTGACTTAACGTGCTCTTCTTCCACGGAACCATCTGGCTCGTCTTCCTTCCTTCAGGCCTCTGTTTATATGTCTTTTCGAAGTGAACTTTATCAACCGCCTTCTAAGTGACAGTGAAGTTGCTCAGTTGTGTCCGACTCTTTGAGACCCCATGGACTGTAGCGCAGCAGGCTCCTCCATCCATGGGATTTTTCCAGGCAATAATACTGGAGTGGGTTGCCATTTCCTTCTCCAGGAGGGTCTTCCCAACCCAGGGATCGAACCTGGGCCTCCCACATTGCAGGCAGATGCTTTACCATCTGAGCCACCAGGGAAGCAGCCGCCTTCTACTTCATCTAAAATAACACCATCCTCCATGTCATTATCTATCCCCTTCCCTGGTTTCCCTGCTTTATTTTTATACTACTTATCCCATGACATTTTATCTATTTTTTTAATTTGCTAACTGTCTCCATTCCTTGCCCAACCAGAACGTAATTTCCTAAAGAGCAGAGATTTTGCTTCACCCTGTAGTCTCAGGGCCTGGAACAGTGCCTGGCACACTGTGGTAGCTCAGAATGTGTAGGAAGAAAGAATAAACATCTCTGCAATAAATCAATCAATCTTCAACAAGTCAAGAAATCTATGATCTAATAATTACAAACATTTACTCATTTATAAAAGGGGATGGTATTTGAATGTTTCTTTTTAATGACAATATAACTATGTGACTTCATGTATCACCTTATAATGCTCTGACCAGCTTTATATTAAGTGAAAATGACATGTACTGCACTTACTTTTATTTACAGCAACGTGAAGGCAATGGCAACCCACTCCAGTACTCTTGCCTGGCAAATCCCATGGACAGAGGAGCCTAGTAGGCTGCTGTCCATGGGGTCGCTAGGAATCAGATATGACTAAGCAACTTCACTTTCACTTTTCACTCTCATGCATTGGAGAAGGAAATGGCAACCCACTCCAGTGTTCTTTCCTGGAGAATCCCAGGGATGGGGGAGCCTGGTGGGCTGTCTATGGGGTTGCACAGAGTTGGACACGGCTGAAGCGACTTAGCAGCAGCAGCAGCAGCCTGGTTTCTCAGTCATTCCAGCCTTAGTTTCTCTTTTCTCTATGTGACCACACCCACCATCACTTCCTTACAGATAACTACCACACTCAGTATATCTGGCCCAGGCTCTCATCTACATTTTAGGGGAACAGCTTCTGATACATGCAGCGGCATCTCCACTTGGATCGGCTTTCACAATTTCAAACTGAAAATGCCTTCCAGTGAGTTATTCAGCTTCTTTACACTCTAACCTCCTTCCCTAACAATCCCATGTCCGTTAGTAAAACAACGGCTCTCACAGCATCTTCAGGAGGCAGGTCTGACCTGGCTCTCTCCTTTGTCTGCCACACCAAATCCAGGATCACATTTTGTCACTTCTTTCTGACAATGCCTCAAAATGCTCCCACTATTTAGGATATGGCTTTTTTATTTCTCTTTCCATATCCTCTTCATGTTTTTACGCTTCTTTTACATTTTCTCCCTCCCTTTCCAAAAAAAATCTTACTGGATTTTTACTAATATCATCCCCTGATTTTTCCCCTTGATATCTGGTAATAATATCACAACCTGGCAATTACCTTTCTAACTGTTTCATTGTGTTAATTTTATTTCCTCAGCTAGATTACATGGCTTACAGAGGCAGGAAAAAATGTATTTTTATATAGCATAATGGTTGACACATAGAAAACACAACTGAGAAAAATGTTTTTGTCTCCCTGCATACTTAATACATAGGTATAAAGCTTTTTCTGTGACTAAAAGAATGACAGAAAATACTATCATTAGACACTGTAGAATTAACTACATTTGATCTGACAAAATCTGTGAAGTTACTACTCGTTTGCATATTAGCATGTAACAATTACCACACATGGAGAAGTCATATGCACGTAACCTTAAAATTCTCTGTTAAAAGGCTACCAAGATGATTGATTCTTGATTGCTGTTGAATTTGGATGATGATTGATGCAGGTTCATTATACTCTCATTATACATTCTATCTGCACATGTTTGAAATTTTCTATCACAAAATGTTGAAGGGAAGAGATGGGAACTTTACCAAAAAACCCCAGAAATACTGCATTAATAAGCAGATTCTTTACCACTATGCCACCAGGGAAGTCCAATACAGGTGTCAGTAAACTTATAATCACTATACAAACCAAAAAAGAAAATGGATCCACCATGCTATTAGTACAAAAAATAAACTTTAATGAAAACACATTATGCAGCATTCTCAATTACCCATACCTTGCCCTTTAATGGAGATCGATTACTCCATGGATCAGGCACAAGTCTTACTACTTCTACAGTTATACAAACTTTCCTACTGAAACAAACAGTGGATTTGAAAGTATGAGTAATTCTCCAATTTTTAATTCCAGCTGTTTATAAGGTAATAAATAGGACATTTCCAAATCGAAATCCCCCAAATCAGAAAATTTACATTAAAAAATAGTGCAAATTCAAAACTTACAGTCTTAACATCATTTTCATGATGAAAGATATACTCAAACAGAGCCTGTGAAACAAAAATACAAAAAATACATTACATTTTATTTTAACGAAGGTGCTCTATTGTTATAGCAAAACCCAAAGGCTATTTTGACAGCAGCTGGATTGAACCAAAATAACAAAGTCCTCTAAAGTGCCTGGAATTTATAAGTATAGGGTATATCCATGCATTTGTTACAATCACTCATGTTAAAACAAGGCTACTTAACTGATGCCTGTTTTTAAAAATATGAACTGCAAAGTTCAAGAATACGAACTGGAAGGCTCAACGGGTTTTTTTTTCATATTACACATGCTATTTTATCAGAAAGAAACAAATGAAAAGACCAACCTTAGGACTGTCATAAAATTGCATGTATTATACAGTAATTATGATATTAATAATGACATCTCAGACATGGGAAAATCTGGAAGCTCTTTCTGAAACAAAGTAGAGTTTAACTGCAAAGTAAGATGTTTTTCCTAATATGCAGATGTCTCTATGTGCAGCAAGGCTGAGAACCATTATTCTAATACTGCCCCCAACTCACCTGGATAAATAAGCATCTACTGGACTGCCTCTTGGTGGTACTACATTTATCCATAAATACCATTATTTTACACTTGCAAAGTGTACACTTCTACCCCCGGAAGATATTAAGGTTATTAAAAGAGATCACTTGGAAGCAACCAAAAAAGGAATAAATCAAGATAAAGCCCTCTTTAAAAAAAATCTACTCCTAATTCTCCATTTGTTCAGTTATTTTTTAAAAAGTTATGAGTACAGTTCATGTCCTGAGAAGTTAAGTCAAGGCAAGTTGGAGACCAAAGACAGAGAAACTTGGCATTATTTCCACAACACATTAAATTAGTGCAAAATCTAGTTCAGTTTGAATTTCATAACATAAACCAGGTCTGTCCTAGAAGCATCCTAATTTAATTGAGGAAAATGCCTCCACTGACTACAATCCCTGGTTAGAAAACAGCAATGAGCCACCTCTAATAAATGGCCTGAAAACATAAATAATCTGATATTCCTCATAAAGGTAAAAGAAATAAGTAAAACTTCATGACTCTGCTAAATCAAGTTGACTAGGCCACTACCAAATAAGGAATGAAGAAAAACGTCATCGGCATTGTCACTGTCTGATTTCCTGTTTACCAGCTAGCATTCCTTTTTCTGACTTAAGTTTCAAGTCTGTATGGCTAGAGTTCTTTTTTGCCTTCCCTAGAATGTTTGGGTGTGAAAGTCGCTCAGTTGTGTCCAACTCTTTGTGACCCCATGGACTATGCAGTCTATGGAATTCTCCAGGCAGAACACTGGAGTGGGTAGCTTTTCCCTTCTCCAGGGGATCTTCCCAACCCAGGGATCGAACCCAGGTCTCCCGCTTTGCAGGCAGATTCTTTACCAGCTGAGCCACAAGGAAAGTCCCTAGAATGTTTAACATTTAGTAAATGTTAAACGCCAGTAGAACTGATAATAGGAACGAGCTCAGCACTCATGCACAGAATTCACAGAATTACAGCTAAAAACCTGAGCTAGGCTTATACCAGTTTCTGGAAGCTAACTGCTCCTGGCTCTGTATTATTCTATGCTCACCTTCAAATTCTTTTCTACTGGAAAGGTCAGGAACATCCTTCTTTCTTTTCCTCCCCCTCCCTCTTCTCTCTCTCTTTCTATCACTCTTCCTCTTTAATTTAGAAAAGAATTTAATAGTTAGTTGGCTTGTCATTGTCTGGCTTAAGTAATCTTTATTGAGATGCTGGATTAATTACCAATAAGAAAAAGAACATTTTTCTATCTTCTTTTTGATAGTTCTAAAATCCTACGAGAATAGAAAATTATTTTTCTGAGAATAGTCCAAGCTAAAAAAGAAAAATACACACACATACAGATGACACACCCTAAATGTCATTACCCAAAGATGGTGCTGTGTATCTGCTTCCTTTGTTATGAATTGCTATTCTTTATTAGGAGAAAACAAACTTCCTATTATGATAGTATATATGCTTTATTTCTGATTGACTTTCCTTAAGAAATAAAGTTTAGATATCAGAGTAATTAAACATTTCCATTTCAATCAAGTCAAAGTCTTTTTTCTTCACAAATTTTTATCCATTTCCTGCAATGCTATTATGATAAGTCCCTCACAGCTCAGTTGGTAAAGAATCCACCTGCAATGCAGGAGACCCTGGTTCGATTCCTGGGCCAGGAAGATCTGCTGGAGAAGGGATAGATAGGCTATACCCACTCCAGTATTCTTGGGGTGTCCTTGTGGCTCAACTGGTAAAGAATCCGTCTGCAAAGCGGGAGACCTGGGTTCAGTCTCTGGGTTGGGAAGATCTGCTGGAGAAGGGAAAGGCTGCCCACCCCAGTGCTCTGCCTGGAGAATTACGGACTGCGTAGTGCATGGGGCTGCAAAGAGTCGGACACGACTGAGCGAAGCGACTTTCACTTTCACTCGCAACATCACTTCATAACATAAAATAACTTTAAGTACATACCTTTGCCAATTTAGGTTTCTGGGCATATTTTGCTAAATTCAGTCTAGATAAATTTATAAAAGGTCCATCAGGACTTGTAAGCGTGGAGGCCTGTAGGGAGAAATGACAGAACAAGAAAGACTGAAACCTTCTCCTGAAACAAGAATTGAATTTAATGTGCATAAAATTATAAAGCCCACACAGGTAAAAAAGAATCACCTTCAAAAATCCTCCATATAATTCCCTACTATAAAAAGAGTGGAAAATGATGTAACATTACATAAATTACTTTGGTCATCCAAGGCTTCGGTGCAGCTGCCAGAACTTACCGTTCCCAGCCTGACAAATCTCCCGGACGAGCTGGAGATGGGGCGGGCGGTATAGGCGGTCCTCGGCGTTCTGATGGCCTGCTCCATAGTGCCTGGCCTTTCACTTTGTGTGCTGGGCCTCAGGAAACCTGTAATGGGCCTTCCAGCTTGAGTGATCGGCCTGCGAAGACTGTAAATCGTTAGTGTCCGACGAAGATCAAGAAAGGAAGGCTCTCACACAGTCTGGTCGGTATCTAGCAGCGGTGGTGGAGGGGGTGGGGAAGGAAACAGGAGTGTACCGACGTACCTGGCAGCGGGGCTGGGCCCTCCTCTCTGATTAGTCCCAGGGGGTTTCAGAGATGTTCCAGGGCCTAGGAGATCAGATGGCAAGCTCAGCGCATATGTTATTAATCTGTAAAAACTGCCCGCTAACGCAATTTTCACGAGTGCGCTGGCCTGACGGAAAAGACCTTAATAACAAGAACTGAACCTAGTAAAATGTGTTTGATTAATATTTATTGAGTACCTAAGTTACTTTTGCTATCACATTTAATCTTCACACTAATTCTGTACGGTAGATAGTACTAACCCATTTAGCAAAGGCTTAGAGACTTAGGTAAACAGGTCAACCTGTTAGCAGAGCCAGCATTCACACTCAAGACAAGACAGGCTCCAAAGCTCTGACGCATCAAAATGAGAGTTCTACACTCCCAGGTGGCGCTCGTGGTACAGATCCCGCCTGACAAAGAAGGTAAGACGTAAGAGACCCAGCTTCGATCCCTGGGTTGGGAAGATCCCCTGGAGAAGGAAATAGCAACCTACTCCAACATTCTTGCCTGGAGAAGCCCATGGACAGAGAAGCCTAGTGGGCTGAAGTCCACAGGGTCGCATGGAGCCGGACATGACTGAAGTGACTCAGCAGCATACTCATAGTTTATTTTTCACAGAAACTTCTCCCAGGAAAAGATCATTTACCCCCAATATCTAGAATTTAGATATTTTAACTCCAAAAGACCACATGATAGGGAAAAGAGACACTTTAAAACAGCTATTACCTTCCAAACATGTATAAATGACTGACCACTGTCACAACTAAGAAATTACCAGCAAGACCACCATATGTCATGGTAATCCCCCAATGCCATTCACAGCAGCACACTGGCAGGCTTGGGCTAGGCCACTGTGACAGTCGTGATGGGCATCCTCTGCCAAGCCACTCACTCACTCCACCACCCCACATCATGCATCACAGCAAAGCATCTTCAGTTACTACAAGCAAGTGATGCTTTCAAATGGTCAACTTTTAAAAGTCCTTTTAGAACACTTCTGTTGTTTGGATGCTTTCCTGTGTTTTACAGACTCTTGGATAAACAATCTTTCATTATATTAGATCAGACTGAATGCATTTTTATAAAACATTTTTAAAACGTATAATTTCTATTGAAAAATAGTTATACATCAATCTCATACTTTGAGATAATATAATTGAATTGTGCTTTCGTACTATTTAGGCAGAATAGAGGCCATTTACTTGAGCTAATATTTTTTCACATATACACGTTTCATGTATATTATGTCTTATTTTTATTACCAAAAAAAAAAGTATATAGAAAGCATTTTCCGCCTCCTAATGGCATTTCATTTACTTAACTGAAAAATCAATACTTACGGGGAACTTGAGCAATAGCATTCTCATCCAGTATCATTTCTGCGATTCCTTCCTGATCTACGTCAATTTCATCCACGTACACCATTTCAGTCAGTGCTCGTGCTTTCAAAATCCAGGCTGCCTAATAAGCGTGGATAAGATAAAGCATATCAACTCACACTGGAAGTAGTGCAAAGCCTGAAAAGCTAACCATCCTTTATCATTATCTAATTTTTATCAAGCATATTTACCACACAGTGCATAATACTGATTTAAAGGGCTATGTCTAGAAACTAATACAAGAAGACAGGGTCATTCATTATTAACCAAGAAACAACCTATATGTATCAACCACCTAGGACACAACAGTGTGGCGACTGCCTAGCGCTCTTCTAACACGCCTTTTTATAAGTGAAAGAAGAGCTTTATAGAAAGTTTTACTAGAATAGTACCTTGAGAACAAATAAATAAAGCTAAACCACAGTGTTCTGTCTTCCCCCTCCAGAGCCAAGTCCTTCACGAAAACTTTCCTGATGGTTGAACTCTAAACCTACTTCCCTCTTATCTTACTCATAAAGCAGCCCTCTTTATACTTATGTTATTATGTATGTACCACATTTGACAAACACTGTAATTCCCTGGGCGTCTGTTTGCCCTCCCTTCCCCCAGAACACAAGCTTTTTTACCTTGTTCACTTTGAATTTTCCTTAACCCCTATGGTTTTTGTACACAATAGCTGTTTCAAAACTGTTGACTTGAACTAAGATCAATTTTTGCCACTTTTTAGTAACTAATCAACACAATCTCAGTTGCTTTGTGATCTAGTCAGTAGAAACCCTGCTAGAGTGGAAGAAAAAAAAATGGAAAAGATAATTAAGGAGTCTAGAAAATATCTTACCATCTTTGCTTTACCTTGAGAAATTAGATGTAAAGCTGTGCACAACTGAATACCTTATTAAACATTTAAAACTGCTTGAACAGAAAAGTTTATCTTTCTGCCTCAAAAGAAAAGTGAAAGTCGCTCAGTCGTGTCCGACTCTTTGGTGCCCCCATGGACTGTAGCCCACCAGGCTCCTCTGTCCATGGGATTCTCCAGGCAAGAATACTGTAGTGGGTTGCCATGCCATCCTCCAGAGGATCTTCCTGACCCAGGGATCGAACCCGGGTCTCCTGTACTGTGAGAAGATTCTTTACCGTCTGAGCCACCAGGATAAGCCCAAACATTTATTAAACATTTAAAACTGCTTGAACAGAAAAGTTTGCCTTTCTGCCCCAATAGAAGCAGAGAGCAGTAAAGCTTGGTGCTTGTGGGGAGAAGCGCACCCTTGAAGCAGCAGTACAGGACCAACTGTCAAGTGGAGAGGAAAAATTTTTTAGAAGAAAAAATATGGAGAAGGAAATGGCAACCCACTCCAGTGTTCTTGCCTGGAGACTCCCAGGGACAGCGGAGCCTGGTGGGCTGCCGTCTATGGGGTCACACAGAGTCGGACACGACTGAAGCGACTTAGCAGCAGCAGCAGCAGCCATGAGAGGGGCAAAAGGGATTCCTTCAAAGAGGTGTAAGGGAATTTTATGGGATGATGGAAACGTTCAACATCTTGATTGTGGTGGCAGTTATATATTTATATATATTTATCAAAATTCTTGGAGCTGTATACCTAAAAGAGTGAACCTAACTCTTTGTAAGTTATTCCTCAGTGAACCTGATGTTTAAAAATCCCAGATTTATTTTCCAAAGGAAAAAAAAACACTAACCTGAAAAGATACCTGCAACCCTATGTTTTATTGTAGCATTATTCACAATAGTAAAGACATCATTGCAACTTAAGTGTCCATCAATAGACAAAGGAATAAAGAATGTAATCTTACCATTTGCAACATCATGGATGGACCTAGAGAGTATTATACTAAGTGAAACAAGTCACATAGAAAAAAACAAATACCAGATGATTTATATGTGGATCCTAAAAAAACAAAACAAGTGAACAAACACAAAACAGAGTTATAAAAAAAATAGTCATGGGGATGAAACGTACACCATGAGGGAACATAGTCAATAATATTGTAATAACGTTGCACCATGATAGATGGTAAGTAGGCTTCTTATGATCATTTTGTAAGGTACAGAAATATTGAATCACTATGCTATTGATTCACTATGAATCACTAGGAAATAACCTAGTGATGTAGGTCAATTATACTTCAAAAAAAACCCAAATCACAAGATCACTGCTTATCTTCAGGAAAAAATTTAAATGATCCCTTAAATAGGGATTAAGGTGCTAGCATTAAAAATAAGCATGATGTGAAAGCACTAGTGAGTTAAAATCAAATAGTAATTTAATGCTCAGAGTTTTCGGTATTCAAAGACGTGTTTTTTATATCCGTGGCAATATATTCAATGAACTTGGAGATGATTTGATTTTTTTTCTCATGATGCTATTTCTTGACTAGTACACTTTAAGTTTTCAGAAACTTTTACTTTCCAGTTCTTGTGACTTAGAATAATTTCTCTTCCAACTACCTGCGTTTACCATTATTTCGTAATTTAAATTTTGTTCTTTATCACATACATAACAAACTTAATTGTTTTACTTAATCTATACTTTGCCTTTATAGATATACCTTGTACTAAGTTCATCAAAAGTATAAAGAGACCAAAAGACTTTATAAATCTTATCATATCCTCACTTATATAATGTCATGGTTTTTTAACTTCTATTTTATCATGTAAAAATTAATTTTCAGCTAATGAAATTTATTACAGTAAAATTCTAGATAGATAGGTAAGAAGATAGATATCACAGGTTTTAGATGAAACAGTATATTGAAAAAACATTGCATTCTTCTATTGCTAAGAAATAAATACCATATTATCTATTTTGCAAATAAATAAATAAATAAATAAAGTGGAGAGGAGGTAGCAGCAAGGAGAGAGGTTAGTCCTCATCGCCCTAGGAACTGGGCTATGAAGCATGCTGCAGGTGGACAAAGGGACAGAGAGGAACAGACAGAGGTAATAAGATGTCCAAAGGGCTTATCAAGCTCTCGAGATGAGCTCAGTCATCAGCCTGTACTGACGGAGGACCTCATTACATAGCGTTGCGCTATAGGTTCTGAGAAGGAAACACAAGCACATTAAAACATGGATCCTAATTTCCCTGAATGTAACACCTACTGGATTAAACGACAGGACCAAGGAGCACGCGACACGTGGCGAATGTGCGACATGAGAAATAGTTTTACAAGAATCAGAAAGCAGAGCTCCTCCTGTGGGCTGAATTAACTAGAATGTCTATTTTTTTTAATTTTTAAAGAATAAAAGAAAGTCCTCAGGCTTTCGTTTTAATGGGAACAAAGAAGGCTGACTTCACAACATATTTAGGCTCCTCGAGTGAAATTACATTTGACTAGATTGTGGGATGTGGGGCTTGTACTTTTCTGGCTGAGGTTTACTGCATTCTTATCAAACAACTTAGAATAAAATATTTCAAATGTTATGTGCAAATTCAGCACAACTGAATGGGCAGAACATGGGCCCAAAGAACTGATTTGTTTCTTAGAAAAAGTCAGTTTCAGTTGGAGCTGCATCTGACTGTGAGAGCCACCAAAGGGTAGAAACCTGAGATTTTCACTCACAAAAAATATGAGGAAAACTGCCAGATCTATACAGCTGTCCTCAGGGGTCACAGAAGTTGTCAATGGCTTGGACTTACGGTTTAACTTTGAGAATGAAAGTAAGTAATCCTGATTTATCTTTAAGTCCTCACAGTTTATGCTGCCCTGCAAGTATCAGAAGGCTTTTTTTCAAAAGGGTATTCTTTGCTCTGAACCCTCTGGCGGACAGGAAGGACTGCGGCACTTTTTGTTCACACAGGAAAGCAAGACATGGGCCTCACTGGTTCCTTCTCACATTCCCAGGGGGCACACACTGCACCCCAGGTCCTGAGAACAGAGCTGGGTAAGACACAGCCCAGGTTCTAGCTTCTAAGAATTTCAGTGTTACAGTTCAGTTCAGGTCAGTCGCCCAGTCGTGTCCGACTCTTTGCAACCCCATGAATCACAGCATGCCAGGCCTCCCTGTCCATCACCAACTCCCGGAGTTCATTCAAACTCATGTCCATTGAGTTGGTGATGCCATCCAACCATCTCATCCTCTGTCGTCCCCTTCTCCTCCTACCCATAATCCCTCCCAGCATCAAAGTCTTTTCCAATGAGTCAACTCTTCACATGAGGTGGCCAAAATACTGGAGTTTCAGCTTCATCATCAGTCCTTCCAATGAACACCCAGGACTGATCTCCTTCAGGATGGACTGGTTGGATCTCCTTGCAGTCCAAGGGATTCTCAAGAGTCTTCTCCAACACCACAGTTCAAAAGCATCAATTCTTCTGCACTCAGCTTTCTTTATAGTCCAACTCTCACATCCATACATGACCACTGGGAAAACCATAGCCTTGAGTAGACAGACCTTTGTTGGCAAAGTAATATTCTATCTTGTTATAGCTGCAAAGTAATATGATGCTTTTTAATATGCTATCTAGGTTGGTCATAACTTTTCTTCCAAGGAGTGAGCATCTTTTAATTTCATGGCTGCAATCACCATCTGCAGTGACTCTGGAGCCCAAAACAATAAAGTCTGACACTGTTTCCACTGTTTCCCCATCTATTTCCCATGAAGTGATGGGACCAGATGCCATGATCTTCGTTTTCTGAATGTTGAACTTGAAGCCAACTTTTTCACTCTCCTCTTTCTCTTTCATCAAGAGGCTCTTTAGTTCCTCTTCACTTTCTGCCATAAGGGTGGTGTCATCTGCATATCTGAGGTTATTGATATCAGTGTTACAGGAAGGGTGTAAAAACAAAAATCTGGAACATAGCAGAGAAAGGCACCCAAATGCCTTGTCAGTTCAGTTCACTCAGTCACGTCCGACTCTTTGCGACCCCATGAATCGCTCCAGGACAGGCCTCCCTGTCCATCACCAACTCCCAGAGTTTACTCAAACTCATGTCCATTGAGTCGGTGATGCCATCCAACCACCTCATCCTCCGTTGTCACCCTCTCCTCCTGCCTTCAGTCTTTCCCACCATCAGGGTCTTTTCAAATGAGTTCGTTGTTCACATCAGGTGGCCAAAATATTGGAGCTTCAGCTTCAACATCAGTCCTTCCAATGAACACCCAGGCTTGATTTCCTTTAGGATGGACTGGTTGGATCTCCTTGCAGTCCAAGAGATTCTCAAGTCTTCTCCAACACCACAGTTCAAAAGCATCAATTCTTTGGTGCTCAGCTTTCTTTATAGTCCAACTCTCACATCCATACGTAACTACTGGAAAAACCACAGCATTGACTAGACGGGCCTTTGTTGGCAAAGTAATGTCTCTGCTTTTGAATATGCTGTCTAGGTTGGTCATAACTTCTCTTCCAAGGAGCAAGTGTCTTTCAATGTCATGGCTATAGTCACCATCTGCAGTGATTTTCGAGCCCCCAAAACGAAGTCTGCCACTGTTTCCCCATCTATTTGCCATGAAGTGATGGGACCGGAGGCCTTGGGGTGGAGGGAAAGGTGAAGACTTCGGCACCCAGGCGAAGACAGGAGAGCGAGTGCCAGGGGACGTGAGGAGGAGGAGGAAGCTCCACTTTGGAGCTGATCTGGAGAGACTAAACGGCGGGGCTCGGCTGAGAAGCTGCTTGGGAAGAAGCTGGAGAGAGAGTCAGGGGCAAACGCGGGACCCTGTCTGCCCCGGAGAGGGGTGTGGACTTCCCCTCTGAGGAGGAGGAGCTAGTAAAGTTTCAGGAGGACAGGGAGTCTCCTACGGACGAACGAGTTTAGTCCCAAGAGCACAGAGGTCCAATTTGTTCCTACGTCCAACAAAGTTAGCCTAGGTACCCAGCTAACACAACCGCTATAGAATACTGCGCTGTTATGTAGCTTTATGATGCTTTTCACACAAATAACACGTAAAAAAAAAAAAACACAGAACAGCTTTAATCTTACAGTACAGGACCTTGGAAAGGACGGTAGTACAGCAGCTGGCACTCAGGGGCCGCCATCGAGTAAACAAGCGAGTGGGGTTACCGCCGGCGGAGAAAGACGTGGGAGAGGGCGGACCCGAAGGCCCGTCAGGGCGGGAGCCACGGCAGCGCAGCCTCACTCACGCCGACGTCACTCACGCCGACGTCACTCACGCTCACGCAGCGTCGCTCACGCAGCGTCACTCACGCCGACGTCACTCACGTTCACGCAGCCTCACTCACGCCGACGTCACTCACGCTCATGCAGCGTCACTCACGCTGACGTCACTCACGCTCACGCAGCGTCACTCACGCTGACGTCACTCATGCTCACGCAGCGTCACTCACGCTCACGCGACCGAACCCATGCGTCTGATGGCATGTCTGCAGGTTCACAACCCGAAGGCTCGTGTGTAGGGGACTTACATATGATTTGGAAACCTAGTTAAATTAACTTTCTAAAAGTCAAGCTTTTATTAGTATAGTATCATTTAGACAGTTGGATATTAATTAATTATCAATGCACATACTTTGTAAAACCATTTTCATACCCATACTGTCACCTCAGAGTCCAGTCCATCAGGCTTCTTGACTTCCATCCTCCTCCTAAACTCAAATATTAAGGAAGGGCAGCTTTTTTTAATATCAGGATAGGAAAGTAAATCCACTATTCCCCTCCTCACCAAATGAATGTATGCTTCAGAAGCCAAATAGGAAGATTTATTTTTTTTAATTATGTTCCATAAGAATTCATTTTTTCAAAAAAGTAAATAGATTCATATGTTTCAATTTCTAAAATCTCACTCTTAAGTAGAAATAATCATGTGAATTCTTGATATTTAAATATCTGCAATAAAATCTTACACAATTATTTAATTTTAAATTTTATCAGTATTTGAGAATATAATATTCCTAACTTTACTTCTATCGTGACAAAAATACCCTTGAAAATCATACATATCACTGCTTGATTAAACATCAGATTGTATTCAAGGAATTGCTCTGGGCAACAGGAACAATTCTTGGAATTTTAATGAAAACATCTTATTTTGGAGGAAAGCCTCCTTACAACCCTAAATTCCTCTGCCTGTTTAAATTTTTAAGTTCAAAACTAATTGGTGAAATAAAATGTATAACAAAGCAAATTGGTAATCCTACACTGCCACTAGACTCTAAACAAAATTGCAAATTGTTTTTATCAAATACACTTGTTAATAAATGACAGGGTCGTGTGGTTTATGCAAATAATTTTGAATACTGATGATAAATTGGAAGTACTGTGAAATTGATAAAATAATAATGCTGAGGAGTTTTTTCATAGAAAAACAGAGATTCTCCTTGATAAATGAGTAATTATCACATCAATTTCCTTTTTTATCTGTGAAACATAATCCCAACTCATTCACCTACTGAGTGAGTCTATAGGACATTACTCTAGAGGCAAATATCTGCCTGCTAACATCAGGAAAATATTGACTTACTTGTACTACCTTCTGGGAAGTTAACCCAATTTTAGTGATAAAAATAGACAAATGGAAAGGTTAAAACTCTACTGACTGAGTAAAACATGTTTAAATTGTTCTGTTCCTCTTCAAACAGAACGCAAAGCCATGTAAGGCCTAAGGCTGGTGACAAACAATTCTCCCAAGTTATTCTTAGAATAAAGCCACCAAAAGAATGGTCTGTCTAACCTCACTTAGACATCACGAGAATCAGTAACAATTGACACTGCCTACTCTATGAGAATGAAAACTCAGGCACAAAATGTAGAGTTGTTATTGTAAAGCCTTATTTACTTTGAAGTGGTTAATACCTGAGAGAGCGCAAAGTCTGAATGGTGAGCTCAAAATAATCCAGTCAGCCCTGCTCCCTTCTGATTCTTTTAGATCATGGTCCAATTAAGTCAACAGGAACAGGACAGGACATACCAAATGTAGGTCCTTCACGAAGTCCTTGTGCTGGTTTTGAAACTTTCAAATTCCATGCAAAGTTTTAAAACCAGACCAACAATGCAAATTGTTGATGTTTTAATTTAATCTTAATTTTAATCAAAATCTTGCAAAATTACTGAAAACAAAAGGCACATTACTTACTCTGCTTATCACACTTTAGGTCCTTCTTACGACTTGTACATATATTATGCAAAAAAATAGTTTTGCACATCTATCAATACAGAAACTATAATGAATATTCTAATGACAAATGTCATCCTTTTAAAGAAGAGAGTTCTACAGTTTAACCTATTTACCATCTTTGTTTGATACCACACAGTCCTCCTTCAATAAAGGTCTGATGACTACACATTTGAACCCCATGAGATTCAAACTGTTTATTTACCTAAAAAAGAGTTTTCTCTTGCTTGGCAGGGCAAACACCTGGTAATATTTAAGTTCTCTGATTTACAGCTCTCTCATCCCCTCTCCTTATTCCCAGACTTACTAGATACCCTCTTGGGCTAAAAACTTCACTGGCCAGGAGCCCCCCTGACCCAGGCTTCGTCTTCCTCGGTTCCCTTCTGACCCACCCACCGACTCACCCAGTCGGCAGCTCTTTCTGGCTGCCTCTCCCCTTCTAACAAAGCTGCTTTGGGAGATGTGGCTGTCTGGCCGAGTCCTCCTTTCCTCCTCAGGGTGGCAGGCAGCTCTCTCTAAAGACAAGATCTTTCCAAGCAGAGTCAGCCTCCTCCTCACTCAGGACCGACAATCCCGTCCACCGCAGTCTTTCCGGATGCTCCTGGCCCTGCAGATGCTCTGGCTCCCCTTCTAAGCCCCTGGCTCCCCTGGCCCCCTCCTTTGTATCTCATCCTCCGGGTCAGTATTGGTTATTTCTATTTAAGCTCCAAGTCTTCACCTAGTTTTACACCTATAGACACAAAAGTATTGGAAATATAATAGTTTATGTACAAAGGTACAGAATGCCTGGTAGATTTAGCTAATTTCATAACAGCACAGTAGATAGGCAGCAAACTTACTAATCTATAGCAACTACTAAGTAATAGTTAGTAATTAAACCATTCTCTAAACTAAAGATTGCAGCTAAACCTTTACCTGAGACACTGGCAGTGCAGGATCTGGTTCCTGGAAAGCATTAAGAAGGTAGTAAACATCTTTAGGATAACACAGTTTCTAAAATAAAAAGTCTTAATGATTAACCGAGTATTTGTAGGCAGACTAAAAATCATTCAATAGCAACCCAAACATTAACTCTAATCCTTCCCCAAAAGTGCACTCAAGACTTCTGTATAACTAATATCCAGGGAAGAGTGCTAAGTTTTCTATTATCAGAAAATTCTAATTACTCCAACCTCACTTAGAGCACAGAGAAGATAGCTATGTATTTATGAAGTCGCAGTATCTCAGGAATTAAAAATAATTTTACAACTATACCAAGGAAATTTTTTTTTATATTCAAAAATAAGTTGGTGGTGGTTAAAACATTCAGACTTTAATCACTTGGGGAGGAGGAAAATCCACATACTATAAACCCTTCTGCTCTGCATAAACATAATGGGATTAGTGATTGAAGATAAAAAATTAATTCTGACTGTAATATCCTCTGAGAAATGTTTGTAAACAGACTATGTAATATTTATTGGTGCTAGGTGCTGATAAACTCTGGGTTTTTCCTATCCCAAATTAAATGGAAGTCCACTGGTTTAAAAAAAAACAGATTCATAACAAATTTATTTATAAAAGATCTACACTCACATGTTTATAGTCAGCAACCTCTGAACACTCAGTCTGCAGCATGTTTTACTAGGAAAGTTACTAAGAAACAGAAAAAGGGAAGAAAGGGAAAAAAAAGATCCTTGCTTTCTACAGTTCTAAAATCCAAAAAGAATACCCTAAAATATTTGTTTAAGAATATGTGTGGAAGCAATATGTAAACCATCTGGTCACCAGGCAAGGATAAGCAATTTCTTTAGCATGACACGCCACAGCAACATGAGAGGAAAATGCTAAACTAAGCCAGAAAGGGAGAGTCCAGTGAGGCCCTGGTGGCTCAGATGGTAAAGAATCTACCTGCGACGCAGGAGACCTTGGTGCGATCCTTGGGTCAGGAAGATCCCCTGGAGAAGGAAATGACAACCTACTCCAGTATTCTTGCCCGGAGAATTCCATGGACAGAAGAGCCTGGTGGGCTACCGCCCATGGGGTCGCAGAGTCGGGCACGACTGAGCAACTAACTCTGCCAATTAGCTGAACCAAACACAAAACAGCAACTTATAAGACACAGCAACTGCAGTTTTTCAATGCCAGTGCCTTTCACACTGTTTCATACTCCAACACTTTGGACACCTGATGCGAAGAACTGACTCACTGGGAAAGACCCTGATGCTGGGGAAGACTGAAGGCGGGAGGAGAAGGGGACGACAGAGGGTGAGATGGTTGGATGGCATCACCGACTCGATGGACATGAGTTTGAGCAGACACCGGGAGACAGTGAAGCACAGGGAAGCCTGGCGTGCTGCAGTCCATGGGGCGACAAAGAGTCGGACACGACTGTGCGACTGAACTGAATGCCAGTGTGCATAAGAAAGAGCTGGAAAAAGAACAGATCTCCTAGATCTCACAGTCCATGTTTAGAGAAAGATACCAATACAGGCAGTGAGATGACAGAAGAAATAACCCCTCTGTTCTTCCTTTCATTTATTGGTGTACATGTCTAAATGACCCATTATCTCATTTGAGTCCCACAACAACCATCTCAGGGAGGCGGGTAAGTGTTATTATCCATTTTACAGATAAGGAAACAAATTCAGAGATGTCATGTAATTTGCTCAAGGGCTCACAAAGAAGCCAGAGCTCATTCTTGCCAGTCTACCTTGGAGATAAAAAACGAGCTGGATATAACAAGGCAGGATTGAAAGATAAAGTGAAGGAGAGGTACAAGATAAGTTCCGTACAGAAAGGGGTAAAAATGTTCACTAGAGGTGATTGCAGACAACGTCTGACAAGGAAAAGAAAAGTTAAAGGAAAAAGGGCCACAGAGAGGAAATAAATGTGGGATCCTGCTATTCGGCCACGGGCACAAAGATTCCTCCAGCGGCCCAAACTGACACCAGCAGCCCAGCCTGCGCCCTCTGCTCACTGATGAAGGCCTCCTCGGTCTCTGTGTCTCTGGGGATCACAAGGACGACTTCCTATATGAGTAAAGGACATTGGGGAAATGACACGAAAGGAGAAGAAAATCAGAGGCTGGACAGGCGCAGAGCTGGTCCAGGTGATGTGGCTGAAGATGGAGACGAGGCTGAACCACAAGGGAGGCAGAGAAGACATTAATTCCACCACATTCTCCTGGCTTCCCTGGACAGGCACTGAAAACTTTCTATGGGGGAAGGCACATAATTAAATAGATTACAGTACAATGTGGTAAATGCTATGCTCAAGCCTGAACCAATTATCGATGACTTAGAGGGACGAGAGAAGCACAACGAGAGAGACCAGCAGATCAGAGAAGAGAGAGATGATTCTGGAAGTTTGCTGAGCGCCAATGACCTATGAACTACATTCATCATTTTATCACCATTTCACTGAACACTTTCCTCATAGATGTTTTCCAGATTACCAACAATCCTTTAAGAAAAATACAAATGGCGGAATCCTGCCTGCAAATATCTCTAGCTGCTGCTGCTAAATCGCTTCAGTCGTGTCTGATTCTCTGCGACCCCATAGACGGCAGCCCACCAGGCTCCTCCATCCCTAGGATTCTCCAGGCAAGAAACTGGAGTGGGTTGCAATTTCCTTCTCCAATGCATGCATGCATGCTAAGTCACTTCAGTTGCAGCCGACTCTGTGCGACCCTATGGACAGCAGCCCACCAGGCTCCTCTGTCCATAGAAGTCTCTAGGCAAGAATACAGGAGTGGGTTGCCATCTCCTTCTCCCTATCTCTAGCTATATAGAGACAAAAAGAGCTCATTTACAAGTGTTGATGAACTCAGCCCGCACAACAGTCCTCTGAGACAGGCATATTAACATGGCCATTTGATGGATGAGGAAACTCAGAGATCAAAGTGTACAGGGAAGATTTGAGCCTAGACACTCTCAGTCAAGAGCATGCACTTAGGTTTGTATTGAGATCTTAGCAAGGCTGGAAGGCAGACTGCTGTAGGGTCTGGAAGACCAAGGCTGGTCTGCAGACCCATCACGAATGGCAGGACAACACAGGGAAAGAGTCAGGATATTTTAATCTAGAGATAGGGCAAAACTCTTTTTAAATCACTGAGACCTTGACCTTTGGGTCTCTGTCAATTATAGTTTTATGATTTAAATTAACCCACGCACATGAGGAACCACAAGTTAGGTTCACCTGGTCTAGTGGATTATTCCCAGGGGCATCAGCACAGATGAGCAGAAAGCAGCAGCGCCAGCGTCAGAAGACCTGGGCTTGACCCCCCAGGGGGCCACTCAGCTGCAGGACCTTGAACAAGTCAGGCCACCTCCATGGCCCCATCCCCCTCTCAACTCAAGAGCCCTAGTGCCTACTTTACAGGAGAGCTTTAAAAATAAAACCCGGCACCTTAAAGACCATTTCATAATTTTCAGAGTTCTTTTACATACACTGTCTTAGTTCATGAGGTATAAAGTAGTAGCACTTTCAACAAGTATCAACCACACAGAATTTCCTTATAAAAACATGTATCTAATGAGCAGCAAAGCATCCAGCTATTACTTCCTTCTTCAGAACTCAGAACTGACTCCCAATTATGGCGCATCAAATCAAAACTTCCCTTTGAATCTCCTTTGAAGTGAGTGAGTAAGAAGACAGAGAATAGAGGGGCACTGCCTAGAACCAGCACAAACTGATGAGCATAAACCTCAATTCACAGCAGCAGGCTTCCTTCCTCCCGAGGGTACAGCTTTCCCTAGGTTGTTGCTATTACTTTAGGGAATTAAAATCTCCAGCTAGTTCTGAATGTGACTTCCTAATTGCCATCAATACTTACTCTGGCTAATGAGTCCAACCAGCTCTGCTCATAAACCACGGGGTCATGACTCAGAATTTAGCAATAACAGGAAGGGAAAGAATGTGAGAAAGAAATGACGGATTTCAGAAGGTTTAGCGAGGTTTAGTGACCAGGGAGCCAAGTGGGAATGTATCTGTAAAATTCAGCAAAGTGAACTGCTCTGCAGTGTCTCGAATCAAAAGATTGTCTGGCTGTAAGTCTCCATGGCCCCAGTGAGGAAATAAATTAGGTAATCACACAGAAAGATGTTTATTTGGCTTGCAGCACCAGATCCTTGTCTCAACCAACTACTAACATACATCTCACTGGGGACCCCTGCTTCCCTACCGTTCATCTAAGCCAGCGGCTTCCGGCCTTTTCTCCACATTCAGACCATTTACAGTCGTAACTCTCCGCTGCAACATCTCTCGTTATAAGCAGAGATTGGTGGTGGGGAAGGAAAATGTGAATTACCCCCATTCTGATACACAGCTCACCCTCCCACTCCCAGAATCACTGATTCTAGTGCTTTAAAAATTTATTGGAAATCTACCCCATTAAGAAAAGTATATTATCTTTAAAAAAAAAAAAACACACACCACCTGAAAACCCTGTATGTTTCATGAACTGGTAAATTATACTGGAGCTAAAATTGGGGCCGCTTTTTTTTAAAACCATGAATCTGACATATGGAACACAAAGAACAGTAATCAGATTAAGCGACTAATCAGGATGACCGACATGAGCTGTGAATGCAAGCATCCCCTCTAGGTCATACTGCTGCACAGAAGGCCATTCTGCATTTCTCTTTTTTATATCTTACAACTTTTAACCACTTTCCCAGTTACGATTTAGAAAAAACTCTCAAAAAAGACAACACTTTTCTATGAACTGATTGTTCTTACTGTGTTTTGCCAAATGGGAAAACTCTGATGAATTCATCGGTTGTCCTTTATTCTTAACTGGTCAGCACCTTAGTCCTTCATACTTATCCCTTACCACTCTGCATCTGGAAAAGCAGTTCAGAATCCATCTTTTTCAGGAGCCCTTCCACACTGCCAAACATCACGTTATCATCTTCAACCTACCCGTCAGGCCTTCTGTACCCAAATACAAACGTTTTACTCTAAGGAAACAAGCTAGTCCATAGCATATCATACCGCTCTCTCCAGCCAACCTGACTACTCTGACATTGGCAAGAATCAAACTAAAATTCACACATCCTAGTAGAAAGGGTGCGCTCAGCCGCTCAGTCGTGTCCAACTCGTTGTGACCCCATGAACCTTAGCCCACCAGGCTCCTCTGTCCACGGGATTTCACAGGCGGGAATACTGGAGTGGGTTGCCATTTCCTCCTCCAGGGGATATTCCTGAACCAGGGATCGAACCCATGTCTCCTGCATTGGCAGGTGGAATCTTTACCACTGAGTACGTGGAAAGCCCTAATAAAAAGTACAAAGTACTCATTATTTTTGATATGACGCCAAAATGTTATCTCTTAAAGGAGAACTAAATGTAGAAGAAATAGTCTTAGAGGTGGGCTTCATCTCCCAAGGTTAATAATGTATCAACGACTGAAATGTTATCTTCATGAAGCTCCCTGGACCAGCTTATAAAAAGATTAACAAAGAGCAAATCACTTTAGAGAGGTTTTCCTCATCTGGGAGAAAAATAAGCAAAGCTAAAAAGTGAAAATTAACATAAAAAACAAAAGCTATTTTTGTTCTGGGAGGGGAAAAAAAAAGCAAGAGCAAAAATGAATCCATTCAGCACTCAGGAGAAAGAGTTTCATTTCCTTTCTCTTCCATGTGGCCAGGCACTCAGAGTCACTCGTTTGTACTGAAATCAGCTGGGTGGCATAGAAATGGTACTTCAAAGAGCTGCAGGGGAAAGATAGTCTAAAATACAGATGCCTCAAAAAACAACCAACCAAAGCCCATGAGGCTAAAGAGACATGTGAAGATAAACCAGCTAACTGCGGGCTGAGGACCATCTGCTTCTGCTCTGATCATGTATTTCTGTTAGCTCTTCATTGACTGCCAGTCTCCAAACTTCCTCCAGTGGAACAACAAGAGCGTCATAAGAAATACCAGTGATGATAATTACTACCAGAAATACTCTCCTGGAAGGATCCAGGAAGAAACTGCTCAACTGGTTTAAAAAAAAAAATTCCTCCTTGAAACAAGAAAGGAAGTAAGAATGCCCCACAATGCAATCACACTTATTTGAAAGGTGAATCCATTTAAAGAAACTACGGTGGGGCTTCCCTGGTGGTCCGGTGGCTAAGGCTCCAAGCTCCCGATGTAGGGGGCCTCGGTTCGATCCCTGGTCGGGAAACTAGATCCCATGTGCCGCAACTGAGACTCGATGCAGCCAAATAATTAAAGAAGTAAAAATAAGTATTAAGGAAAAAAGATAAAAAGAACCTATGGTGCCGAGAATTAAGATAGGGGCAGGCAGCGGCAGAGGCCATCAGACAACTAGGGGGATCCTGGTAAACAGAGCGGAAGCCGGCACACATAAAGAACACCCTCCCAATGCGCCTGTGGATGTGACTGCTGCACTCATTCAGCAAATATTAATCAGTAATGAGGGCACCCGTGTGCCAGACGCCTTGCCATCCCACACAGACCTGCCATCCCGGACTCACATGCTAAGAGGAAAGAAGAATTTGGGGGCTTTTAATCATAGGAAAACCTCCTTAAGCTTCCTAAAGCTCTTCATTAATTCCATCAGCACTCTAACATAAATATTGAAATTCTTTTTAATTAAGAAGAAAAAGCACGGCTTCTTTAAGCGTGGGGAAAATCATACTGGAACATATTTCCAAAACAAAGCAACAATTGGATACAACACGCACAAATCCAGGCTAAGGAAAGCGCAGAGAGAGAGAGCTCGGCACTGAAAGGCCGGCTCAAGGATAACCAGCAGCAGTGAGCCGTGCCAACTCTACAGAGGCCCAAGCCGGGCATCCGAGGGCCAGGTAGGTAAGGTAACATCATCTTCAAACTTCTGTTCCCGGCAAAGAGCTGCTCACCGTTCTGACAACACAAATAAAGAAATAAACCACCTCGGCATAACAAAAGGATTCGAGAGGAAAAGCACGTCCTCAATCTCAGAATCTGGTAC
Source organism: Oryx dammah (assembly GCF_014754425.2). Lineage (NCBI taxonomy): Eukaryota > Metazoa > Chordata > Mammalia > Artiodactyla > Bovidae > Oryx > Oryx dammah. Next base: position 2,669,016 of record NW_024070210.1, read on the forward strand.
TGATTCTCCCAGGCCATCTCCGACACTCATAGCAGCTAAACATATCAACCGCTGCTCATAACAAAAAATCAGGAGCAAAGAATCACATTTTTAAAAACATTTCTAGGATATTAAAATTATGTGTCACCAAGCTTTCTCAGTGGCTCCGATGGTAAGCAATCTGCCAGCAATGGCAGGAGACCTGGGTTCGACCCCTGGGGCGGGAAGATCCCTTGAAGGAGGGTGTGGCATCCCACACCGGTATTCTTGCCTGGGAAATTCCACGGGCAGAGGAAACTGGTGGGCTACAGTCCATGGGTCCCAAAGAGTCAGACACAACTGAGCGACTAACACTTCCACTCACAGCACATTTTGAAGCATTATCTCAAATCTACAACGAACAGGACAGTGGCAAGAAGTAACAAGAAGTAACAAGACCTTCTGCCATAACGATGTAAACCACGCCAGACGGTTAACCGAAGACAACAGCGCTATTTCCCAGCATGAGGTTGTCTCTCCTTTTCTCCGTTGCCATTATCAAAATTAGAACCACTAAACATTCCTGGTAACGAGTCTTAATTTTCCAAGAGGGCCAGCAAAGCCTAAAGGAACCCACATAAGAGACCAAGTGAAGAGATTCCAGTTATTACTGGTTTAGCTCTCAATTCAGGAGATTTTAAAGGAAGTTCTTAATTTCTTCATCCTGTTCTCCCTAGGTACGAGGAAAGGAGTCACGGTCTCCTCTACAGCTGGGTCTTAACCAATAACAACGCCAAGATTTTGCCTATGCGTTCCCAAAGTGACAACACCTCCCCGGGAAAAATTTGTACCTCTCCCCCAAACAAGAAACCAGGCGACAAATAAGTTTTAGAATGCTGCCTTAATCAAAATTAGGCAGGTTACCTTCCTTCCGGACTTCTCAGAGCCCTTAACCCAAGTACACAGGTATGTCAACTTCCTTACCGTTTAGCCAAAATCTTGAAAAAAGGAACAGTAGGTGAGAAAATGTACTAGGAAAAGTCTGGAGACATGGATTTTGAAAAATGAGGTTCCATAAGCACCAAAGAAGCTGCATCGTATAGACAAAGGAAACAGGCTTACCGGCTCTGTAACCTCAGACAATTGTTTCACCTTGTGCTTCACTGGGCTCAACCTGCAAAATGGTGCAAATAGCGCCAACTTCCTAAACTAGCTGAGGATTAAATGAGATAACAGAAAACCCTCCAAATCAAGCCTGACAGAGGCTCAATGGATACTCAATAAATGTTAGCGATTTGTTACCTACTTTGCAAGGCTATTCTCAGCAAAGAAATACACATAATTTATAGAATTAATCCCTGGCAAGTAATAAGCACTCTATAAAAGGTCACTCAACACTAAAGACCTAACCACAGTGCCCAGCACAAACGAAACCTGAATTGCAATACTGAATGTCACTGTGACTACACCATTAAGACGACAGACACAGAAAGCAAACTATGGTTACCAAAGGGGAAAGTGGGCTGGGAGTTGGATAAGTCAGGATTTAGGCAGTAACATATACCCACTGCTACAGATAAAGAACCAACAAAGACCTTCCATATAGCACAGGGAACTATATTCAATATCTTATAACAAGCTATATAGGAAAGAAGCTGAAAAAAATATATATATGAATATATATATATATATGAACCACTTCACTCTAACACCTGAAAACTAACACAAAAATGGTTTTTATAAAGATTACAGTGTCTTAACTATTAATAGAAAACACTGCTGCTTTGCCTATAACACATTTCTCTCTAGGGTGATCTGACCCTCACCCACAGCCACAAAAGGAATCAAAAGGAATCAGTGGTCAATTAAGTTTCATAACTATTGTAGTCATCAAAATCAGGCAAAGTTAAGTTCCTTTTTGCAGAAATTCTCAGAGCCTTTAGTATGAATCTCTAAGTAGGGAACATACGTTTCCCAAATGCATTTAATGAGGAAATTTTCTTCCTCCGGGGACTGTTCTGCAGAATGGAAACTACCCTGACTCAACGGAAAAACAATGTCTGGTACATCACTGGTGTGTAACAAACTCTGGTTGTACAAACTGTAAAGGGGTCCATATTTTGTCATGGTTCCCAAACAAACCTGAGGGTGGAATCTTTTTTTTTTTTTTTAGCAGTATTTCTGGGACGACTTGTGCCAAGAAACACACTCGGAAAAATGCTTGCCTATGGAAATAAGAGTCTTATTAACCAATAGGAACTAACCCAAAGAGAACCTAGTTTAGCATTCCCACTAAGGAAGATTGTTCTAAGGGAGATGGGCTGTCTGTCTGAAGGCCAAACTATTCTCCCTGACAGGCTATCCACTATCCACTTGCTAGGAGCTAAGGCAGAGCGGAGCAACAACCCACACTTCGTGAATGTAACTCTTATCAATTTTCCTTTTTTCTCTAACATCCCCAAGCCAACACCACTAGAGGAAAAGCTGGGGAACTCGAGCTCCATACGCACATTTCGCATTTACTAGAGGCACTTTTCTCCTTTTCTGGCCTCCTCCAGAACTACCTGACCACCGCAGTGGTGCCCCTCTCACAAGCGGCATATAACCGTTTTCACTCACTTATTTAACACTGTACTTTACTTAAGAGTAAACTACAATCAATGCCATCATCTCCTTCTTTTAGAGGGATTATTTTTCTCACCCCACCCTCCTAATAATAAATGTATCTTTTCCCTTCCTAGGTTCTCATTCCCCTAACTTGAATTGTTTGCCTCAAGCTGCACTCAAGGCCCAGAATCCAAAGCTCCCCACTTTTGGACAACCATCTTAAAGAGGAACTGGAAGGATTATACGTTTGATCCAAAAGAAAAAAAGGCAGCTATTACATTCGGGGGTGGGGTGGGGCGGGGAGTTACAGATTTTTAAGTTTATACATTAACTGTTTTGGAAATTAAGAGGTAACAGGCAGCGAGCTTAAAAGCCCACCTCTACGCAAGAATCTATGCATCACCGACTCGATGGACCTGAGTGTGAATAAGCTCCGGGAGTTGGGGATGGACAGGGAGGCCTGACGTGCTGCAGTCCATGGGGTCGCAAAGAGTCGGACACGACTAAGCGACTGGACTGAACTGATACGCAAGAATACAGGACCTAACAGAGTTCATCATCTTTTCAGCGACATCTGAGGGTGGTCTCCTAGCTGTTGTCTTTCAGCAGCTGAAGTTAGCGGAGGGCGCGGCCGCGGTCCCGGAGGATCTGGGCTCCACGCGTCCGTGCTGACCACAGGGTCACCCTCGCCCTGCGTCCTCCTCCCTGCTGCCCCCTCCCGGTGGGGTCCCGGGGAGCCCCCGGAGCCCTCTTGCCAAGACCCGCAGGCCCGGCGGGGTCCGGCCGGTACCTGGTCACAAGGGGACTTCTCCAGCATCTGCGTGCACAGATCAGCGCAGAGCTGGAACCTCCTGCGCCTGAAGTAGCTCCAGGCCAGGAGCAGCGGCTCCATGTCCGAGCCCGGCGCGCCCGCGGGCGGGGGCGCGGGGCCGGGGCCGGGGCCAGGGGCCAGGGCGGGTGCGGGGCGCGGGCCCGGCGGGCGAGGGGTGCTGCGGGCTGGTGGGGGACGGGCCAGCGAGCGCAGTGCTCGGGCCGGCGGCAGGCGCTGGGGGCGCCGGGACTGAGGCGGCCGTGAGGAGCGCGGGGGGCTCGGGCCGGCCGGGGCGGGCGGGGGGCGCGGGGGGCGCGGGCGGCGGCGTCCGGTCCCGCCCAGCAACGCTCGGCGGCGGGGGCCTCGCCCGAAAGGCGCCCCGCCTCGCGCCCGAGGACTGGGACAGGGAAACGCGCCGCGGGCGGAGCTCGGCTCTGGGGCTCGCCAAGCCTTGGCTCCAGAAACTGTGCACCTTTGAAAAGGCGACCTACTTCGTTCGTTTCGAGGCCGGTACCGCACCCAAGCGGGCAGGCACTGACTGAGACACCTCTACTGGGGTCCTCCACCCGCCCCGAGGACCCCCGGTTGCCTAGCAACCGAACGCGCGTCCTCCGCCAGTGCCAGAAAAGTCCCGGGAGCTGGTCCTCCAGCAGTAGCCGTGCTGCTCTTCCACTTCAGACATTCCTATACCCCTGTCACTTACCCCTCCGACTTCAGAAACACAGGGGACACCTTTCTTCAGCACCATCCCACCCACCGGAACTCCAAGCCCTAAATCCGCAAACACTCCAGTCTGTTTCTCTTAAGTCCTTCTCGCCGAGTCTCTGTGTCCCAATGAAAAGGTACATTGAGAACGGCTTATTCTCAAATGTATTCAGTATATTCTCAAATCCTTCATTTTACAGATGAGAAACTGAGATAGGCCCAGAGAAATTATTAATGTGCTGTCACATGGAGTTAAGGAGCTGGATTGTTACCTGGATCATTACAAACTGCTAATACCATTTGTTAACTTGAAGATGCCTTGGGGTTCTGGATTTATAAATCAGATATTTTTACTGAACAAAATAATGTAAGCAAAAAATAAGTTTTTTTAAGGAGCTTTTAGAAACGCCATTTCCAAGCACTTGTTTGTCAAATGTTCACTTGTGCACAGTGATTTCTTTATACAGTTCTAACTTTCCTCTGGAGATTTACACAGATGACAAATATCTTTAATAATTAGGAAAAGAGACGTGAGATCAAGCTAAATCCAGGTTAACTTCATTATGTAGAGCCAGGGGATCTTTTTTCCTTGCCTTCTTCCTACCACAGTGGGTGAGGCAGGAGAAGAAATAGTAACTCAACATTGAAGAACTTTCTGATCAGGTCTAAATCTCCTTTAGAGATCAAAAGCAAACTGACAACAGCTTTTAGCAAAGATAAATGATAATTTTCTCAAATCACAAGGGTACCACAATGACATTATATTGAATCCAGATATATATACCTTTCATATATATCAAAATGACACCTTTCTAAACTCAGAAATGGGTTGTGCGTAGTTTTTTCTCCTTTACTAAGCAGTCTTTCTTGAATTTCTGTATCTTAGAGGCAATTAATTATCAGAACTGTGATTATTCCAGTTATGTTTACTGCAATTACTCCATTTTTGTTTCCCTGGAAGTGCTTCTAGAAATGTAGCCTGTTCCAAAGCAGCAGCCCGTTGCTTCTAGGGTTCAGGTTTTTAGGGCTGTGCATGCTGGAATTGGCAGTTGGACTCAATATTTCATGGGGCACTTTTTTTTCTGGTGCAATGTAAGTGGTTTCTATAGAACTGATTCCCAACCCCTGTTTCATATTAGACAGATTTTCTAAACACTCAGTTCAGTTCAGTCACTCAGTCATGTCTGATTCTTTTCGACCCCATGGACTGCTGTGCACCAGGCCTCCCTGTCCATCAACAACTCCTGGAGTTTACTCAAACTCATGTCCATTGAGTCGGTGATGCCATCCAACCATCTCATCCTCTGTCATCTCCTTCTCCTCCCACCTTCAATTTTTCCTTAGGATACATTCAGATTCATGGAAAAGTTACAAAGATAATACAGAGAGTTCCTGTATCCTCTTCACTCAGGTTTCCCTGCCGTTAAGGACATTACTATGGCTCATATGGGAACTTCCCTGGCAGTCCAGTGGCTAAGATTCCGTACTCCTAATACAGGGCACCCTGGTTCAATAGCTGGTGAGGAAACTAGATCCCTTGGACTGCAAGATCAAACCAGTCAATCCTAAAAGAAATCAATCCTGAATATTCATTGGAGGGACTTATACTGAAGCTGAAACTCCAATATTTTGGCCACCTGATGCAAAGAACTGATTCATTGGAAAAGACCCTGTTGCTGGGAAAGATTGAAGGCAGGAGAAGGGGTCGACAGAGGGTGAAATGGTTGGATAGCATCACAGACTCAATGGACATGAGTTTGAGCAAGCTCCAGGAGTTGGTGATGGACAGAGAGGCCTGGCGTGCTGCAGTCCATGGGGTCACAAAGAGTCGGTCACAGCTGAGTGACTAAACTGAACCGATGGCTCATATGACACAAAGAAGGAACCTACATTTTTCTAATACAACTTTAATATATGTATAATTCCAATATTGTTAGATAAATTATTCTTAAGATCTCAAACTTTTCCAGATAATTTTATAGACACATCACATACCTTCTTAACTCAATCCTCTTAATAACTTCTTTGTACTCACCAAGCATTTATTGAGTGCCCACCTGTACCAGACACTTTCTAAACTATGCGGATGTAGCAAAGACTCTCCTCTCTCATGGAAGGGAGAGAAAGTTATAGCTCTTGGTAAACTTGGATAGAGGAGCCTGGAGGTCTACCCACCATAAGATGACAAGGTTCGACATGACTAAGCAACCAAACCACCACCACAAACTGGCAATATAAGGATTTTCCCTTAGCATGTTGTGAAAGTGGAAGTGTTAGTTGCTCAGTCGTGGCCGACTCTTTGGAGTCCCATAGACTATAGCTTGCCAGGCTCCTCTGTCCATGGTCTTGTCCGGGCAAGAATACTGGAATGAGTCGGTGTTCCCTTCTCCAGGGGATCTTCCCAACTCAGAGGTCCCATGTCTCCTGCATTGCAGGCAGATTCTTTACCATCTGAGCCACCAGGAAGTCCCCTTGGCTTGTCAGAGTATCCTATCTTAAACCACACTCCACAGTACAACCTTAGACACATCTCCATTAGAATGTGGGACAAGACAGGCTAGCACCACTATTATTTAAGATTGTGCAGAAAATTATAGTCAATGCCATGAACATCATAATACATTTGGTTATTGGAAGGGCAGAGCCAAAGTTATTATTTGCCAAATGCAGATAACTGTCTTTCTAGAAAATTTTGTTATGCAGGAAAGCTCTTGGTGTGTTTTTTTTTTTTAATGTGTATTTTGTATTCCAGATTCAGTGATTTTTGAATGCTACCTTAATTGTATTGCAAATTATAGCATAGAATGAATGCTGTTTCTGGACTGTCTATTCAAGGCTAGTGATATGAAGGTCAATATTTAAGAAAGTATATCACAGCTTTAATTACTATAGCTCTCTTTATAAATCTTCACATTTTCTCAAGTCTTCAAGCCTATGTAAGCCTTTATTCACAGAAAAGCTATTTTATGCCATAAAGTTAGTCACAACCAAATATTACTGGCATTTCAAATACTTGAACAATAATTTTTCCTAAATTGATGGGATGTATTCTCTTCTCACTCTGTTATTACCATTATAATGTCCAAGTTGAAAAACGCTGTAAAACTAGTGACTTCTCTGAAAATAATAAAATGCCTCTCAATTTCTGTACATGAGCTACCTTACATTGACCTCAAATAACTGACCATCGGCCAAGACCCATTTTCTTCTCTCTCGTGACTCTCCAATGAAGTCGTCACCTGGTATTTTGGCCAAAGACTCAGAAACGTGAAAATACAATGGTTCAACGTTCCCTTTTATTCTACATTTGCCTGTTTCAGTCTGAATTTCACAGGCAATTACACATCCCTGAAGGAGAGCCTCTAGGTGTTCTTAGGAACGTTTATCGAGTCTGATTCATATCACACACGACAGCCTAAACAGGTTTAAACTAAGCACATAAAGAGAGGCTGATTGCATTCAATTGCTTTTTCCATCAAGCTTCTTGTACTCTGAAAATCAGATTCTGAAGTCTGAAAACGAATTAATTTCAACAATTGAAGTAAGCTTAGAACTCTGTTGGTATAAATTCTATTTATGTGACAACCACTTCTGGCTCCATCTCATCCTCATTCAATTGAACATGATCTGAAAGAGTGCCTTATTTCTACTCACTGGGAAGGGGTCATGAGGATCCTTTTTAAATAAAAAGAAAAATAAACCTAGTCTCTTTTTTTAGCTAAAATAATGGCATTTTGATCGAACCAAAATCTACCTATCATATGGCATGTATATACAAGGAATCCTGGTATAAAAAGTTTAAATGCAACCTGAAAGTAGTGGTTTTCAAAGTGTGATATGCACTGTATTCTTACATCCCTGCTTGCTACTTTGGTCTACCACAAGGACACTTAGGTACACTTACGACAGAAGGGCAGTGAGTAAGGCAGTATCTTTGATTTGGCTAGAGTACTGCTCTTTAAAAAAATAATAAGTTCTGAAAGGCTCTAACGCCACCATCCAAACTCTCTACCAAGATCTGAAGGTCCTGCAGGTCCTAGCTCCTGCCGGCTTCTCCGGCCGTATCTCAGCCCCTCTGACTCGCTTACTCGGTTCACCGGCCTCCTTGCTGGTGCTTGTCTGGGCTTAGGGTAGTGTTTGCTGACAGCCACACTCTGCCTCGAGGTAGCCACCTCCATCACTCTGTCCGTTCATAAACTCCCCACTGATATATCACTTGATTAAAGAGGTCCTCCCTGAAAACCATTCCCATCTCCTTTCCCTGCCACTTTTTTCTCCGTAGCATCTGTAACCACCTGATATAATTTAAATATATTATATATATTTACCTCTCTCTCTACCCTTACCCACGCTTCCCCAGAAAGCAAGCACCAAAAGTAGAAAGCTGACTGCATCCTCAGTGCCTAGAATAGTGTTTGGACATAATACGGGCTCAAAAAAAAAAAAAAATCTGAATAAATAGCTTTCCTTCCAATAATATTATACTGAGTAATGCAAGTTCTGGTTTACTATTTAAGTTTTAAGATCTAACTATTAATTAGCATCTTGATAAATGTTAAGACTTGGTAGTATAGATTATTTAACTGAACATAATACCTTATCATCAAACCAAACATAAAACAGTCATCTCAAGAATTTCTGCACCTTTATTCCAATCTCTTCACAATGCCTGGCCTTGGCCCTGTTAGAGTCAGTAACAGAGTGCTACCCTATGGCGTCCTTCCCAGATGGAATTGGAGAGAAAGGCGATGAAAGGGAATCCAGAGGAATCGTCTGCCCGGCACACCCACTCTCATTCCCAGCCTGACCGCCCATCCCTGAATCCCTGGTGGAACCTGAGAAGGTCGAACAGTGAGGGTTAACTTTTCCCTGCACAGTGGAACATATTTTTGTCTTCTCGTGAAAGTCCCATATTTATACTTCCTGGCGTTCCCCTTTTCCCTCCCTCATATTCTGAAAAATTTTCCACTTTACTCTGGACGTTCCAAAGTTTTAAGCAAGTATAGAGTTTTGAATTCCCTTACATAATTCCTTTTCCTGAGGATACTGTGGCAGACTGTGTTATGTCCCCGGTTATCCACTTATCCCCTCCTCTACAGGAAGGTTAAACATCCACCCACCACGTGACTGCCCTGGCCCCATTGACATTGGAATTGGCCACATGACTTGCCGTGGTCAATGGATTATGAGCAGAAAAAAACCACAGAATCTTCTAGAGCCTTTATGGTTGTCTCTTGCTTTTTCTCCTCTGCTTCTTCAGCCTGAGTTTTAGGATGAAAAGATGGATGGAGCCAAGCGCAGCCAAGCCACAGCTCTGCACAACTGCCAACGTGCAACGTGAACCAGAAGGAAAGGTGATTGCTGAGAGTTACTGAGACGTTTGGATCATTTGTTACCGCAGCAAAGCTGACAAACACTAATACCTTCATCATCATTTCTTTGTCTCCCATAGTTAGATTTTGGACATCTACTTATACTAACTAGCAAGACGTCGCTAACTCCCACATGAATGACACTACTAAATGTTACTGAAAGTCATATAAAAAAAGAAACATACATAAATACCCTGGTCCTAGATTGAAAGATCAGATACTGATGTTTCAGTTCTCTTCAAATTACCCTGTAAATTCTGTGTTTTTTTAATAACTAGAATAGTTGAATCTGACAATCATCAGGAAGAGTATCTTCCCACCCCTAAAAGTGAGAAAGAATAATTATAAGGGGGGATTTGCCTTACAAGACATCAAAATCCTACAATAAAGCTATAGTAATCACAGCAAGGAGGTATCTGAACAGGTTCACAAAGAGATCAATGGAATAGAATAGAGAAGCCAGATATGGTTACAGATATGTGACAGCTTAACATATGACAAACGTGGTATTTCAAAACAGTAAGGAAAAGATAGCCTTTCTGGCAGATTGTGTAGGGGATAGTTAGCTTTCCGTTTGGGGAAAAAATGAGTCAACTCACCAGTGTACGAAAATAAAGATCTCTTGGTTAAAACAAACTCCAAAAGTAAAAGAAAAAAAGTTAGGAAGACTTTTTTTTTTTTTTAATCTTGGGTAGAAGGAATCTTTACCAAACAGACCCCAAAACCCAAAAGTTGCCATTGAAAAGGTAGGCTTATTTGACTATAAAACCCATTTTAAACTCCTATAAAACAAAAGAAACTAAGAATAACATTTATATAAACATATTTGGAGTCGATCCACCTCCCTATTAATCAGAGAAATAAACATGAAAAGCAGCACTTATTTTTCACTCAGTAGGTTAGGAAAAGTTAGAAAGATAAAAAATTGTGTTGGTTAGAATACAAAGAAACCCTTTCATGCCCTGTAGGCTTATTGGGGATTCTGACAATTTCTTTAGAAAATAATCTAAAGATTGAAATACAAAAAACCTTTGATCTCACTTTTACTTTTTTTTTTTTTTTATCTCACTTTTAGAAACTTAGCTTTCGAGGAGAAAAAGAGCACGCCCTTAATATATCTTCAATTTTTCTAGTGAAAATCAATGTACTAATTTTACAATATAAATTTAAAAATTTAGTATCACCCTTCCAGTCTCCACGCCACGTGCACCTCTATTCTTTTTAACAGCCTTACTCGCTCCAGGAATGTCCCCCTCCTCCTTTACGAGTCATCTACCTACCAAAATTTAGGCCCAGCTTAAACTCTTTCTACTCACTAAATTTTAACATTCCTTTAGAGGATACTTGTGGCCCTACCTTACACAACATTTTTCATATCCCAAATTTAACCCTGGGCTTCCCAGGTGGCTCTGTGATGAAGAATCCGCCTGCAATGCATGAGACAGGGGCTTGATCCCCGGGTCCGGAAGATCCCCGGGAGAAGGGAATGGCAAGCCACTCCAGTCTTCTTGCCTGGAGAATCCCATGGGCAGAGCAGCTTGGCGGGCTTCAGTCCGTGGGGTCAAAAAATAGACACGACTGAGCAACTGAACAACAGCTTCAACACTGCTGCACACCCTGGGCTCTAGTCTGGGCCCGTTTCTTTAGGCTGCGGCTGGTGTGTTCCATTCTTTACAGCTGAGCCGCCTGGGAAGCCCCGCTTTTAGGCTAATGCTCTGAGTAACTGTTAAACTTTTTCAAGTTGTAACTTGAAATTTCTTCGCAGCCTTGTAGCAGGGAGCTCAGCCACGTGCTTTGTGACGACCTAGAGGTGTAGAGTGGGACGGAGGCCCGGGGAGGTGCGGGCGTGTATACGTTCACCACGGATTCCTGGTGATGTATGGCGGAAACCAACACAGCATGGTAAAGCTGTCATCCTCCAATCAGAAAAAACAACAACATAAAAAGTTTCCTCTTCACAGACCTGCTCAGGAAAGAAAGGGAAAAACAAAAAAGGACTCACTGAATGATGAATTCAATGAGCCTGTTTACCCTGTCGACGTCTAAAACTCCTGTGACTCTACAGCTTCCGCTGTGTGAACCCTGTTGAAATATTTGTCAACAGAAACGATCAGATATTCTTAATGGTTACTTTTTATAGCCAAATTTTTATTTACAGTCCTGCATATTGCCTGATTTTTAAAAATTTAATACAAAAGGATTAAAAAAACAACCTTTCAGCAACAAAAATTAATTTGCAGGAATAAATGTCTTTTAAGATGTGCAAGTATTCAAAATACTTCATTGTGACCTTTTAAAAAATTTTTCAACCTGTAACAGATTAGCTGATTGTCCTTTGAACAAAGTTGATTACTATGAATGAGATTTTTATTCTGAGCATTCATAGAGAATGCTCTACAGAATTTAATAAACATCATAAACAGACTAAAGATGTTGCCACAAGCATTTGTTAATCAAAGATTAAAATAACATTCTAAGGCAATAGTGTGTAATCTTTTTATTACCCCCCCAATCACCCCTCATCAAAGGCATGCCTTGAGAAATTATGTGTACCAAACTATAGTTATTAGTTTTCTATTTATTTGTCAATGCTTATGAATAAACATTTTATGTTAAAATTTCTTTAGTATTCCCAAGATACTAATATCTTGGGAATTAATTAATTGTAACTTTAAAGAGGAGAAACCCAGCAGGCACCACCTTAACCAAGCCATCAAAGTTAACCAGTAATGAAACACATAGTTAGCATTTTTCCTCTGCATACTATGTACTGAGATGGATACAACATTGTTTTTTGTTTTACTCCCAAAAATGTATAACCTGAATCTAGTAAAGAGAAAACATCAGATAAAACCAACGGAGCAAAATAAATGATCTGTATTCTTCACAGTGTCAAGATGAGATTTCAAAGAGATTTGATTTGAAGAGACTTGAAAATTTAATACAGCATGTAAATAGAATCCTGGGTCAGATTCTAAAAATTTTCCTATAAAGGCTATTAATTGGACAATAGGCAAAATTCAAATAAGATTCATAGTTTAAACAATAATATTGTATCAATGTTTATTTGGTGATTTTAATAATTATCCTATAATTATGGAAGAGAATGTCATTTTGGAAAACAATACACACTAAAAAAGGGAATTATGTCTGCAAATTACTCTGAGAGAGTTTACACACACACATATGCATATATATATACCTGTATGTGTATATACATATTTCCATACACACATACGGGGAGAGAGAATGGTAAGGAAAAATATAAGTGCTAATATTCAGGGCATCAGGAATATGGGTAAAGGTTAAAATATACAGAAATTCTTTAATCATTTCTAACCGTCTAAAATTATCTCAAGGTTAAAATTAAAAATCAGAAGAACACAAAAACTTCACATTGAAATTAAGTAACCATTGTATACAAGGTGAGGACTAGTTCAAAATGAGCTGATATTTTAGCTTGTGCTGGAAAGTATACAATTGCCTTTCTATAATTGAAATTGTATTACTTTCACAGGCTTCTCATGATCCAAAGGCCCCAGAATGAGAAATACTGCTTTAAATCATTATTATTGTCATCCAGATTTCAAGTTGGTTTTTAGAAAAGGCAGAGGAACCAGAGATCAAATTGCCAACATCCGCTGGATCATGGAAAAAGCAAGAGAGTTCCAGAAAAACATCTATTTCTGCTTTATTGACTATACCAAAGCCTTTGACTGTGTGGATCACAATAAACTGTGGAAAATTCTAAAAGAGATGGGAATACCAGACCACCTGACCTGCCTCTTGAGAAACCTATATGCAGGTCAGGAAGCAACAAGCAACAATTAGAACTGGACATGGAACAACAGACTGGTTCCAAATAGGAAAAGGAGTACGTCAAGGCTGTATATTGTCACCCTGCTTATTTAACTTCTGTGCAGAGTACATCATGAGAAATGCTGGACTGGAAGAAGCACAAGCTGGAATCAAGATTGCCAGAAGAAATATCAATAACCTCAGATATGCAGATGACACCACCCTTATGGGAGAAAGTGAAGAGGAACTAAAAAGCCTCTTGATGAAAGTGAAAGTAGAGAGTGAAAAAGTTGGCTTAAAGCTCAACATTCAGAAAATGAAGATCATGGCATCTGGTCCCATCACTTCATGGGAAATAGATGGGGAAACAGTGGAAACAGTGTCAGACTTTATTTTTTTGGGCTCCAAAATCACTGCAGATGGTGATTGCAGCCATGAAATTAAAAGACACTTACTCCTTGGAAGAAAAGTTATGACCATCCTAGATAGTATATTGAAAAGCAGAGACATTACTTTGCCGACTAAGGTCTGTCTAGTCAAGGCTATGGTTTTTCCAGTTGTCATGTACGGATGTGAGAGTTGGACTGTGAAGAAGGCTGAGTGCCGAAGAATTGATGCTTTTGAACTGTGGTGTTGGAGAAGACTCTTGAGAGTCCCTTGGACTGCAAGGAGGTCCAACCGGTCCATCCTAAAGGAGATCAGCCCTGGGTGTTCTTTGGAAGGAATGATGCTAAAGCTGAAACTCCAGTACTTTGGCCACCTCATGCGAAGATTTGACTTATTGGAAAAGAGTCTGATGCTGGGAGGGATTGGGGGCAGGAGGAGAAGGGGACGACAGAGAATGAGATGGCTGGATGGCATCACTGACTGGATGGACGTGAGTCTGAGTGAACTCCGGGAGTTGGTGATGGACGGGGAGGCCTGGCGTACTGTGATTCATGGGGTCGCAAAGAGTCGGACATGACTGAGCGACTGAACTGAACTGAACTGAAAACTTTTATAGTGTCTTAGAGGAATTATGCCTCTGCAAAGTTGACTATTTGCTTGCACATTGCTTTTAATGTTTCATCAAAGAAGTTTAACAAACCCTTTTTGAATTGCAATGCTGCTGCTGCTAAGTCGATTCAGTCGTGTCGGACTCTGTGTGACCCATAGACGGCAGCCCACCAGGCTCCACCATCCCTGGGATTCTCCAGGCAAGAACACTGGAGTGGGTTGCCACTTCCTTCTCCAATGCATGAAAGTGAAAAGTGAAAGTGAAGTCGCTCAGTCATGTCTGACTCTTCGTGACCCCATGGACTGCAGCCCACCAGGCTCCTCTGCCCATGGGATTTTCCAGGCAAAAGTACTGGAGTGGGGTGCCATAGCCTTCTCTGTTGAATTACAATAGCCATTAGTAAAAAAGAATGCTGAGGTATTGACCTTGTTTATGTAACTCTTCTAAATTCACTTATTAGCTCTGGTAGTTTTGGGGGGTGGACTCTTTAGGATCTTTGTTCTTCTGAAGGTCATTTTTTTCCAGAAATTTTCTCTTTGCCTTTTCTCTTTTTGGTCGTTTGTCTGTGATATGTCCAGGAGTACGTGTGTGTAAGTTCTAATACTCTTCTTGAGATTCTCTGAGTTTCTTGGATAGACAGTTTGTAATTTTTCATTAATTATGAAAATTGTTTCTTCAAATGAGTCTTCATCCCTGTTTTCGCTCTTTTTTCCTTCTGCTGCTGCTAAGTCACTTCAGTCGTGTCCGACTCTGTGTGACCCCATAGACAGCAGCCCACCAGGCTCCCCGTCCCTGGGATTCTCCAGGCAAGAACACTGGAGTGGGTTGCCACTTCCTTCTCCAATGCATGAAAGTGAAAAGTGAAAGTGAAGTCATTCAGTCGTGTCTGACTCTTCGTGACCCCATGGACTGCAGCCTACCAGGCTCCTCCGTCCATGGGATTTTCCAGGCAAGAGTACTGGAGTGGGGTGCCATTGCCTTTTTCCTTATAAGACTCCAATTTCATGCATGCCCAACAATTTGATATTGCCTCACAGCTCTTACATTCTCCGTTCTCTTCTCTACTGTTCTTTCTCTTCATGCTTCATTTCGGACACTTTCTAATGCTTCAGTTTCAAGATCACTAATCCTTGAAGTGGAGGTGCAATGTTAAGATTTTACTTATACATGGTGTCGCATTTGTTGACCAAAATACTTTTCCCAGTATAGTAAACTTTCTAAATTTAAAATATATACGGCATTTTATTACTGTCCTGTCTTTTATACATCCCAGTTTTATCTTCTCTTAGCTTCCATGATCATATCTACTGATTCTAAAACTGATATAACAGGCTGTATTTACCTAAGAAATGTCCTCCTATATTAAAATTAGCTTAAGACTTAATACTTTGCACCTAAGTTTGCTTTTTTGAACAACCTATGATAAATCTGCTTTTCTTTATCTTCCCTACATCCATCTGTTAAATGTAGTAGTTGTTAATGAAGGGTAGAATTTAATAAAGTCTCATTTGATGAGTATGTTTATCCTATAATTCTTTTGTAATTTTTTAGATATGGCACTTAATTATATTAAAATATGTATCTATAATTCACTTGTTTTTATTTTTAAAAATATTTCTTTTAAAAATTATTTTGTTATTCTTATCGCTATTTTATATTTTATTTTTTAGCTGTGCTGCGTGGCATGGTAGCTCCCCAAGCAGGAATCAAACCCTCTTGTATTAAAAGCAGAAAATCCTAACCACTGGACTACCGAGGAAGTTCCACTTTTTACTTGTTGTTAAAGGTCCTTATGGCTTTATCTTGTTTTCTTCTCTTGAACGTAAATTCTTCAAAGCACAGACTCTGAGTTCATTTTCCTTGATTACTCCCTCATATAACCAAGCCCAGTGTTCACACGTGGGTGCTCTATTTATGTTTGATTTATTTATTGATTTATTTGCTCTATTTATGATTGTGGTGGTGGTTCTTAAGCTTTTTCTTTCTTTGGCATGCTTTCGAATAGTAGAATTTTGGGTGACGTATTAGAAGGCACTAGGAACATGAAGCAACTTGAGACAAGTCAACAATAATTACAGAGTAATTGCTACTACAGTATGTACGAAGGTCTTCAGTATCTGTGCAAGCATTTACAATGACCTCTCCAAATAGAAGTATTTATCGTCCTGAAAGTGTTTTGTTAAAAGTTCATCAAACAAAAAATTCTCGTGTTTTCTGTTGTTAGACTGATGTCGAGATATGCTTCGTACTTCTTCCTGGTAGCTAGCTATGCAACTGCTGTACTGAAAACTGCAGAATCCTAGGCTGTTAGTAATTCCATGCAAACCTACGCATTCACAGACCTGACAAACTCCAGGAGGATTTCCCTGGTGGTCCAGCACAGTTTTGATCCCTGATCAGAGAACTGAGGTCCTGCATACCTCGAGGTGCCGCCAACAAAGCGTCACAAACTCTAGCTTGTCTCTAGCAGCTGAGGCCATATGAATAAAGGGGCCCCAGAATGTGTGTTCATGCTCAGTTATGTCTCTGTGGCCCCATGGACTATAGCCCATCAGACTCCTCCCATGAATTTCCAGGCAAGTGTATTGGAGTGGGATGGCACTCCCTGCTCCGGGGATCTTCTGGACCCAGGGATCAAACCCATGCCTCTTGCGTCCCCTGCACTGGCAGGCAGATTCTTTACCACTAGCACCACCTGACCCAGGAGAAGGGAGCAGTTCCCCGACCAGAGACTGACCCTGACTTGCCCAGCAGCGTCCAGCAGTCTCCGGCAGGGTGTGGGTGGGCCGTGGCTGCTGCAGGGCTGGGGGCACTGAGTATGCCAGGGTGTGCACGTGACCTGTTAAAGGAGGTCGCCATTATCTTCATCACCTCCACCATAGTTTGGTCTCAGGTCAAACAACAGGGAGGAACACAGCCCCGCCCACAACAGAAAGTAGGATTAAAGGTTTACTGAGCATGGCCCCGCCCATCAGAACAAGGCCCAGTTTTTCCCACAGTGGTCTCTCCCATCAGGAAGCTTCCATTAGCCTCTTATCCTTATCTGTCAGAGGGGGGAAAGAATGAAAACCACAATCACAGAAAACTAATCAAACTGACCACATGGACCACAGCCTTGTCTAACTCATTGAAACTATAAGCCACGCCATGTAGGACCACCCAAGACGGACGGATCATGGTGGAGAGTTCTGACAAAACGTGGTCCACTGGAGAAAAGAAAGTGAAAGTGAAGTTGCTCAGTCATGTCTGACTCTTTGTGACTCCATGGACTGTAGCCCACCAGGCTCCTCCGTTCTTGAGATTCTCCAAGCAAGAGTACTGGAGTGGGTTGCCATTTCCTTCTCCAGGGGATCTTCCTGACCCAGGGATCAAACTCAGGTCTCCTGAACTACAGGCAGATGCTTTACCCTCTGAACCATAAGTTCCACTCGGGAAGGGAATGGCAAACACTTCAGTATTCTTGCCCTGAGAACCCCATGAACAGTATGAAAAGGCAAAAAGATAGGACACTGGAAGATGAAGTCCCCAGGTCAGTAGGTGCCCAATATGCGACTGGAGAAGAGCAGAGAAATAGCTCCAGAAAGAATGAAGCCAAAGCGAAAACAGTGCTCAGTGGTGGATGTCACTGGTGATGGAATTAAAGTCCGATGGTGTAAAGAACAATATTGCAAAGGAACCTGGAATGTTAGGTCCATGAATCAAAGCAAATTGGAAGTGGTCAAACAGAAGATGACAAGACTAAACATTGACATTTTAGAAATCAGTGAACTAAAATGGACTGAAATGGATGAATTTAAGTCAGATGACCATTATATCTACTACTGTGGGCAAGAATCCCTTAGAAGAAGTAGAGTAGTCCTTGATATTGGGAGCCAGCGTGAGGAACTCCGCCCATGGCAAAGGTCATGAGGAAGGAAGCTTGGCATACGCAAAGGCGTGATCAAGCCTCAGGAAACCCCCTGTTCCCGAGCATCTACCCCCAAAACCAGAGTACTTTACGGGGAGCTCTCCCCCATAACCATTTCTCTCAGAGAAGGAGTTAACTTGCAGCTCCAGTTAATAAAAATTCCTGGGCGTGATAAGAGTGTTTCAACTTACGAACTCTGAAGGTTCTCTGGCCTGCCTGATCAGGCTCGTCCGGCCGCATGTGATTGTTTACAGCCTCCCAACCTTAAGAGGCATGAGATGCTTTAAAACTTTCTAAATACAGGCTCTCTTGAGAAGTTAGAAAATTATTAGTATAGTATAGTGGGTTGATTAGAAATTATATTGGTGAAGGGTTTTTTCATTTGTCGTGCCGATAATTACTGCTAATTTCCTGCCCTGGGTCTGACAAGGATGTCTCAGGTCAAACCTCTCTGCTGACAGACTAGCTTGTGTGACAGCCTCTCAACCATAAACAGCACAGAGAGTTTGGAGTATCAGCATAGGGCTTTTTTCATTGATGAGTCAATGATTGCCATCAGGCCTCCATATCCTTAGGCACCTGGGAATATATTAATCAATGTATTTGAAATATAGGAAAGGAAATATAGTAGTTTTTTGATTTTAGCAATACTAGACTTTTTGAGTTAATGAATCTTCTCTTTTGTTATAGATCACTGTACTTTGTTATAAATCACTATAAATCACTATGCTATGTAAAAATGTAACTTTATCACTATCTTAAGACAAAATAGATCTTAAGGGGAACATTTGTTGAGCCAATATTTGCTGCTAAATCTCTATATTCCTGCCCTTATAATGAATATAACTAGCATATAAGAGAAATAAGTATTAACCTTTAAGATTAATCATGTTAAACCTTAGGTTAAGTAAATTCCTTTCTTGATTGTAACTCACTACACCCTCACCCTATAGGAATGCAACTTTATTTGGAGAGTGGCGCCTGATTTAAGAAAAAATCACCCCTGGAAAAATAAGTTTTCTGATTAACTGACCGGTATCAGAAAGGGCCATAAAATGTCAGCAGACCTCATGGCCACAAGATGATGAAACTCATAAGACCTCTGTATAATTTTATATGAAGCACCTGATTGTGACAAGGGTCAGGTCTGCTGACCCCCGCGTGACTCTGTATTCATCCCTATGTATAACAAGTAGGTATATAAACAAACCTGAAAAATAAAGATATCGGATCAGTTTCTGGAAAGACTGACTCCCCCGTGTTGTTCCTTTCTTGGTCCCCGCTTTCCTGGCTGAATTCCCATCTGAAATGTGGGGACTCACCAAGCCTGCTGATTCTGCCTGGGCTTCTGAGATCAGACGGGGGAGGCCTCAGTGCCTCCTCTTCTTCGGGAGAATGGAAAGACGCCTGTGGCCTACGTAGGTGGTGATTGGTATTCCGTGTAAACCAGTTATTCAGCCTCTTTTCTCCACTAATTCTCCTACTACACTATCTGTTTCTAATCTCCCTCTATATCTGTAATTAAATAAGTTTTTTCCAGGACGACGATTCCGTCCCCACCTTTGAATTACCCTGGATCCACTGGGGCTGGACCCCGGCACCTCATAGTCAACAAAAGAGTCCGAAATGCAGTACTTGGATGCAATCTCAAAAACGACAGAATGGTCTCTGTTCAATTCCAAGGCAAATCATTCAATATCACAGTAATCCAAGTCTATGCCCCGACCAGTAATGCTGAAGAAGCTGAAGTTGAAGGGTTCTATGAAGACCTTCTAGAACTAACACCCCAAAAAGATGTCCTTTTCATTATGGGGGAAGAGAATGCAAAAGTAGGAAGTCAAGAGACACCTGGGGTAACAGGCACATTTGGCCTTGGAGTACAGAATGAAGCAGGGCAAAGGCTAACAGAGTCTGGTTAAAAGAACGCACTGGTCATAGCAAACACCCTCTTCTAACAACACAAGAGAAGACTCTACACATGGACATCACCAGATGGTCAACACCGAAATCAGATTGATTATATTCTTTGCAGCCAAAGATGGAGAAGCTCTATACAGTTAGCAAAAACAAGACCAGGAGCTGACTGTGGCTCAGATCATGAACTTCTTATTGCCAAATTCAGACTGAAATTGAAGAAAGTAGGGAATACCTCCAGACCATTCCGGTATGATCTAAATTAAATCCCTTACCATTATATAATGGAAATGACAAATTCAAGGGATTAGATCTGACAGAGTGCCTGAAGAACTAGGGACAAGGCTCGTGACATTCTACAGGAGACAGGAATCTAGACCATCCCCAAGAAAAAAAATGCAAAAAGGCTTAATGGCTGTCTGAGGAGGCCTTACAAATAACTGAGGAAAGAAGAGAAGCTAAAGGCAAAGGAGAAAAGGAAAGATATACCCATCTGAATGCAGAGTTCTAAATAGCAAGGAGACATAAGAAAGTCTTCCTCAGTGATCAATGCAAAGAAATAGAGGCAAACAATAGAATGGGAAAGACTAGAGATCTCTTCAAGAAAATTAGAGATACCAAGGGAATATTTCATGCTAAGACGGGCTCAATAAAGGACAGAAATGGTATGGATCTAAGCAGAAGATATTAAGAAGAGGTGGCAAGAATACACAGAAGAACGATACAAAAAAGATCTTCACGACTCAAATAATCATGATGGTGTAATCACTCATCTAGAGCCAGACATCCTGGAATGTGAAGTCAAGTGGGCCTTAGGAAGCATCACTACGAACAAAGCTAGTGGAGGTGATGGCATTCCAGTTGAGCTATTTCAAATCCTGAAAGATGATGCTGTGAAAGTGCTGCACTCAATATGCCAGCAAATTTGGAAAACTCAGCAGTGGCCACAGGACTGGAAGAGGTCAGTTTTCATTCCAATCCCAAAGAAAGGCAATGCCAAAGAATGTTCAAAATACCGAACAATTACACTCATCTCACACACTAGCAAAGTAATGCTCAAAATTCTCCAAGCCAGGCTTCAGCAATACGTGAACCATGAACTTCCAGATGTTCAAGCTGGTTTTAGAAAAGGCAGAGGAACCAGAGATCAAATTGCCAACATCCATTGGATCATAGAGAAAGCAAGAGAGTTTCAGAACAACATCTATTTCCACTTTATTGACTATGCCAAAGCCTTTGACTGTGTGGATCACAATAAACTGTGGAAAATTCTGAAAGAGATGGGAATACCAGACCACCTGACCTGCCTCCTGAGAAGTCTGTATGCAGGTCAAGAAGCAACAGTTAGAACTGGATATGGAACAACAGACTGGTTCCGAATAGGAAAAGGAGTGCGTCAAGGCTGTATATTGTCATCCTGCTTATTTAACTTATATGCAGAGTCGATCATGAGAAATGCTGGGCTGGGTGAAATACAAGCTGGAATCAAGATTGACGGGAGAAATAGCAATAACCTCAGATATGCAGATGAC
The DNA here is from genome assembly GCF_014754425.2 of Oryx dammah. Classification (NCBI taxonomy): domain Eukaryota; kingdom Metazoa; phylum Chordata; class Mammalia; order Artiodactyla; family Bovidae; genus Oryx; species Oryx dammah. The sequence continues at coordinate 2,690,617 of NW_024070210.1, forward strand.
ACCACCCTTATGGCAGAAAATGGACTAAAGAGCCTCTCGATGAAAGTGAAAGAGGAGTGTGAAAAGCTGACTTGAAACTCAACACTCAAAAAACTAAGATCATGGCATCTGCTCCCATCACTTCACGGCAAATAGATTGGGAAATTGTGAAAATCGTGAGAGACTTGATTTTTGGGAGGTCCAAAATCACTGCAGATGGTGACTGCAGCCATGAAATTCAAAGACGCTTGCTCCTTGGAAGAAAATTATGACCAACCTAGATAGCATATTAAAAGCAGAGACATTACTTTGCCCACAAAGGTCCGTCTAGTCAAGGCTATGGCTTTTCCAGTGGTCATGTATGGATGTGAGAGTGGACCATAAAGAAAGCCTTGTGCCAAAGAATTGATGGTTTTGAACTGAGGTGCTGGAGAAGACTCTTGAGAGTCCCTTGGACTGCAAGGAGGTCAAACCAGTCCATCCTAAAGCAAATCAGTTCTGAATATTCGTCCAAAGGACTGATGCTGATGCTGAAACTCCAATACTTTGGCCACCTGATGTGAAGAACTGACTCACTAGTAAAGACCCTGATGCTGGGAAAGATTGAAGGTGGGAGGAGAAGGGGACGACAGAGGATGAGATGGTTGGATGGCATCACTGATTCGATGGACATGAGTTTGAGCAAGCTTCAGGAGTTGGTGATGGACAGGGAAGCCTGGCATGCTACAGTCCATGGGGTCACAAAGAATCAGACACGACTGAGTGACTGAACTGAACTGAACTGAGCACCACCTGGGAAGGACCCCAGCCCCTCTTAAAACGCTTGCCTGAGAAAGTTCCATGCGTCCAGGAGAATTTACTGTTTGTTCCAGCCCAAAACTGGTGATAGATTCCTGAACTCGCTCCTAGAGTTTACTAGAGAATGCCTGCGGTGATAAATCCTTTCTTTGCCCTTTGAGATGTAAATCTACCATCCGAAACTGTTTCATCAAGAACTTGAGAGCTGTCTCTTTGAATTTCAAACATCCAGGGAGATAAGTCTCTCACCCTCAGTCCCTGCATATGCATGAGTAAACAATTTTCTAAAATTCAATACAGTAACAGCTAAGTGGGTGAAGACCTAACTTGCCTCAACTTGCACCACTGCCTCCTGTCATGAGGATAGGAGAGTTTATTTGTCCTCTGGATACACTCCCATGAACACCTCCAGGTGTCTCAGTCACAGAAAGGCCCCTTAATCCTCCTGCAGTGCCTTTCCCTAAACACACCCAGACTTTTAAAAGTCTCCAGCCCTTTGTTTCAGGGAAGTTGAGTTCAGCTCACAGCAGACCCTCACCCCTATTGCAATAGTACTGCTAAATATACACTGTCCTCACAGCTTTGACTACTGAACAGCTTTGTCTTTGACAATATTGTTTTGTATTGTGATATTGCATAACATGCAGTTGCTGCGGAAATGTATTTTACATGTTGATCCCAGTTTGGTAGCATTTCCACTCAGGAAATAAGCATCGGGCAGCTGCCTGTTTGATCTGTGTTCGGAAACAATGCTCCAGGGTCTCCTGTGTTTCCACACATCTTGTCTACAGAAGCACTGACTTGGCCTTTGTTCCAGACTGTCTTCTCAAGGATGTTTGTGTAGCAAACAACCTTGGAAGATAAAGTTAGTGTCTCCCTTTGGAGCAAAAGTCTATTTCTTGTCCAGTATAATAAACATGATATCTCCCTTCAGGGCAAAAGTCAAATGGGCTTCAGTTCAGTTCTGTTCAGTTCAGTCGCTCAGTCGTGTCCGACTCTTTGCCACCCCATGAATCGCAGCACACCAGGCCTCCCTGTCCATCACCAACTCCCGGAGTTCACTCAGACTCACATCCATCGAGTCAGTGATGCCATCCAGCCATCTCATCCTCTGTCATCCCCTTCTCCTCCTGCCCCCAATCCCTCCCAGCATCAGTCTTTTCCAATGAGTCAACTCTTCGCATGAGATGGCCAAAGTATTGGCATTTCAGCTTTAGCATCATTTCTTCCAAAGAAATCCCAGGGCTGATCTCCTTCAGAATGGACTGGTTGGATCTCCTTGCAGTCCAAGGAACTCTCAAGAGTCTTCCCCAACACCACAGTTCAAAAGCATCAATTCTTCGGCGCTCAGCCTTCTTCACAGTCCAACTCTCACATCCATACATGACCACTGGAAAAAGGGCTTACTGCCCGTTATAAATGATGTAGGTTCCCTGACTTTTGCAGAGGTTCTTCTCCTGTGATGCAGCTTACTACGTACGCATGTGTGAGTGTGTGTGTGGTTACTACATGGCCCTGTGTATGAGCCTGTGGGAATCGAGGCTCCAGGAGCCAGTGGCTCGGAGATCATGGAGAAACGGGATGATGCACCCTGGAAGTGTGGGCATAAACTCCACCTCACTATGGGTTGTCTTTCACCAGTGCCAAAGAGGAGACGGGAGGGGGCCTGGACATGTAAATTCCCCCCTCCCTTTCGCCTTCCCAGAGGCCACTCCGGGCCACATTTTGCCCTTGCAGCCCATTAAGGGGAACTCTGTGCGCCCGGTGGGCGCATCTGCTGTGTGGCTGCAGCCAGGCACTCGTGCACCACACACCGTCTCACAGCTTTCCTTACCTCACTTTCTTTTCCTCTCCCTCACTACCCTGGCTTGTCAGACAGCCACGCCTCAGTCTTTGCCTCAGTATTTTTTGAGAATCCAGGCTAAGGTAGTGGCTAAGTAAAAAGGAAGGACTACAGATTGTAAAAGGTTAAACAGGCAAAAAAATATGCTCTCGGGGATACATATTCTAGAAGCATAAATAAACGATTCCCCCAAATTCAATATGATTAGTGCTACTATAGAAATATGTATGATTTTACAAAATGTACTAGGGACATAAACCAAAGCTGATTACTTCTGAAGAGTGGGCGGGGATGTCACAGCAAACCATAGAGAAGTGGTGTGTATTGGTTTGTCTGGTTCGCTGAAACAAAGTTACACAAACCAAGCGGCTTAAACAATAGCAACTTATTGTCTCATAGTTCTGAAGGCAAGAAGTTCAAGATCAAAGTGTTGCTAGGCCTGGTTCTCTCTGAGGGCCATGAGGGAGGGGTGCGTTCTGCACCTTTCTCCAAGCTTCTAGTGGCTGCGGTGATCCTTCCTTGGTGTGTAAATCTCTGCTTTCATCTTTACGTGACATTTTCCCTGTGTGAGTGCCTGGGTCCGGATCTCCCTTTCTAATTTTTGTTGGACTATAGTTGACTCACAAAGTTGTGTTAGTTACTGGTGCACAGCAAAGTCAATCAGATACATACATTGGCCAAAAAAGTTCATTTGGGTTTTCTGTAAGATGTTACAGAAAAACCCAAACTTTTTTTTTTTAAACCTATTTATTTTGTATTAACCAACAAACTTTTTGGCCGATCCACTATATCTATCTATAGCTATATATCTCTCTTCTTTTTCAGATTCTTTCCCCTTATAAGTCATTACAGAACGTGGAGTCGAGTTCCCTGTGCTGTACAGTAGATCTTTATTTTATTTACAGCAGTGTATATGTGTCAGTCTCAACCTCCTCATTTATCACTTTCCCCCACATTTCCTCTTTGGTAACCATAAGTTTGATTTTGAGGTCTGCGAACCAGTTTCTGTTTTACAAATAAGTTCATTTGCATCATTTCTATTAGATTCCACATTTAAGTGAGACCATGTGGTATTTGTCTTTTTTTAAACATCCTTTTTAAGATAAAGACACCAGTCATACTGGACTAGCATCCCACCCTATTCCAGTGTGACTTCATCTTAACTAATTACATCTGCAATGATTCTATTTCCAAATGAGGTCACATTCTTAGGTACTGGGGATTAGGACTTCAACATATAATTTGGGGGGACACAGTTCAACCCATAAGAAGATGGTACATTTGAGCTGGACCTCAAATGTTCAGGAGTTTGCCAGGCCAACGAGAGTTGATATTACATACATCGTGAATGACACATGGGTGCGTGGAGTTTGGGAACTGTCTGGTTCATTTTGGGAAAGACTGGAGTCTAGTATGGTTGGATGGTAGGGCTAGGTCAAGGTAGGAAGGAAGTGACTGAAGATGGCTGTGGCAAGCAGGCCAGAGGCTTCATGTGTCCCAGGGAGGAGGTGGTCCTTTTTTCTGGAGCCCACTGGAAACTACCCAGTGTTTGTTGAACTGACTGTCCTTACTTCTTCCTAATTACAGTAGCAATTGGTGTGTGTAACTGTCGTATCAGCTGGGACTTCCCTACCACTTGGAGGCTTTTCGAGGGCTGAACCCCCACGTCCACCATTTGCGCACCATCCTGGGCTTCCCCTGCTCCCTGCCAGAGACTTTATAATTCTCTCCATGGAGCGCTGGTTCTGACGACATCAACCCAGAAAAGAAGCCCTGCTTCTCTAGCTTCCATTAAGAAGAAAAACGAACACTTTCTGTATTTGGAAACTTTTAAGATCTGAGAGGCTTTGGAGAGGGTGGCACGGCAAAACTCGCAGCTTCCTGCCTCTGTGACTCCACTCCGTCGTCTTCCTGGAGCAAGAAATCGCTTCTCGCTCCTCACGCGGAAGAGTTCTGCAACATTCAGCTCCTGTGGGGTCTCATTTTCTGTGCCAAGCACCCATTTGAGTATCTTTTCCCAAACAAATATCATTCTCTTCCCATGAGGAATTGAGGGGTAAAAGTCTCTATTTTTAAAAAGAACTTAGAATATTGGAGTTGTATCACCAATAAATACACCAATAAATGTATACATATGAATACACCAATAAAAGTGTACAAATCACCCACTGTATCATAAACTGTTAATACTTGGTATCTTTTGTTCCAGTCTTTAATATATTTCATAACTGGGCTCATTCTATATACACACTTCTTTGTAACTAGATTAAACATTTTTTGATATTAAGGGAAATTTCTGATGTTGCCAAAATGAATTTTGAAACCTAATTTTCAATGGTTTTATATTTTCACATGAGTCGAATCAATTTACTTAAAGTTTCCCTGAGGTCGAACAGTTAGGTTTCCGGATTTTTATTGTTGTAAATTAGGCCATCGTAAATGTTTTGGTGCATGAATCTTGATCTACCTTTTAAATTATTACAGTATGACAGATAACTGAATGAGAAGTTATTGAGTCAAATGATAAGAATATATTAAGACTCAAGAGGCCCCCATTGCTTCTGGAAAATTTCTTGACACAGGAGAGTAACATGCTCAGACATGATCTTCACAGATTACTCGTGTTGCAGAATCTAGGGGAAAGACAAGTAGAGGCTGAACCGAACTATGGCGAACGGAGTTCGGGAGGGTGTGGCTACAGAGACAGGGAGGCAGTTCAGGGATATTTCCAAAAATAGTCAAAAGGACTTGCTAACTGCTTATGGGAGAAGAGAAACAGTTGAAGAACCAAAGAAAACCACCTAGCTTTCCAACTCGACAGCGTGGAATACTGCCAGGGAGTATACTGATGTTTCTAATACAGAAAAAGACTCAATAGCAAGGTGTATAGATATGTAGAAGAGGATAGTTTGGCTTGCAGCTTTTTTTGTTTGAATAACATACTCATTTTTAATGGCTTTCAGTGCCCTCTAACAGACATTCGGGATGATGTTTATTGGTGGGAGGAAAAATCTGTAATTTTTCTTGCCCAAAATATGCAGCTAGCTTTAGAATTCTTATAAAAAAAAGGGCATTGGGGTGGCAGCCTGGTTAAAAGGAGTCTTGTCTTAATGCTGCATATTTTTTTTTAAAGCAAACACCTGTTTTTGTTTTTGCTTTAATTTAGATTGTGTGCAGATTTAGTTACGTAAACAGAGGTTGGAGAATATTAAAGATTCCAAGTCAGCCCTGGATAGCTACTGCTGGCATCCATTCCTTCTCATTCGAGCGCTGTAACTCCAGTTTTCCTTGGAAGAATCACGCCTCTTCTACTCTCCCTTCCTGTGGTTTTAGTGCACCTAGCCCTACTCTGTGGTGCCAAGGGTGGGCAGCCAATCAGTGTCAATGCTGTTGAAGTCAAGGAGTTTCCAGGAGAACGGCTGAAAAACTCTTTCCACAGCGGTGTCTTTTTTCAAAAAATGAAATTTATCTTTATTGGAGGATAATTAGTTTACAATACTGCGATGGTTTTTGCCAACAGGAATCAGCCATGGGTGCACGTGTGTCCCCCATCCTGAACCCCCCCCACCTCCCTCCCCATCCCATCCCTCTGGCTTGTCTCCAAACACAGGCTTTGAGTGCCCTGCTTCATGCATTGAACTTGCACTGCTCATCTATTTTACATATGGTAACACACAGGTTTCCACGCTGTGCTCTCAAATCTTCCCACCCTCGCCTTCTCCCAGAGTCCAAAAGTCTGTTCTTTACATCTCTGTCTCTTTTGTTGCCTTGCATAAAGGATCATTGTTACTGTCTTTCTAAATTCCATATATACGCATTAGTATACTGTATTGGTGTTTTTCTTTCTGGCTTACTTCACTCTGTATAATAGGCTCCAGTTTCATCCACCTCATTAGAACTGATTCAAATGTATTCTTTTTAACGGCTGAGTAATACTCCATTGTGTATATGTACCACAGCTTTCTTATCCATTCATCTGCTGATGGACATCTAGGTTGCTTCCATGTCCTGGCTATTATAAACAGTGCTGCGATGAACATTGGGGTACACGTGTCTCTTTCAATTCTGGTGTCCTCGGTGTGTATGCCCAGCAGTGGGATTGCTAGGTCATAAGGCAGTTCTATTTCCAGTTTTTTAAGGACTCTCCACACTGTTCTCCATAGTGGCTGTACTAGTTTGCATTCCCACCAACAGTGTAAGAGGGTCCCTTTGCTCCACACCCTCTCCAGCATTTATTGCGTGTAGACTTTTGGATGGCTGCCATTCTGACCAGCGTGAGGTGGTACCTTATTGTGGTTTTGATTTGCATTTCTCTGATAGTGAGTGATCCTGAGCATTTCTCATGAGTGTATTAGCCATCTGCATGTCTTCTCTGGAGAAATGTCCATTTGGTTCTTTGGTCCACTTTTTGGTTGGGTCATTTTGCTGGTATTGAGCTGCATGAACTCCCATGGGGATTTCTAAGAGAAGATGGTAGAACTGGACCTGCTGGCCCCTCTCTTGCCTTCTGGCAATGGCGTCAACTCAAAAGAAATTCGAACTGGGTTTATTCTGATGACCTGGTTCTGATGGCATCTTGAGCCCCTAAGGTCCAAGTGCTTTGATGCCAGTTCTAGTTTTCAGTCCTTTTTGACATTAAAATCCCATTTTTATCTAAAGCCATTTTGAGTAGGTTTCGGTCACATATAACTGAAAAAGTTCTTACTGACACAGAATCCCAGGGATGGGGGCGCCTGGTGGGCTGTTTTCTCTGGGGTCGCACAGAGTTGGACACGACTGAAGCGACTTAGCAATACAGTATTGGAAATCAGAAGAAGGTTCGAGTTTTCAAAAGCTTCAACTATTCAAAGACAAAACTAAAAGGAATTCTGTTGTGACTACACAAGTATTCTTTTTAATATTTAATGGTTGACAAATATGTATGAAATACCTACTGTAGTGCCAGGCACTATGTTAGGGTCTGTACATAAAACAGGTTAAAGCTATGGTTACAGAAACACTTTATGCACAGCATATTAAAAATCAAATCGTTATACTCCGTAAGTTGGCTGAATGAGCTAGCTAGAATTAGTAGTATGAATTTTGCCTTCCAAGCTTTATATACTTTGTCTTTTATTTCTTTTTGTAAAGACCTGAGGGTAACTAAAATTGGTAGGCAACAACAAAAAAAATTTGCTTGCATTTTAATATTTCAAATGTCTGGAATATACCACACTAGGAACTCAAGTTTCAAGATATAGATTACCAAAAGGTGTTGTAGCTTATAATTTAAAATGCCTAACAAATGTGCACCTGTTGACATGTAGAATTTAGGGGTCTTTCTCCTGCATCCTTATTTGCATTCTTTCAAAACGTACGGATATGAAAGCATACCTAGCAATAAAAGGTTGATTAAGCTTTCTGATGTGACACCAGTAAAACCATTATATTAAAAGTAAGGGTAAGAACTAATCTGGGTTTTTTCTCTCTGTTATTCAGGAATGTTTTACTCTTTAGCCACCCTTCTGCCTCAGCTGTCTCTTTTGGTCTTGAGTTGTCAGTTGAGGATTGTTTAATTAAGAATGTTTTCGCTTCACACTCCACCCTTGTGTCATTAAAGATTGCAATGGAAAATATAATAATGGAAAGATTATTTAAATCTGTTATTAATATGATGCTTAAATATATATCATGGGATCCATAAGAGAGTGTACTGAAAAAATCTGAAACATGGAAAAAAATATCTTATTCCTCACCATCCTACATCTCATAAAAACTACACGTAACCAGCAATGAATGTGCCACAAGTATACCGTAACAAAATATTTCATCTTTTCTAGGTTCACTGCTTAAATTTAAATAACCAACGACACTTCCTTTTTCCCACCAGGGATTTTCAGGGGACTCAGTAGTGAGTTAGGAAACATATTCTTATTTAAAAAAAAAAAAACAAAAAACAAATACTTGTGACAAAAAGAAATTGGGTATGCCCTTGTCCAGGGAACCCCACACAGGTTGTTTTATGTCTTCAGAGCGACTTCTCAAGCCTGAGTTCTTTCTTCTTCGCAGGTGTCAGAAGCCTACTCTGCAGGCCCCTTCTCTTCGATCTTGTCATCCCAAGCCAAAGACAAGCTGTTGAGTGTGACACATTTCCCCCAGGCTTGCTCACCTTCCCCTTCTAATTTTTGGCTGCCCTCATTACAAGAGTTTTGATAGAAGATATTTTTCACATACTGAAGTATGGAAAAATTATTCTGGCTTATATATGATTTAACTTAAACCTTATGCTAACTAGAGCAGTCTGTTTTGTGCATCACTGACTCAGTGGACATGAGTTTGGGTAGGCTCTAAGAGTTGGTGATGGACAGGGAAGCCTGGTATACTGAAGTTCATGGGGTCACAAAAAGTCAGACATGACTGAGTGACTGAACTGAAGTGAAACATGCGTTGTACATCTGCTTTAACCATTAAAGGAAAGAATTTTTTATGGAGAATAAAGTGGAGGTTCTTTAAAAGACTAAAAATAGAATGACCATTCGTGCTTGCATGCTAAGTTGCCTAAGTCATGTCTGACTCTTTGCAACCCCATGGACTGTGGCCCACGAGGCTCCCCCATCCCTGGGATTCTCTAGGCAAGAGAGTGGGTTGCCATTTCCTTACTCAGCCATAAAAAGGAACAAAACGGTGCCATTTGCAGGGATGTGGATGGACATAGAGACTGTCCTATAAAGTATGCCAGAAAGGAAAAAAAAATATTGTACCTAATGCATATGTGTGGAATCTAGAAAAATAGTACAGCCGAACCTATTTGCAAAGCAGAAACAGACCGAGGTGTAGAGAACAAACTTATGGACACCAAGAGAAAAGTGGGGGGGGGGAGGTGAACTGGGAGATTGGGACTGCCGTATATACACTACTCTGTATAAGATGGGTGATTAATGAATGGCACGGGGGAAAAAAGGCACAGTCTGTTTTTAGGGCATATATTAAGTTAACCTTAAGAACACATTTCAATATACGGTGGTGGTGGTTTAGTCATCCCTAAGTCGTGGCCAACTCTCTTGAAACCATGGACTGTAGCCCGAAAGGCTCCTCTGTCCATGGGATTTCCCAGGCAAGAATACTGGAGTGGGTTGCTGTTTCCTCTCTAGGGGTTCTTCCTGACTCAGGGATTGAATCTGTGTCTCCTGCATTGCAGGCGGTCTTCTGCACTGCAGGCAGATTCTTTACCACTGAGCCACCAGGGGAGCCCCTTCAGTATACAGTAGGTGCATACAAACACCATTTGACTCCACTTATATGAGGTAACTAGAATAGTCATATTCATAGAGTCAGAAAGTACATTCATAGATGCCAGAGGCAGGGGTGGGGAGTGGGGATAGGGACTTAGTTTTAAATGGGAACAAAGTTTCAGTTCAGGAGAGTAAAAAACTCCAGAGATGGATGATGGCGGGAGTTGCACAGTGTGAGCGTACTTGGTGCCCCTGAACCGGACAGTTAACTGTGGTTAAAATTGTTTACATTATGCGACTTCTATCACAATTAAAATGTTTGAAAATAAACATGAATAATTGTGGTTCAAGCATCCAAAGTGGAGCTGGGTGGCCAGTGTGGATGTGGTTTCAGATATGTTCCTCCATCCCTGAGAACTTGAATTTTCTGAACTGTATCAGTTTCAAGGACACCGCCAATCAGTCTCAAAACAATATCTGCTAGCAACTGCCAGCCAGAACCCTATGTTCCCAAGGTCTCCCCTCGTAACCAAGCAACCATTTTGAACCCAATCAATCCATGCTTGCCAAGAACCCTTACTCCTTCCCAGTGCCAATCCTAGTCCCTGACAATTTATGTAATTTTAGTTTTTGCCTGTATAAGCCTCCTCCATTTTGTAGTAGCCCGCTTAGCTCCTCTGTCCATGGGATTATCCTGGCAAAACCATTGGAGTGGGTAGTAGCCATCTTCTTCTCCAGGGGATCTTCCCACCCCAGGGACTGAACCTGCATCTTCTGCACTGCAAGCAGATTCCTTACCGCTGAACCCCCAGGGAAGCCCTGTAGTCCAGGGGAGTACAGTTCAAGTGCTTCTTGGATCTGTGTATCCCAGGCTATCGTCCTCCGTTTGGCTCAAAACTTTTCTATTTCTATTATAGATTGGTTTGGTGGCTAAGTCGTGTCTGACCCCTGAGACCCCATAGACTGTAGCCTATCAGGCTCCTCCGTCCTGGAGACAGGCAGGAACACTGGAGTGGGTTGTCATTTCCTTCTCCAGGTATAGATAGGTATATTGATTATTTCCATTGATAGTTTTATAGCTAATCACCTAGGAATAGTAAAAATTGAAAGTGAAGTCGCTCAGTCATGTCTGACTCTTTTCGACCCCATGGACTGTAGCCTATCAGGCTCCTCCGTCCATGGGATTTTCCAGGCAAGAGTGCTGGAGTGGATTGCCATTTCCTTCTCCAGGGGATCTTCCCGGCCCCGGAATCGAACCCGCGTCTCCCGCATTGCAGGCAGACGCTTTACCGTCTGAGCCCCCGGGGCAGCAGAATTTAAAATGTCTGAACGCTGGGAAATTTTATGAAGGGCTGACAGCTTTCCTGCATTGTAGTTCCTCACTGCTTTGTTAGATGATTATTGTGAACTAACTGGATTCCATTTCTACTTTCAACCTTCCTGGTGGAGTTCACCAGATCTACTCACACGTTCATAGTTTACACTGACAGAAAGTCTTTCCTCTGAAATAGCCCTTCTTTCCTGTATGTCGACTAGAAGTCATAGCCAAAACTGAAAAGGTATCCTTTTGTCTTAAATTGGTAATTTGCATCTTGGAGGAAGCAGAAAAAGGGTAACATTCAGTCCAAGGTATGGATGCCATCTAGGAATCATCACCTCTTTCTTAAAAAGATGCTAGTTTATTCTTTTTTTTTTTTTTTTTTTTTAAGATTTCCAAGTTTTAAGATTTTTTTTTTTTAAGATTTCCAAGTTTTGGTATTTCCCAAGGAAATAAACACTGATTTATTTTTCCAGACACAGAAGATTCATACTTGTGTTTTATAAATTATTTTTTCTTGTTGTAAACCTTGGGATTATCATTCTGGATTTAAAATCTTTTAAAACACTGACTTCAAATTATTTTTATAGGTACTGGTAAATTCCATGAGAGAGGAGGCATTCAGAAAACTGAGTAGGAGAGGAACTGACCTGGAACTCATTGCTTCTAGTATTTGTGCTTACAGGCTCATTCTCCAGCGTCAGTAAGCCTGAAGACATCCTCCTCATCACCACCATGCGAGAAGTATCAAAACAGTCCTCTAAAAACACAAAATCAGGTACCATTGCTGCTGCTGCTGCTGCTGCTAAATCGCTTCAGTCGTGTCTGACTCTGCGACCCCACGGACGGCAGCCCACCAGGCTCCCCTGTCCACGGGATTCTCCAGCCAAGAACACTCGAGTGGGTTGCCATTTCCCTCCCCCGTACCATTGCTGTTTATCAAGAAATAGGATCTGGCATGTGATTTTACGGTTTAAATTCTACTTTTAGCTTTGAAAGTACCATTGCTGTTTATCAAGAAATAGGATCTGGCGTGTGATTTTACGAGTTAAATTCTACTTTTAGCTTTGAGGTCACGTATACAAATAAGAAAACGTGTATTTAGAAAGTCAGGTTTTAGTCCCACGCAATGTCTGCTACAGCGAGCACTATGAAGCTGCCAGAAAAGCATACACACGCACAAGGTAAAAGGAACAATTAAACAAGGACGTTAACATCCTGGTGTTGATTCTTCCACGCATAAGCGTAGTCCCGGCCGAGGACGGGGGCCTGGTGAGACCGGCAGGCGCTCTGCAGCAGCAGGGGACAAGGGCGCCCGAGAGTCCGCCCGGAGCCCGAGCGGGATGCGATCAGGGCAGCCGAGGTCATTGGTCCTGGCCGAAGATAGCCGAGCTAGAACCGTGCAGCTAGAGGGAGAGCCGGGGAACGGGGCCCAGCGACGGTCCCGGGAGCGCCCCCGCTGGGAGGGGCGGGGCGAGGCTATCTTCGGCCAGGACCAATGACCTCGGCTGCCCTGATCGC